>NC_042629.1:57420272-57720690 GCF_901001135.1 Rhinatrema bivittatum | reverse complement strand
TTTCAGAGGTTGATGTTCAATGCCCTTACCATGGCCCACCAAATCTACATGTTGCAATACTTACACATTTATATGGACAATCTAGCCATTGGATGGAGAACAGACAAGACTATTGGTGGGCTTTTCTGGATGTAGAGGAGTGTGAATGTCATCTCTGTTCAATGTCAGTCATTTGATCCTGCAGTAAGATCTTCTGCAATGACCATTGGAGTATACCAGAATGTCTTCGCTGAGACCCAGCGTTTGTTCATGATAAATTGACCGAGATACCCTTTTCAGGAAACAACCTCTTCTGAGACAAAGTCAGGGAAATCGTTGCCCAAATTAAGGAGCAGCATATACTACTGTCCAGTTTCTTGATGGGACCTGAAAAGCCATCTTCTAGGCATCCTTACTTTGCTTTTAAACACCCTTCTTCCAGAGACAACCTTTCCACCAATTTTAGCGATATCATGTACCACATGTACTCCCACAACAGCAACTACTGGCTCATGGACATGAGCATGAGACACATCAGCTAAAGATGTTGCAACAATCCCAGCATAAGCTTGGGCCTAGTTTTTGATCACACTCAACCCTCTGGCCTAAAGTCACCTTTTCCTGGAAGAGTGGTAGAAGGTCACCAAAGACCCATTGGGTCCTCAAAATAGTGACTTCTGGTTACCATTTGCATTTTTTCCATCTTCCAGCACTGTACCGTTCAGCCTTCAATCCGGATCTCTCATTCAACCCAGCTCATTTTGAGGTGGAGTTGCTTCCCAGCCAGCAGGTGATAAAACCTGTTCCTCCCAAATACCATGGCAAGGGGTTCTACTCCTGCTATTTCCTTATCCCAAGAAGTCAGGAGGAATCGAAACCCATCCTGAATTTATGAAGACTGAACAAGAGCCCGTTACAGGGGAAGTTCAAAATAAACTTCCACCATCCTGCCTTCATTCAAGCAGGAGATTAGATGTGTGCCCTGGATCTGAAAGACACCTGTGCTCACATACCCATATATCACTCCCATTGGAAATACTTCTGTTTCATGGTGCATTTCTCTCAGTACTAATGCAAGGTTCTCCCTTTTGAGCTTTTGGTGGCCTCGAGGGTCTTCACAATATGCCTAGTGGTGGCGCACCTTTATAGCCAGTAAACTTGTCTTTTCTCTTACCTGGATAACTGATTAGTGATTGGACTTTCCCAAGCAAGAGTGTTAGGCTCCCTGTGGAAAATGAACCTCAGCTGCTTAGTCACTGGGGTTCATCATTGAACTTGCCAAGTTGAAATTTGTTCCTGCCCAAAGAGGCATAGAAAGACGCCCTGGGGAGAGAGTGGGCTTCCCACCAGAGCGAGCATTTTGCTTTTAGGCCTTGCTCTAGAACTACCCTACTGTGGGATCAAGTCCCAGCCCAAGAAGTGTTGGTTGTCTTGGGACATATGGTGGCAGCAGTGCATGTGGTTCCCATGACTCGTCCTGACATGAAGATTCTCCAGTTGGAAGTTCCATCCCTGTTTTCTCACAAGGCTCCTCGTACCAAGATGATATAGTGAGAGGGTAAACTGCAAGGGGAGCAGTATTCCTTGTTTAGGCATGCATTGAGTTGTCAAGCAGTAGACTGAAATTTGATTATCAGCTTAGCTTTCTGTTCTCTGACCAGCAATAATTAGGAATATAATATGACTTCCCAACATACTAAGAAAAGAGCCAAGTATTGCTAATGTGGCAATTAACCAAAGGCCAAGAAAATGGCTAGTAGGCCTTCAATTTTCTTCTTCCTCTTCTTCTTTGGACTCTGCAATCAGAAGAGGGATTCATTAGATCGTATGAAAAATTCCAAAGCAATAAGAGTAGTTTACTAAAATATCAATAGTTGAAGACTTTTAAGAGACTAAGCATCTGAAGCTAGCCCAACACGTTACAGTGTAGCCATGCATGTGGGATCAAATGACTATGATGCTGCATTCTGAGCTGCATGGAAAGTCCAAGCAGAAAAACTGCAGAGAGAAGCAATAGGCTGTGCCAAATGAAATGGATCCCCTGGACTGAGTATCAGCTTCTGCGGAGATTTAAATGCCTTTCATTTGTTCTGTAGGTCATCGCTTTCTTGTCCTTGGCAAGAGTAAAATGAGTGCTATAAAGAACACCTAGGTGTATGATGTTACCAGAAGCTATTTT
Source organism: Rhinatrema bivittatum (assembly GCF_901001135.1). Taxonomy (NCBI): domain Eukaryota; kingdom Metazoa; phylum Chordata; class Amphibia; order Gymnophiona; family Rhinatrematidae; genus Rhinatrema; species Rhinatrema bivittatum. The sequence continues at coordinate 57,718,532 of NC_042629.1, read as the reverse complement.
GCACTTTACATTGTGTGTTCTTTCATGTGTCTACTATGCCTAGACATATGAGACCCATGTGTGCCGTACTAAAACTTGTCCTGAAAAACAAAACAAAAAAAAAGCAAGACCCCCCTGGAGGGCCCAAGCAAAGGTCATTTTGTTCTAAAATTAATGCCTCTTACTTTTTGCTGATCCACATGATCTCTGCTGCCTGCTAGCAATTCTGCAAACTTGCGGCAGGGATGGAAGTAACACATGGTATAGGATGCCCTGTAATGTAGTGGGGTAGATTTTGTCCCCATAAACAGCCCATTGGTGGGTAGTGAGAGACCTGCTTGCAGGTTACAGGGGAAAAATGTTTAATTAAAAACCTGTCTTAATATTCTTTCAAAGAAAAGAGAGATATTTAAGGCATCACTAAAAGCTAGAATGGCTGACTACTAATATATAGTGAAGGTTTCATATGTTCCTATCAGCCTTTCCTCTCATTTGTTGCTTTTATGGATGTTGTAATGTAGCCTGCAATTACATAATTCTTTGAGGACAATGTAATTCAATGGCATCCAATATGGAACATTTCCTAGAAAGCTGTGGAAAAGCTTAGAAGGCATTCACAGGAATGCATATACATATTGAGAGATGCCAAATACTATTCAAAAAAATGTCATTTTAAAGAAATAATACAAATAGTCTATATGCAATTCAAACAAAAAAGTATGATCATGAACATAAATGTATTAATGCATAATCTTAATTTATGAAAATGTATGTTAAAAAAATCTTATAGCAAAACATATATTTAAAAAAAAAAAGATATACAAATATAAATGTCACAGATAAACATACAATATGGAACCCTATAACGTGGGTATAGAATGGTCTTTTTTTTTTTTTTTTTGTAGACAAGTAATTGGACTGTGAGAGAAGTCCATAGGACATCCAAGAGCATTTTTTTATTATAGGCTTGCCTGAGCGCAAGGCTGTTTGGTAACCAGTGATTGGTTGTGTAGATCAGGTGGTTTTGTATAATAGGATATGTAAATCGCACTACATAGTTAGTCTTGTTGACGCGGTGATATGTCATGAGTGATTTTGATTGCAGTGTAGCAGTTATGGGGTAATGAGTTATGATCCTCTGTTTATTGATTGGGGTATGGGATGCATATATTGAGTTTGGTAGTAGCTGAGTTTTTTCATGTTTATAGGTTGGAATATTTTATCCGGGCACCATTAGGGTGTGAAAGCAGCAACTGTTAAAAATGAAATAGCAGCTATGAGACCATGATCGTCTAATTTTGGCTTCGTTTAGTAATGATGGTAGGAGTGACTTAGAAGCTGTTAAGTTGGCAGACTGTGCTGTAGCAGAAAAGAGATTGTGACTATGTGAGGGTTTTATCGCCCTTTGTAAGTGGTAGTGTGATGTATATTAATAATTTGGTTTGGGAGACTTAAGTCTAGCCTTCAGTTGTAGTATACCTTGCTTTTACAAGTGTGCATCAGACTGACACCACCAGTCCTTTTTCATCCTCAGTGTTGGATGTATTTCCTTCTGAGAAGAAAATGTTTCCACATCTTTTCTTTACAGTCAGGCTGCCTCAACTCTTTCTAATCTGTCTTTGGCCCTGGTATTTCATTAGATTATTTTTTTTTTGACCCCTGCTTATGTTTTAGCTATCAGTATGGCTATTTGGCCTGGAGACTTTCCTTCACATCAGTTCAGAGTGAGTGGTAGACTTTTTTTTTTTTTTTTTTACCTAGCAGTTTCCCCCTGCTCCTTTGTCCTTCAGCTCAGTTGGAACCAGTCCTAGGAATCCTTTTATACCATGAGCCTTAATTTGCAATAACCACAACGTGTGTGTCTTTTATGGGGGGGGGAGAGGGTCTTTGAAGCCAATGGGATCAGCTCTATCAACCATTATTCCACCAAATATCTGGGATGAGAACATTCTTTCAGTGATAGATGAAACTGGAAATTCTGTGTGTCTCGCTATGCATCCCACTACATCAAGTGACTATACCTCAACCAAGGAGTGTGGGGTTCACACATCAAGGATTGTTGTCCCCAGTGAAGAGTCATCTGCAAATCAACCATTTGGAGCTCTGAGGGTGCTTTCTCACCTCCTCTTGGGAAATAGAATCTTAATCTAGACAGGCAATCAAATGATCATGTTCTACATCAGGGGTCCCCAACCACCGGTCCGCGGACCAGGCCGTGGGGTTTTTTTGCCGGTCTGCGGCGCCGCCAAGCACAGGCAGGTGTGTCGCGCGCTCCCGGTCTCTCCCGCTGCCGCTGGGCTATCAGCACGTTCAAGCCCAGTGGGAACAGCAGCGGTGCTAGAAGAAACTGTGGTACCCGCGGCTGGCCTTTTTTCTTCCCGCGTGTTAGCATGGTGCTACAAACCCACTCCAAGTTCTTTCCAAAAGTTGTCTGCATGTCAAATAATCCAGCTGTTGTGCTTTCTACATTCTTTCCAGAACCTTGTGTGCCAAAGGAGAATGAGCTCTTTATTCCTTGGACTGCAAGAGATCCCTGGCATACTACCTCAAAAGGACAACCTTGCCATCAAGCTTCTTAACTGTTCGTTCCCTTTGATCCCAATAGATTGGGAAGGGCAGTTGCCAAACAAACACTGTCCAACTAGCTAGTGGTTTGTATCGCAAGCTCTTGTGCACTAGCTGGCTTGCAGGTTACAGACTCGAGGTTCATCAAGTGAGAGTCATGATGACTTCAATGGCTCATCGCAAGGTCACTTTTTGGAAGATGTATGCAAAGCTGCTACTTGGTCATCTGTGCACACCTTCAAGTACTGTTGCTGTTTGGACAGCATGCCCAAGGAGACACTAACTTTGGACAAGCAGGTCTATGCAGCCTGTTTACCTAGTAGTCCACTCTTCACTTATTTATTTATTTGTTATTTTTAATTTTTATATACCAATTTTCCTGCATCTGATGCATATCAAACCGGTTTACAATGAAACAGTATAAGCAGGAAATAAAATTCCTTAGTCTAATACATTGAACATCTATAACAAAATAATTATAAATATAGCAAAACGCTAAACATTACTAAAGGTTAAAATTATCAACGAAAACATAAATACAATTTTAAAAGGAGCACAAAGGGCGCACAAAGGACGCCGGTCCACCAGGCGTTGCGCCCCTTCGGCGCGCAACGCCTGGTGGACCGGCGTCGTTTACCGGCTGAAACGCTAAGTGTGGTGACGTCATAGTGGGCGGATCTCATTCTCTTTCAGTTGTTAATATCTTCTTTGTTTCCCAGCGATTTTTCTTTTTTTTGTGTTTTTTGTGACAGGGATTGTCTTTCAAGGTGCCCAATGTTGGGATTGTGTTGTCTTTAAGTGTTGCTTCAGTGCAACCTTCAGCTTGGACTTTCCCCCCACACAATGGCTAAAGCATACCTTCTATCGACAGAGAAAGCAAGTTTTCTTACCTGTAAACATGGCTCTCCATAGACAAAGGATAAATTAGCCGTACTTAATAACCGCTTGCTTCCTGGGGTGTCAACTTTCTCACTTAAGCTATGGAAGAGACTGAAGGGCTCATGAGGTGGTGGGTGCACATAGGAACACTCACACATGCTCAAGTAAGTCTTTACCATGTCTGGGCTGTTAGATGATGTACCACATGTGTAACAGCCAATTCGTCCTACTCTCTATGGAGAGTCCTGTTTACAGGTAAGCAAACTTTTTTTATTGGGCAAGCTTTGGAGCCCTGTTGGCAGCCCCCTTTTTAGGTGAAAAGTTTCCATGGCTGGTGTAAGTGATTTTACTGCAGTTTTCTGATTAAAAAAAAAAAAGTCAGCCAAAAGATGCAGAAAATACTGTACTACTACAACAGTCAGTTGCAGCAGGAAATCAGAGCTGCCTGCAACAGTCTCTGACTGCCAAATAAAGATCGCTAAAATCTGAACCCCTAGTTATAAACCACTGTGAAGGTGGTGCTGATCACTGTGCTGTATGGTGCTGATAGTTGTAGTTTCTCTGTAAACATGGCATTGTTCTCACCTTCTGGGTTCTCTTGTTTCCCCTCCAGGTGCATGCTACTATGACTCCAATCAATCTATGTACGTGTTCGGGGGTTGCACACAGAGCAGCTGCAATGCTGCTTTCAATGACCTCTGGAGGCTTGACTTAAATAGCAAAGAATGGATCCGACCTTTGGCATCAGGTGAGAGAAGTCACAGGCATTCCATTTCTGATATGATGACTTTACATGGGAGCCTCTCCTCTGAAGTATGCCAGTAGCTTTTAAGTCTTTTTTTTTTTTTTTTTTTTTCCACACTAAAAAATTGGTCTTGAAAGCTATTTTTGAAAGCAGTTTACTTGAACCAATTCAGTACATCCACACTCAATTCGTTTGTTTAAATTGGTTTTCTGTAATCCTGAACTCAAGCCTGCTCCAGGTCATGAGATCGGTGGGATCTTTAAACCAATTTGAGAGCTGTATGTGCTCTGCAGATTGAAGTATTTATCCTCTGTGTGAGGTTGACTTTCTATAATAGCATCAAAGGCAAGATTTCCCATGAGCAATATGTATATAGCAACCTAGTTAAATGATGGAAGATACAGATCAAAATGGTCCACCCATGTGAGATTCGTCCATTTTGGGTAGGTGCAAATTCCTGTAAGCAGCCCATCACCAACTCTCCTCCCACATATATTTTATCTGACCTCTCAATCTTTTTTTCCACCACTACCCTCTGTATCTGTCCTATGCATGCCCAAAAGCCAGAGTGATGGCCTCCATCACCTCTGCTGGAAGGCCATTTCAGGTTTTGCAATCCTCAGTTATGACTCCCATAGCAGCTGTGCTTCTACCTAACATCCTGTCCGTCTGTCCCCGTCCTCCTCCCCCCTCCCCCCTTCCCAGTCTCATGATCAAACTCTTTAAGAATCACTACAACCAGCAAGGTTGGCAAGGCTGTTGTGAAAAATCTGGCTTCCTTGTGCTCATTGACTTTGGGATTTTAACCATGGTATCAAAGCCTAATGCCATTGTACCACCTCTGTTTAGGGTTTCGGCTGCCACGCCATGAAGTCCAAGACTGTTGTACCACTGCTGTTTATAGCGGTAACAGCTGTTCAGACCAGGTTACCCAATGCTTTCTTGGAGGCCCCTATGCAATCATGCCACTGCTGTTTCGATTGTAACTGCTGCTTCTTGCAGCTTACCCAAGTGTTTTATTATTGACCTCGTTGCCCCTAGAGATCCTTTGTGCTTTTCTCATGACTTTTTTTTTTTTAATTCTTTTACCAATTTTTTTTGTCTGTGCCATCTCATAGTAATGTAGTAGTGACGGCAGAAAAAGACCAAATGGTCCATCCAGTCTGCCTAGCAAGCTTTTTATGGTATTATCTGCCATACTGTGCAGGTTACCCCCATGTTTTTCTTAAGGGTAGCAACTGCCGCGCTGTGCAGTTATCCCCAAGCCTTGTGATAACCCATAAAAAATTTACTGCTAGCAACATTTTTATTGGGTGAGAAGCCTTGAAAATTCAGACAGTGCTGCTTGATGTGCTTTGCTTATGGACTTGGCTGTAGAAGCAGTCCTGTGCTTTTTCCTTTGTCTGTGTGTCAGGGCCCATGTTGGATGTGGTATGAATCTGATTCCTCTTCTCTCTCCCATCCCTCACCATCAAAGTGGATAATGATGTTGCAGTTGCGTCTATCAGTTCCCCAGTTCTGGAGTCAAACTGGATAACTGATAGACGCAACTGCAACATCACTCTCTGGGAGTCATTCCATGCACCCACCACACTTTCCATAAAGAGAGATTTTTGGATATTACTTTTGAGCCACAAAGTTCTGAAGTGCCACAACAGGCCTTGTTTTCAGGATATCCACAATGAATATGTATGAGTTATGTTTGCATGGACTGCCTCACTTGTATTCAGATATATCTCATGCACATTCATTGTGGATGATTTGAAAACAAGACCTGTTTCCTAGCATGTAGCAGATGGACTCGGGACCAATGGGTATAACAGTTGGAGACGGATCAGATTTCAATCTGATGTCAGCCCTAGTACATATACCCCTGCAGGAAGTGGCACTCCAGGACTGGAGTTGCCTACTCATGCTTTAGTACATAGGCCTCTGATTTTCAAGTCTGCTAAAACCCTGTCTTATGATTAAATCTAGCTGTACCCGTATTCTTCATGATTTATAATTGTTGGTGCTAGGAAAATAAACTTATCAGAGAATCACCATCCATAGTGTGTAATATTTGCACTTTTTCCTCACAAGGCTATTAAGCGTGTGAGGGTATTTTGAGGGCTTGACAAAACCATGCTGAACATACCATAGTGTTGGTGGGGCTTGCAAGCTTGGAAATTTGAGAGTATGATCCAGGACAGCCAGATCAATATATCTAACGGTAAACACTAAAGAGCTAGAATAAGTGCTCTAGAATGTGTCCCAAGCATATGTTAGAAATCAGATTTAAAGCAGTACTTCTCTGAAAAGGGTTAATGGCTTCAGAAGGAAATGCTGTTTGACACAAAATATGCTGCTTTTAATACTTTTTAACATAAAACGTTTATCTGTTGGCTGGCCTGGTGACTCGGCAGTTCTGTGCACCGTCATGTGAAAGGTTCCTAGAATGATCCCATTTTCCATTCCCTGGGTTGGCTGGGACTGGTGATGCTGAAGCGGAAGTATTCACAGCCTTTGGGAAGGAACTTATTGCTTAAAGGTGATATTTGGTACTTAGGATTCAGGTTCACCAGGCCAGAGGCCTGGTGCATGGTCCCCAGCAGCAATGACCAGACTAGGTATGCTGGAGGAATATTAGATAGGGGAAAAATACACAGGTAGTTGTGAATAAAGGCTCATGGTGCCAGATTCCAGGAAGGGACAGAGAAGCAGGAGAAAATAGCCAGGCCAAAAAAATGCCACAACTCTTTAGGATTTTTGTTTAAAATGTGTTATCAGCAGGAAAACATGCCACTTATATCTGAACTTCCTTGTGCCTGATGGTTCTCATAGGTTTGGAGTTTTGGACTGTAATGCATATATGGTCAGCTTATTCCTTAGCTGTTTGTACAGGAGGAAGTCTCTTGTTTATAAAGCAAAATAAAAAATATATATATAGTGTCATAGTAGATGACTACAGATAGACCAGTTGGCTCATCCAGTCTGCCCAGTTCTTCTGCTTTCTCCCTCCATAAGGTTTTTTACTTTTTGCATGTGAATGGAATGAGACCCTTCTCCAAATCTCTTAAGAGCGTTTTTGTATTGGCTTATATGCATGGATCAATCATAACACACTGTACAGTGTTGATGATCTTATCTAGAATAACCCCTCTGCCATAGAACTTCAGGAGATAGAATTGAAAATGGTATGGTGCTTTTTTAATCCTATTTTTAGAAGGCCTTCTACTGTGACGATGGGATATCTACTTTCTGGAGTTCAGCAAGACAGTGGCCCGGTCATTTTTGCTTCGATCTGTATAGAGTGTGGAGGCTCCCCCAGTGTATTCTGCTGTCTGATGTTGTGTGCCACTAGCATGGAATACTGAGAGCCTAATGTTGATTAAATACCACTGTACCTGGGATCTCTAACTAGCTTTAGTTATTGTTGGCTTAGGTATTTGTCGGGACTTCTTAGCCAAGGCAGCCCTTGCACTGTGGGAAAGAAGCAGATACATTCCTGTAGACTCCCAGCCATTGTCTCTGTTCATGCAGGAGCATTTCTTCCCACCTGCATTTTTAATTCTTGTAATTCATGCCTGCTTTTTTTTTTCCTTCCTTCCTGTTGTCCCCACTGAAGTTAAGAGAACTCTTAAAATATTCTCAAGGGATATTTGGGCTAAAAGAAGAAAACAAAATGTAGTACAAAGTCAGTGCCATAAAGTTTTAAAATAAATGAAAATGATATCCAGTATTAGTCATGATCAGCTTGCACATGTAAACATTTTTGTATATTGAGCACAGTGAAAAATACATTACCTTTTTCTCGTTCCCTATAGAAATAAATATGGCTGGTGTTTGTCATGTGATCATAGAGAGATGAGGATTACAAAATCTGATTTTGTAAACTAATACAGTTGCCATCCATTTGATATTTTTGTCTGTATGTTGAACTCTTTGTGAGTGTATTTCCTTTGCCCTGGATAGAAATGTTGTCCTTATTTTCCTCATCCCACCCCCATATTTGTTTAGATGATACAGCTCTTGCGTCTCTAGGAAAAGCCATGCTCTGGATACATCAATAGTCAGATCCTGCAAAGATGTGCTGAAATGTCTCACTGTCTGGTTGTATGGCTACTGTCTACCCGATTGGCTCTGAATTCTCTACATCTTTCACATTTTGAAATGATTCTTGTGCAATATTAAAAACCCCTGTCTGATCGAAAGTTAACATGCTTTCTTTTTTCATAAGACTAAATCAAAATCGGCATTAGTAGCTACTACCCCATAATTGTGGTTGAAGCATAGTGTCTAGCAGGCTCTCCAGGGGACTTAAAAGGCCAGCTGCTCGTCTTACATTAAGTACGTCAGTCTAGAGGCATTTACATGACCTCGGAGAATGAAAATCCTCTTGGAATTGGGTTGTAAGTATGACAGCTCCATGACTTCTATAGCTTGATTTGTTGGAGCATCCTCAAGTTAGCTAAACAAAGATGAATAAAAATCAGTTTTAGAAGTAGTAACATTGCCTCTAAGCAGCTGAGAAGAAAATGGTCAAGATTGACTGCTTCTTTATGAATACAGACGCACTAAACGATGTCCTCTCCTTGTTAGCGTTATATATACAGTAGTGACATTGTGTTCCAGTTACTGTATACCACTTTGGGGTTCTGGGGGAAAGTGAGGTGGATATCTTTGTATATGAACAAACATACCATTGCTTTCCTGGCTTTACAGCCCGCTCTATGGGGGAAATTTACATATAGCCCCTGGGCTTGATAATTTTCAGAGAGAATGCAGGTGTTTTCTCTTGGAAAATAGTTTAAAGTAGGCACATTTCAATGTTCTTGCATATTTTTTACCTGCTGTTTTGTGCAGGTGGCTAAAAGGGGTAAAATAGCATGCATTCTTGCAAAAATATCAAGTCTGAGTGCTGTCTTCCTCTTGTGACTGAAGAACACCTCTGAGAATGCTTCCTCATAGTCCTGAAGTTATGTGTACAATGGAACCCCTCATAAAATTTTAGCTGAGGCAAATGACTTTGAAAATAATTGTCCCCTATATGTGAAGCACAAGTTCACCATGAAATCGGAACTCTGAATGTCTCTGCCTCTCCCTGAAAGTTCTGTGAGAATACACAGCAGACAAGAATCCCATGGGAAAGGCCCCTGAGGAAATGGTTTTGATTGTCTTGAGTGTTTCTGCCAGGGTTGGATTCTGAGAGTTCCTGAGGCAGGCTGCTCTTTGTAGGAACATGTAGTGCACTTAGTGATGTATGTAACAGCTCATGGCATTGCTCACGGATGTAGCAGGGTAGGTTAGTAGAGCCAATAGGCGGTCCTCTCAGAGCTTTCCGTCTCTTGCTGTCCATGGCAGGGTTTCTGTTGGCAGTGATACAATTAGGAATACTACCTGCAGTGCTTGGAAGGAAGATTCACTCATAACTGGTGTCTGTCTCTCTGGCAATTTTTATTGCCACTGATTCAGCAGAATATGTTGTTAGTAGTGAGAGAACGGCCTGATTTTGCTTACAGTGGACCCACCTGATGGCAGTCTGGGCTGGGTATCTTTCCAGCCGATGTGTGTAAGGTGAGAGGGATGCTTGCTTATATTTGTGGCACAGCTGCCATCGGTAACAGGGCAAACTGTTCTTAATGCACATGGAGGTATAAATGCATGCCTCTGATCCTAGGGCCGAGACATACATTTATGATCGTGTCCTTTCATTACGAAGCCTGAGGTTAATTTTGCATGTGAGGAATTCATTTAGCTGGGCTCTAGTAAATACATTGCAGATCACACTTGTAAATCTTAGAGCAAAGATGAATCCGAGAACTGGGAGGTGGGGGGTGGGAGTCGGTCTGTGCAGTTACAGCTGTAGGGACAGCACTTGCAAGCTTTTGGCGCAATCTTTCTATTTAAAAAGCCTTTCCTCCAGCTGTTGAGGGTCTTACCAATATATTTTTATAGTTTTTGCATGCAGACTTGTAAATGATCGGTAATGATTCTGTACTTTACTGCTTGTAAATTGTTTTGCTGATTGACTCCATGCCCTACAGATTGTAGGATGATTTATATAGCACTGCTTAGATTGTAAGTATTCTGTATGTCTCTCTCGCTTTGTTCTTGATTTTTTTGCGTGTAACCCGCCCCGAGCCTTGGAGGGCGTGCATAATAAATATTTAAAAAAATAAATGTGAATAGTGGGCCGTCCTTGGGGGGAGGGATTTAAGAATCGAGACGCAGTTTGTGGAGAGTCCCACACCACCTGATGTCTGACATTATTTCCTGTTCCTCGAGAGTGCTGGCATTTTGCAATGGTACTGCTCTAGTTCTTTGCAAGATTACTAGAGACTAGAGTGAATAATTGCTGACCTGTGACTTTAGAGCATGCTGGAGGAGAATGAACACCAGTCAGGAACAGAGATTTCCTGTGGACTGGTGATTTGTTGTCCAAACTGTTTTTACACCTTGTGGGTTGCTGACACCTTTTCTATCCCAAATGAAGGTGGGATAAATGTCATACAGGTCGATTCAGTAAAGTCCGTGGGAGAGCGGACGAACGCCCGCTCTCCTGGCGTGCGCGATTCAGTATTCAAATTAGGTGGTGCAGTAGAAACGGGGAAAAGGAGGTGCTAAGGATACTAGCGCCTCCTTTTAGCCTGGAGCGGCAGCTGTCAGCGGGTTTGACAACTGCTCAATTTTGCCTGCGTCAGTTCTCGAGCCCGCTGACAGCCACGGGCTCGGAAACCAGACGCCAGCAAAATTGAACGTCCGGTTTTCGGCCCAAATTCAAAATTTTTTTTTAAAACTTTTTTTTACTCTTCTGGACCTCCGACTTAATATCGCCATGATATTAAGTTGAAGGGTGCACAGAAAAGCAGTTTTTACTGCTTTTCTGTGCACTTTCCCGGTGCTGGAAGAAATTAGCACCTACCTTTTGGGTCGGCGCTAATTTCCGAAAGTAAAATTTGCGGCTTGGCTGCACATTTTACTTACTGTATCCCGCGCGCATACCTAATAGGGCCCTCAACATGCATTTGCATGTTGAGGGCGCTATTAGGTGCCACGGGTTGGACGCGCGTTTTCCTCCCCTTACTGAATAAGGGGTAAGGGAAAACGCGCGTCCAATAGCAGGCTAACAGTGCGCTCCGTCGGAGCACACTGTACTGTATCGGTCTGTTAGTTTAACAAAGCCACTTTCCCCTCTACATCCCCTCCTTCCCACTTCCAAGCATAAGACCACGCCTAGGACAAATGAGAGACAAGAATGCTGTTCTCATTGACTGTTAGGAAAATAGGGAGAGTTTTTACTTTTGAATTCAGATGGGTGTTTGTGCCCCTTTGAGAGCCTCAAAATTCATAGGAGTAAGATTTGGGGGTAGTAGTCTGTCACTTAAAGCCAGGTAACCTCTGTTCATCAAAAGGCCGTTCCCTGTTAAAGGTCTCTGTTGCTATTATTTCTCCATTATGCATGAGGCCTAGCAGTGAAAGCTTGTTTTGCTCTCCCCAGGACCATGTTAGGATGGGGAGAGCAAATGATCACAGGACCATGTTAGGATGGGGAGAGCAAATGATCACATTTAGATCAAACATTGCTTTTCTTCCTGTTTACTCCCCTTCTGCTTTCACTTCTAGCATATGAAAGTGAAATTTTGCATAGCTTTCTTTCTCCACACCTCATATGCCTTGTACAGAATGCTGTTAGTATTGCTGTGTGACTGGAAGAGCAGGGTGTAGTTGCTGTGTATGCCCCCCACCTGCAGAATGAGCTGCGTACCCTTCAGCGTTTGTTTCCCTAAAATGAAACAAAAACTTGTTAGTGTGAAATGCTTCTAAACTCAGGCAGGATAGTGGAAGCAAAGTCTGGGCATTTTAGATACATTTTGTTTCTTAGATTTCTGTGAATTCTTCCTTCCTCTTTACAGTAACTTTGGACCATCCAGCCACTCTTGAGTTAAAAATGTGTAGGGAGAGCCTGAACAATTCTATAGATTAGTCCTGGGGGAATTTTGTGCTACTGCGGAGCACAGAATTCCCCCTCTGCACAGAAATTGGCAATTCTGCACAGAAAATAGCAGAGGAGACACCAGCATCCTGTGAATGGAGCACACGAAGATGAAGGCCCCCATGTGCCGTGGGACACGCGCCATTCACGGCAAAGGTGAAGGCCCCAGTGAGAGTGAATGGGGGGGGGGGTTTAAAAGGAGAGGGGTGGGTGAGAGCATGGGTGGTGAGGGGGGGGATGCTTGAGTGTGGGTGCCAGAGAGAAGGAGCCTATATGAGGAGACTATGAAGGAGTGTGTATGTGTGAGAGAGTTTGGGAGCTCGTGTGTATGAAAAAGGGATCGTGTGTAGGTGAGGGTGCTAGCCTATGTGAAGGGATTTGTGTATGTGTGAGACAGAGCCTGTGTGAAGTAATGCATGAGACACACACATAGGGTATGCGTGAGAGAGAAAGGGAGCTTGTGTGGGTGTGCATGCGAGAGGGACCCTATATGAGGGGGGGTGTATGTGAACTAGAGAGAGAGGGAGCATGTGTGTGAGAGAGGGAGGGACAGAGGGGAGCCTGTGTGAAGGGCAGTACTGAGAATGGGGTCAAACTCTGGGAGTGGCAAGAGTGGAAGGGGTTGAGCCTAGAGATGGAGGTGAGAGATACTGGCAGGTGGAGGAGTTGGGGCCTGAGAGGGCAAACTGGCCAGAGGAGTAGGGAGAGCGAGTGGAAGGGACACTCTTACAGTGAATTTCTAGGGAAATTCTGCTCAAAATATTTAAAATTCTGCATCTCTAAGTAATAACATTTTTCTGTATTTATTTAAAATGTAATTACTTAGACCGTCATGTAAATTATTTTGATCAATATAAAGTTTGCAGAATTTTAAGTTTTTGTGCACAGAATTCCCCCAGGAGTAATAGATATGGTTTTAAAACCAGATGTTAGCCTTATGTTTTTACACATTACTATCCCAAGAATATAGAGAGAAGTCATCAACAATAAATGTTTCTTATGAAGGTATTACCAAGCACTTAGACTGAGCTTGGGGTGTGATCCTTTCCACTTGCAGACATCGGTAGCTGCACACAGTTGGACATCCAGCTTCTGCATCCATAATCTGGATGTCTGCAGCTTGGAGAATCTTGTGACATTCCTATTAAAAGGCATTTTGATAGGGAATTAATAAAACAGTGAAATCTGAAAGATGAAGCAGATAAACCATGCGCTGTTTGTCTGGTATTAGAACCAAGGATCGAAGTCTTATGTACATGGAAGACAGATGTGCATAAGACTTCTCTCCTTGCACACCTGTCTTTCATTTTTCCCCTTAACTTGGAGGTGGGAACTTGGAATCTTATATATTATTTTGTATTTCTTTCTATTTTTTTCCCCCATAACTTTTCCAGGCGTGCAGATGGCATAAGAGTTCTTTTAACGTATGGATTGTATGTCTCTCTAACTACATGGTTCTATTTAGAAAGCTTGATCTGACCAGAGAGGTGTGTGATCTGGTTACAGTACACCATGAAAATGTCTCCCACCTCCGTAGGAGCCACACTGCCTGGCTTTCACTGCCCTTTGACCCTGCCTGCATTGTTTGCATTCTCCTTATCAGCATGGTTGAGCTGGGTTCCCAGGCCAGCTCAGAGCACTGGACTTTCCAGACCATTTCAGTTGCTTGGATAAACAGTCCCTGAGAATCTTGGGAATTTCGCTTCAGGATGCCTGGGAAACGCCGAAGAAGAAAATTGTCACTTTTTTTCACAGGAAGTGAAATATTTTTTTCTTTAGTACCCATGAATATGTGGGACTTATAGTACTTGCAAGAGCCAGGCATATTGTGAGTACATTTGGCAACATTTGTTTTAAGAGTTCATTGAATAGAATAGCAAGAGAAGCTGTAGCTCAAAATTGAGGTGCATTGGCTAAGTTACTGCTCTTCACCTTTGTAGTGCTACTCTGAATGGATTTCAGTACTGGAATAGCAGGAAGTGCTGCAGGTCAGGAGTAAGGTGCTTTAGCAGATTTTCACACACAGTTTAGCGCACAGATAATTGTACTAAATTGCATAATTCCCTCTGAATGCAGGGTAGAGAGAACAGACAAACACAAGACCAAATGCCGGCCTGGGAGCAGAGTCAGTGATTGGCCCCCATGTCTGGGCCAGTAAGGCATGCTGCGTGCCCCTTCTTTGCAGAAGATGTAAGCTGTCAGTGGGTGGAAGCTGAAGATGGAGACCCAGGAAGTGGCGCTGTGTGCAGATTGAGGGAGCACATCGGGGCCATACATGGGCCAGAAAGAATGATGGAGGATCCAGACAGAGCACAGGCAGCAGTGGAATTGAGTATGGCTGTCTGGAAAGCCACTTCAGCAGTAGCATGATCATAAAGCTGGTGGGGGAGAGAAGTCAGTGATGGGGCAATAAAGTAGACAGATTTTGCCGGATCCAGTAAGCTCTCAGTATATCGTACAAGATGCCTTTCTACTTGATTGGGGGCATGATGACATGTACGCTTTTCCACCCTTCCCACTGATTGGCAGGATAACCCAGAAGGTAAAAAGAGACAAAGCTCACATGATATTGTTTGTCCCAGATGGCAGCAATAGATTTGGTACGCATATTTAATACAGCTGTCGTCACAACCACCAATATCACTGGGCAGCAACAACACGCATCTAACGCAAGAAAAAGGCAGGCTCTTACGTCTCAATCCAGGACCGCTTCATCTCACTGCATGGATATCGAACGCTCAGCGATCAGAGAGCAACAGATGCCTTTGGAAACTTTCGACACGCCACAATTACACATTTAGATGGCATATTTTACTTCATGGTGTCAGACTAGAGGTCTGGACCCCTGACATGCAACCCCAAATCATTACTGTTATAATTGCACGGAGAGTTTAGCAACATCTTCATTAAGAGTTCACCTCCGTGCCATTACGGCCTGTCATGACCAAATCAACAACTATTCCATAGCTACGCATCCGCTCACGACCCGATTCATGAAAGGGCTATGGAAAATTTGTCCACCAATCCCTCAGCTGGCTGCACCTTGGTCCTTGAATCCAGTCCTCCAGCACCTCATGCAGCCTCCTTTCCAGCCCATGGAATCCACACCACTTACATTCTGTACTTGGTAGCACTCGCCTCCGCGTGCCGCATAAGTGAGCTACAAGCACTGGTGCACTATTCACCTTATCTTTGATTTTATTTTTTCATGACAAGGTGGTACCCCATATAAACCCAAATTCTTAGTAAAAGTGGTAATGTCATTTCACCTTGACATTCTGTCCAAAACATCACGCTGAAGAGGGAGAAAAGAGATTACATAAGTTACTGTAAGAGAGGGCATTAACTTATTAAAAAGCTAAACGGAACCATTTTAAAAAACTTCACAACTGTTTCCTAAGGGACTTGGTATGCAAGTCATCAAACGCACTATGAACAGGGGTGCTCAAACCAGTCCTATGAGGCCCCCCCCCCCTGCCAGTCTGGTTTTCAGGCTATCCCTAATGAATATGCATGAGATTTGCATGCACTACCTCCTGCAAATTCATTAGGGATATCCTGAAAACCCAACTGACTGTGGGAGAGTTTGTAGGACTGGTTTGAGCACCCCTGCATTAGAGGACATCTGCAAAGCAGCAATATGGGTCTTCATATACATCTTCACCGCTCATTTCTGTTTAGGCAAGCAAGTGGCTCCTAAGAGCACTGTAGGAAAAGCAGTACTGTCTCAAGCTCTCTAATCTGCTCTCCACTGGGAAGTTCCCAGGTTGCAAAAAAAAAAAAAAAAAAAAAAAAAAATTTTTTTTTAAAGACAGACAGGCTTGTACCCTGCAGGTATGAGGGCTTTTTATTCTACAACCCTCAGCTTGGGACTCCCCATAGATCATGGCTAATTCAGACTGCTTATCGACAGAAAAGAACAAGTTTGCTTACCGTAAAGGATGTTTTCCTTAGATAACAAGATGAATTAGCCTTGAGCGACCCACTACCTCCATGGAGATCAGATTAATCTACTACTAACTAGCTCAGATATGTACTGAAGTGGTTATAGCCATTGCCTACGCAGAAAATGCCACACATTCTCAATGGAGCAAAAAGCTCTACTAGCTATGAACGAAAAGTCTGTTCATTGCCACCAGAGAGAGTCAACCCTAGAGATCATGGCTAATTCATCCTGCTATCTACGGAAAACGCAGTTTACGGTAAGCAGACTTCTTCTTATTTCAGCAAGGTTTGCAGAGTTTTTAAAATATTGTGCGTGGAATTTGGACTTTTATTTGCAGAATTCCCAGGCATACAGCCTATTTTTCTGGCCACAGCTCTTCAGATGTCTGGCGCTATTTCAGCAAGATTAGCCGAGCTGTTGAGATGAGCTGGTTTAAAGTACCTATGTGGAGTTGAAGACTTGAGAGAGTGCCTTTGGGTTCAAAGCTCCTTATAATGCCAGCTTGCAAGCATGGATTTACCAGCAGCTGAAATTTAACAGCTTTTTGAAATTTTATGTGATCAACATTTCCAAGTTGTATCAAGTCTCAGTACATTTCACTTCAGAGATTAGATGTGAGATATCTATCACACTGCCAAGATTTTGAAAAGCTGTGTTGCAAGCCTCTGTCTCATTAAGCATAGTCCACAGTAGTAGGTAGTATAGCACTGGTTACGTTCATGGAACCTTGTCTTACAGAACTCAATCGAAGAGACTTAAAGAATTAATTTTAACATATTCATTGTTTATTCACAGTTGCTTGAAGAGAACAGATTTTTGTGAATAAACAATGAATATGTTAAAATTAATTCTTTAAGTCTCTTCGATTGAGTTCTGTAAGACGAGGTTCCATGAACCTAACCAGCGCTATACTACCTACTACTGTGGTCTGTACCTATTACTGTATACCGCTCATCGTCTCCACTTCTCATTAACCTTCATTAAGCATAGTGACTACATCAGAGGGTGATTAGTTAAAAATATATATTTACATATTTGTTACTCAATACTGAAATTTAAGAAACAGTGAATGCACTGCTTATGTTTGCTAATTTGCTTTAGTGATTGTCTGAGATCATGTGAAAAGTTTGAGAAGCATTGCCCTAGTAACTTATACACTTATTTTATTACATTTAATTGCTTTACCCACAAGCTTCAGCAATATACAAACAAAGCAAGTTCAATTAGAATATAAAACATCAAAACAATATTCAGCAAATATACAAAAAAAAGCCCTAAATCTCTTCATTGTACAGAAATTCCAGCACATATAAGAAATCCAATTTAAATAGGTACTTGATCTAAATAAGCAAAAAAAAATTACCCAAAAGCTAAACTATACAAATGGGACTCAGTTTTCCTAAACTGAAGATAAGTCTTTTCAGTTGGAAAAGAATTAGCTAAGGCATTCATAAGGTGAGAGGTAATAATCTATTTGGCGCTAAAGTAAGACAGTGGACTTTATAAAGGGCCATTATACAACATTACAAATTATATGTACTTCCATGTGGGACTGATGGCAACCTGCAAAGAGGATTCAGTTCCTTAGTTTATAGCTAAGTAAATTTGATTGATCACTTTTCTGTAACAACAAAACAAGGAACAGTCGTACCTCTAAGATAAATGCTATACGATGTTGTGGGTTTTTTTTTTTCCATTCCAGGCCAACCAAGTAGCTGAAATCAGACCACATGACTACAAAAAACAGTTTTTAACTTGTAAACAAAGCCTTTCCTTAGGCCTCAGAGCCATAGTATCCCTATCATAGGGCAGCGTCCAGTGGCAGCAGATTGACTTTTCGCCCAGATAACCTCATACTTGTGGATCCTTCACATAGTAAAATAGGATTGCTGCTTAAGATTTTATGAAATCCCTCCAAAACACATCTCCAAAAGCATGCATTCAGCAGTTGTAGGACAAGGACATAATTGCCATACTGGGTCAGTCCAAGGATCCCTCAAGCCCAGTATCCTGTTTCCAACAGTGGCCAATCCAAGTCACAAGTACCTGGCAAGTATCCAAACATTAAATAAATCTCATGCTACTATTGCTTATTAATTAATAGCATTTTATGGATTTTTCCTCTAGGAACTTATCCAAACCTTTTTTAAACCCAGTCACACTAACTGCCGAAACCACATCCTCTGGCAATGAATTCCAGAGTTTAACTATACCCTGAGAAAAAAAATAATTTTCTTCAATTTGTTTTAAATGAGTTACTTGCTAACTTCATGGAGTGCCCCTCTAGTCCTTCTGTTACCTGAGAGAGTAAATAACCATTTTACATTAACTTGTTCAAGTCTTTTCATGATTTTGTAGACTTCTATCATATCCCCCCTCGGTTGTCTCTTCTCCAAACTGAACAGCCCTAACTTCTTTAGTCTTTCCTCATAGGGCAGCCACTCCATGCCCCTTATCATTTTGGTAGCCCTTCTCTGCACTTTCTCCATCGCAACTATATCTTTTTTGAGATGTGGCGACCAGAATTGTACACAGGATTCAAGGTGCGGTCTCACTATGGAGCGATACAGAGGCATTATGACATCCATAGTTTTATTTGCCATTCCCTTCCTAATAATTCCTAACATTGTTTGCTTTTTGATTACCACAGCACACTGAGCTGACTATTTCAATGTGTTATCCACTATGACGCCTAGATCTCTTTCCTGGTTAGGTTCTATCTTAGCAGCTACTAACATTGTGTAACTACAGCAATGGTTATTTTTCCCTATATGCATCACCTTGCACTTGTCCATGTTAAATTTCATCTGCCATTTGGAAGCCCAAAGAAGACTTAAAGGCAGAGGTCTTCACTTTACTAAGGATGAAGGCCATAAAGCCAGTGCTACAAGGGCAGGAAGGGACTGGATTTTATTCCAGGTGATACTTAATCCCAAAGAAGTCTTGGGATCTGTATCAGTCCTCATTGAAATATCTAGCGACGAAGGCAGCCTTGCTCATTGGTCACGACTGCAAGGAGGATCAGTGAATTACAAACATTAGTTACCTGCCCCTTCATACCCAAAGTTGTTCCTGAGTTAGGGTAGTCTTGTGTACACATTCCAAATTCTTACCAGGTGGTATCAAAATTCCATCTGAATCAGGAAAATGTACCACTTACCTTTTTTTCCCCCCTAAACTGTGCATGCTGCTGGCAGGCAGCATTGCCCACACTGGATTGTAAGGGAGCCTTGTCCTGTTTGGATAAGATGAAAGGCAGTAGGACTTCTCTGACCCAAGTAGAACAGGGAGGCCTGTTGACAAATATACAATAGCTTTCTGATTACAAATCCAAAAAGTTGGCGCCTCATTGCAGCTCAGATTGGGTTCTCATCTATTCAGGAAATTTCACGTCCTGCCCCCCCCCCCAGCAATGAAAGCACTTGGCCTCCAATGTTGCCAGTGCAATGTTTAAATTCTCCTCTTCCCCCCCCCCCCTCCCTCCCAGGCAGCCAAGGTGCCTGCTGTCAGATGCTGCAGATGTGGCATTTGAAGTGGCCCCGTCCTCCAGAAGTACCAGACTCTCTGATCCCACACACAAGCAGAAATGTAAAGCAAGGGAGGAGAAGCCTGGAACCATCACTGGTAAGGATCCATGTTCTGGTAGAGGCGAGAGAGGGATCAGGACTAGAGAGAACGATGTTCTAGGCAGAGAATGGGAGTAAAAGGGACATTGCTGTGTATGTGTGGTAATCTGCTTAACATTGTGATGTCTTGGCTTCCATCCACCAAAATACATTTTGATATTTATCCATAAAAATGTCATTTTTCCACAGTTTTCTCCTGTTTTTATTAGAAACCCTGATGAATTCCTAGGAAAAATTAAAAAAACAACAACAAAAAACCCTTAAAATGAAGGTCCCTATCAGTTGCTAATTCCAGACCCTACCCCGTCTTGTGGCACCATGTGCCTGGAAAAGCGTTCCTGAGTTGCTGCATCTTGATCCTTCTCTAGCCATAATATGATATAGAAATGTTTTAAATAGAAATATTCAAAAGCTCTTCCTAAAAGCCCATCTTTATGAGATTGCTTTTATATCCAATAAAAAACCTAATCTAAATACTGTCTGGGATCTTGCCTGGTGCTTATGACCAGGATTGGCCACTGTTGGAAAGGATACTGGGCTTGATGGACCCTGGGTCTGACCCAGTATGGCAATTCTTAGTTTCTTGTGGCTCTTAGGTTCCCAAGGTCTTAACTATCTCACTTTATTGAATATGTTTACTGTACTAGTTAAGAGTGCAGTTTTCACAGCATTTTACATGGGTAGAAAGCTTTTTACCCCCATTAATTGGCTGAAACTCATCTTCAGTGCTGCTAAAAATGTCATGTTCCACAACGTGCACATAGAGGAGCGGCGTTCCCAGTGCTGTGTTTGTCTGGGAAAGTAAAGTACGTACGTAGATGGGATTTTCAAATATGCATTTACTTTCACTTTAAAAATTGGTACAAAGCCCCCACACTGTCTCATCGTGGAAGTTAGAAAAATGCCCCCTAAGTGAATACTAGAAATTTCTTATCTGTGTGCATCAACTAAGCAGGTACTGTCTCTAATGTGTATTTGTACAGTTCTGTGTATCCCTAGTAACAGTAGAAAAGGGTTTAGTAGTAGGTTTTCAATGAAGAAAATGTAGCTGCTGTGCTAATTCATGTTTTTGAAGTTCAGCAGCTACATAGCAAGTGATATCTTTCTTGGGGTAGACTTATGCATTTGTGACTAGCTTTTAAGAGTTCTGCCTCCTTTATCAAAACATAAAACAGAGGCACAGAGAAGGACTCTGATCCAAGTGAATTAAGTTGTTCCAGTAAAGTGATCTGACTTGTATTTCTTTCAGAACTCCTGCTAGCATGGACAGAGTTAAAGAAAAAAATCCACCAGGACTAATCTAAAATCTGACTTTGTTTATGGCAAAACCCTTATTTATAATTGGGATAGATATATACTTCTTGCACTGATACAGGCTCCTGTCTGTCTCGGGCTATGTAGAATGGTAAGAGGGTTCATTTACAACAAATCCCAGCAAACTTTGTATCCATAGGGAATTTTCTTTAAAAAAAAAATATATATATATATGCATCTTGCTAATTTGTGGGAGATCTTTCAGTATCATACTTGGGGATGTCCTCCAACCTCTAGTGGGCCCCATCGCTTGCAGCCCTTCGTTTCCCTGATGATAGTGGTAGTAAGAAATCATTTAGTATGAGCAGCTTGTACAGAAATGCAGAAGTACCTTTCTGTAAAATGGTTTCTTTTGTGTACTTGAAGAGTCTGTCAAGAGAATCAGATTAGTGCCCTTCCCAGGCGCAAACACTGTTTTGCTTTGTATTCAGATGCAAGGATTTTATAATTACAAGATGGTTTCTGTACAATTGGCAACCCAGTCCAGCAGTTCATTACTCGCTGAATGTTAGCCCAGGTCTGACCGTACCAGGTTTCTTCAACAGTGTTTTAATGTGGAATCCAGGCACAGTGCCATGCCTTCCAGCTCCTCCTTTTAGCCCTCGGGCATTTAATTATTTCATTTAAAATTGAATTGCTTTCCAAATTTAAAATAAACTGAAGTGATGTACGCATAATTAATGTATCATCTAAATAAAACACAAACACTGCCTTTCCCATTACCCTATTTTTGAGCCCCTAAGGACCACTCCAGGTCCTCAGGGGCAGGAGTATATCGTCAGCTAACACGTCAGAGGCTGCTTCAGTTAGTCACTCTGTGCTCTCACTAATAGGCCGATACAGTACCGACGCATTAAACAAAGTGCGGCAGTGCCGGGTGTCCGCGCGTTTGACACGCGCACATTTTGGTTCACAAGCCGCTTGATTCAGTATTCAAATTAGACGCAAATCCAAGCGGCGGCAAAGGAGCGTCAAAAGGGTGCCTATGAAGCGGTAGGTGTTTGCAGTCCATTTTACTGTATAGAGTATCCAGGGTGCGCTGGCGCCATACCTGTCATTTCAGCAGGTAAGTGGATGGCTTTTTTTCTACAGACCCTGCTTGGACACCGAGGCCGCTGCCCTGAGCATCCGGGCATCCTTGATCGGAGGCCACCCCCAACCTTCCACATCCGGGCGCTTAAGGACGTCCGGGCATCTGTGAAGGTCGGGGCCTCCGAGCATGGATGCCCGGAAACAGACGGGACCGCTTCCTTCCAACGTCCATATCTGCTGCCTTGAGCGCCCGCCAGGACGTCCAAGGTCGGGGTTTCCGTTCATGGACGTTCCTGCCTCTTTCTTGGGAGTCCATGATCGGAGGCCCCGCTGCCTTCCAATGTCCATGTCCGCTGCCTTGAGCGCCCGCCCGGACGTCCAAGGTTGGGGCTTCCGTTCATGGACATTCCTGCCTAATAGACACCGGAGGAAGGCCTGGCACGGCTCCCATCCCTCCGGCGTCCGTAGAGGTGTCCATGTCTCCGCTGGACCCCCGGAGCCTCAGGACGCCTAATAGATGCCGGAGGAAGGCTTGGCGCGGCTCCCATCTCTCTGGCGTCCGTAGAGGTGTCCATGTCTCTGCTGGACCCCCGGAGCCTCAGAGACGCCCAGAGATGGATAGTACCATTGAACACATACCTCCTCCGGTCTTGCTGCAGGGTTCTCCTATTGGCTGGGTTGGCTGTGTTCTCCTTGCTGCTGGGCTCCCGTGTCGGCCTCTCCAATATGCCTTCTAGAATTCGCTTGCCGAGCATTTCTTATTCTGCTTCTCAACCGAATGAAAAAGATCGCCAGAGCCAATATATATATTTTGTCCATGACGCTGTCCGGTCCGAAGCTGACTGAACACCACACTAACGCCAGAGTCAGGGTAGGCAGTAAATATAGAGGTTAAAGACATGGTAAATAAGCTGGTTAAAGACGCGATAATTTGGGCGCGCGTTACTGTATCGGGGGGGATAGCTAATCAGATCATTAACATATCATATATATATGCGGCGGGCGGAAGTGGATACTCGTCTTTTTCGGCAAGCGCTAAGGACACGTAAAAGCCCATACTGAATCGCGCGTCCGTCTTACGTGCTCAAAACGTGTGTCCAAAGCGGGTAAAAAAAACCGCAACCATGGCCGCGCTTTGCTGTAACAGAGCACCAGCCTTTATCCAGGCTTTATCCAGTTCAAAACCTAATCTGTATACAAGCAAAAACTGTTTGGCATTTGTACTGCTCTGCGCTACCCTCCTCCTCAGCTGGAAATCTCTGGAAACTGCTTGACACCCTGGAAGCAAAATAAGACTATTGTTTCTAATATGTCAGTAATTGGGTGTGTGTCAGCAAGGCACACATTACCCAGATTACAGTTTTTAATGTTTGAAGTCTGCAGAGTGGTGGTGATGCAAACCTTTGTTATCTTCATGAACAGTAGATACAAATAGGGTAAGAAACAGCAGGAGCTGATGGCCACATAAAGAAGAGAAAGCAATTAGATATCAGCTCTTAATTTCTGATACTTCTGTGCTTCAGTGCTGAAATCCCAAGTGGGAAGCTGTTTGATTCTGGTTTATCATGTCTGTCGACAGAGCCAACCTTTCCTTCAGCGATTAGTTGATGAAGCATTTTAATATCGACCTGAGTTGAATTCCCAGCAGAATGCTTCTGCAGACCACGAGTTTCTACTAAAGGACTGAAAAATCAGCTATGTTGTCTTTAATTTTTCGATTAATTATTATTGGCTAGAAAATTGGTGGCTGTTATGTATCAATCATGCTTGCTGGGTTCATATCTTGTCTTCAAGATCATGTTTATCTTAATTATGATTATAATTTATATAGCAGCTTTACTCTTAAGTAGAATCTTAATAGTATAAAGTGGTGATCTGGTCAGAAACCTGTGCATGGGAAAATTTATTTTATTTATTTTTTTATTTATTTAAGAACTTTTAATATACCGATGTTCGTGGGACACATCACACCGGTTTACAAATAACTCGGAAAGGAGGAATACTAGATATCTACATGGCATGACAATATCCAAAGAGGAGTTTGCTATTTTATTGGCATATGAGAGCATGTCGGTTGTTTTGATAATAGGTAGAGAGGAAGAATTTAGGATTTTGCAGGTCTAACTGTAGTGGAGTGCTCATCAGGTGGAAAAATGAGGCAATATGGTCTGTGGTTAGAGCACAGAACTGAGGTCTTAGTGTAGGCACAGCCAGCTGGATCTTTTTTCCTGTGGCCTGAAGGCTTTAGCATCTCCTCAGTTAAAGTTCAGCTCAGTGCCTTCATGGTTTATCTCTAGCAGGTGGAAGGGGCGCCAATCTGTCTTGGTATCAAAATTCATGAAAATTCTGGCATTCAAAACCTCTGATCAATAAGCTTCCAGTGCCTTTGGACCTCAGTACAATCTTAGCTCAACTCATGAAGCCGCCTTGAAGTTTCTCATGGCCATCGCTTTGGCATGAAGAGTTCATGAACTACAAGCTCTGGTTTCACCATACCTTCAGTTCTTTCATAATAGAGTGGTTCTACAAACTCACCCCAAGTTCCTTCCAAAAGTGGAGCCTGCATTCCACATTTATCAAGCTGTTGTGTTACCTACATTCTTTCTGAGACCACATGCACACGAGGGAGAATGGGCTCTTCACTCCTTGGACTGTGAGAGCCCTGGCGTATTACCTAAAGAAGACTCTTCCTCACTGCCCAGCTTATCAACTGTTCATGTTTTTTGATCCCAGTAGATTAGGCAGTTGGCAAATAAACGCTTTCCATGTGGTTAGTGGACTGTATACCACACTTTTATGTGGTGGCTTTCAAATTACAGACTATCCAGGCTTATCAAGTGAGAACCATGACAGCTTCAGTGGCTTGTCAGAGAGCCCCTTTCATTGAAGACAAGCTAAAAAGCTGCTACTTGGTCATCTGTACACACCTTCATGTCCCACTGCTGTCTAGATAGCATGTCCTGAGGAGAGAGTTCTTTATAGCAGTCTGCATAGGAGGCGGAGGAAGCTTTTGAAATGCATTTAATATATGAGGAGAGATTTCTGGGGTTATGATAAATGCATTTTATATATCCGAATTAGCTGAACAGCTCTAGATACCAGATTGTAACAAATACATTAGGGCATACCATTCTTCAGATTATAGCTCCTAAATAATTATCCTAGAGGGCAGCTTTCAAAGGGATTTCAGTTTCAAAGGGATTTCAGTGAGCAAAAAGTGTTTTACTTGCGTAAATCGCTTGTCTGAAGATTGCCCATTCTGTATGTCAGTAAACGTACATGCATAGTTCTGTAAGGTGCAGGGTGGATGGCATCAGCCAACAGCGCCAAGCTAGAAAAGCTGTCTCAGAGCTTAGAGAAACAGGTTTTTCTGAGCATGTGTGAGCCTTTCCTTTCAGCCACCTGCTATGCAAGTCTGTCTTTTCATCCACTTGTGAGAATGGATGTATTTTTGACTCGCACTTTCTCAAACCAAAAGTTCTTTATATTTTGTCTAAATTTCCTTAATTAAAATTTTAACAAATCAGTTCATTTTTCAAAAGTTGGGTTCCACTTAGCCTCAGTCCTCTTTGCCATACCAGGCTTCAAGAGGGTGTCCCCTGTGTGACCCTCCGAATTACCTCCTAGATCTTTGTGAGGTTGAGTGTAGTGCCTAGGCCCATTTCATGATGTGCTCAGTTGTGCTGCCTGCACTCGCATGACCTCGAGGAGAGAAGCATACCTGGGGGGACGGTCTCTCTCTGCTTCCTGCGCCTTAATCCAGTACCTCCTCCCCTGCCCCTCCATGGGAAGGGGTAAGGAAAGCAGTCAGAATGTTTCATCCCTCAGAAATCTCTTAAACCAAAGATGATTGTGGTGAGATTCTTCAATGGAAGGATTGAAGGTCCTTGCACCCGCATATGTGGCCAACCATATACCAGTTACAAAGATGAGATGTTTTGGAAGTCTGCAGTTACTAGTGCCCTATAAACTGACAGACAGGGCACTAATTTCAATTCATAGAAGCCCAGACCCTTTAATGTCTGTCCCTATGAGTCAAATATAAGTGCACATATTCTTCTGTGTAATTAACAGCATAACAAACTGCTGAGCATACATAAGCTCATATACTCGGAAAGATGACAAGGACTTTCTCAAGTAAAAATAAAAAGAATGATTGCACTGTTCGAGTCAAGTTTGTAACTTGGAGTTGACTCGATAAATATAAAGATTTTTGTACTTCATATATTTTGTATTTGTATATAATTATATAAAATTGTGAAATGTTTTAAATAAAAATTGACTTTTTTGCATAATGAGAGATGAATGCTTATGCAAATTTTCTTTCAACATTTAACTCTTGCCCTAGAATCATGAAAAATCTGTTATAGGAAGCAGAGTTCTGCTTATGGTTGTCAGTTACAAACATCTATTGCCCATAATCTGAGTATTTCTTGAAGCCACTGGGCTTTTTCTTGGCCATCCTCAGAAAAATTGATGCAAAATCAGAAGAAAGTTTGAAAGGCAGATGGCCTGAGGAGAAAAAAGGGGAATTCTGGCCAGGAAGACCTATCAGAGACCCTGGCAAAAAGGAGACTGTCTTCCAAGAATATAAAAAAAACAAAGCAAATTTTGAATATGCCAAAAAAAGACGACTAGAACTCTAAGGCATACTTTTGCCTGAAAAAAAAGAAAAGCTTTGAAAAGGCAAACACAGCAAATACAGGCCGATACAGTACAGTGCGCTCCACCGGAGCGCACTGTACTGTATCGGCCTGTATCGGCACTGTTAAATGCGGGTTAACAGTGCTCTCCGGTGGAGCGCACTGTTAACCCGCATTTGGACGCGCGTTTTCGACTTGCCAGCTTTACCCCTTTTTCCATGCATGTTGATGGCCCTATTAATCATTCCCGCGTGATAGACTAAGTAAAATGTGCAGCCAAGCCGCACATTTTACTTTAAGAAATTAGTGCCTACCCAAAGGTAGGCGTTAATTTCTGCCGGTGCTGGGGAAGTGCACAGAAAAGCAGTAAAAACTGCTTTTCTAAACACATAAGAAATTGCCATGCTGGGTCAGACCAAGGGTCCATCAAGCCCAGCATCCTGTTTCCAACAGAGGCCAAAACAGGCCATAAGAACCTGGCAATTACCCAAACACTAAGAAGATCCCATGCTACTGATGCAATTAATAGCAGTGGCTATTCCCTAAGTAAAATTGATTAATAGCCATTAATGGACTTCTCCTCCAAGAACTTATCTAAACCTTTTTTGAACCCAGCTACACTAACTGCACTAACCACATCCTCTGGCAACAAATTCCAGAGCTTTATTGTGCGTTGAGTGAAAAAGAATTTTCTCCGATTAGTCTTAAATCAGACCGCAGCTCACGGGTTGAAAACCGGACACTCTGTTTTGCCGGTGTCCAGTTTCCGAAACCGTGGCTGTCGGCAGGCTCGAGAACAGATGCTGGCAAAATTGAGTGTCAGCTGTCAAACCCGCTGACAGCTGCCGCTCCTGTCCGAAAAGAGGCGCTAGGGACGCGCTACTGTCCCTAGCGCCTCTCTTTACCGCGGGCCCTAATTTAAATATTTTGGTTTACTGAACGCTCGCCCGCTCTCCCGTGAACTTTACTGTATCGGCCTGTAACTGCAGTAGTCAGTAACAAAATGCATCTATTCTCAATGAAAAATGAACTGAAATTGCATGGCTTCAAGGATTCAGGAACTGCAGTACACACTTAAAGGGACCTTTTAAAGTTTTTCTGGACACACATTTCCTGTGGGAACTGTCAGATGGTATCACTCAGTGATCCTGCCTTGCCCATGTGCACCAGATCCCACTCTCCAACAGCCCCCTCACTTCATTTGGTTTGCAGAGAGCAAATGTATTTTTCTTTCATGCCTCCGCAGACCACATGAAGCTGTTCTATTTTTTATTTAAGCCTAAAACATTCATAGTTTGTGCTAATTAGGTATTTTAGTATTTTAGAAGTTTTTATATTTCCTTTATTGGTCCTCTGAAGTAGCCCATGATTTTTCTTCAGTATAACCACAACAAGCTATCTCCACAAAATAGTCATCTTGTTGAACAGCCTTTTGTGGGAGGAAAATTTATGCATTTGATTTTGCCTTTTCTGTTTTCCTCACCAACTCTGAGAAGCAGGAAAGTAGCTCTGTTATATCTAGGGACTTTCGTTTTCCATTTTTGCTGTATTTTGCATGGGAATTTCAATGCTTGAACGAAAAAGAAATCAGTGGAAAAATTACATTTCCCCTGATTTTTCTCTGTTAGTTATTTTCCACTTTTTTGTTATAACAATTTCCAAGCAAAATAAAATAAACTGAAAACAAAGGTGGATAATTGTGTTTCAGGAAAAGCAGAAGATGTCCATTAGTGACCAGAATATGTAATTGCTCTCTCTAGCTCCTGGTTCAGGGTTAGTACTGTAATGTCTATCTTGGGTTCATTGTTTTGATGGCTGTTCCTTTGGTATAGGGAGCAAACACTGTACCTAGGGTGACACCTACTGACAAAACAAAGAAACAACCAGAAATACTGGGCCTCTGAGTTACACAGCTCACTGACAGTCGTTGCCCTGCTTAGCTTAGCTGTAAGCTAAGGGAAGGGGAACAGAATAACAAAAGCCATGTTAAGACCTGATGGATCCAGGGCAGAGTTCTTTCAGACAAGAATAAAATAAAATACTAGCTGACAAAAATTGTGTTCTTATTGACTTGTGATTACTCTTGCCCCACCAGCTGTGAGTGGGACTTCTGGATTGGGAGTTAAGATTTTTTTTATACAGAGTGGCACATTTTTAAGTTCTGAGCAGCAGTATATATCCGAAATCCTGTTCCACTGATTGCACAGCACCACTTCCCATCCAAGACACTGGGTATATTTCTCAGACTACTGACATAGCATTGCTGGAAGGATGGTGGGAAGGAGGCTTGTAAATCAGACATATTTTGTTGATGTGCACGTGTGTACATATGTAAATAGAAATTTCCAAGGGAGAAGAGCTTGCCCAGGTTCACAGTGTTGCCTCATTAGTGATTTTGAAACCGGATGTGGCCGGTGTTAGATGATGACCCATCTGTTCCCACCCCTCCCCTCCATCCTCCATCCCAGCATTGTGCAATATAATTTTCTATGCTTGTACATCTTCCATATCCAGGTAAACCTCATTTAAAGTAAAGTGCTTTTCATTTACCTTTTCTTTCTCTGTTGCCCCTTCACACTCCATCTTCTCCTTGCTTCAGTCTCTCCTTCCTTAATCATGATGTGCTAGTGGTACCTGCTGTGACTGCTACCATGATAATCATGTGGCCTTGATGGAATACACATGCACTGTTGGTCAGCTCTGTTTAAACTCTGAGGTGGTCGCATCAATTCTTAAGTAAATATAATGTGCAAACTTAATGAGTAAATTATTACTTTACTACTTTCTTGTTGTACCCTGGTCATATAAAAGAATGGATTTGCTAGTACAGCTGAAATTATTCTGACTAGAACCACTCATCAGTTCTCATAGCCACACATCTCCATGTCTTCCATGTCTTCAAATTGCCTCCTTGCTAATTAGTAATATCCATTTGGTCTCTTTTCTTCTTTTCCCTTCCCCAGGTTCTTATCCCTCTCCCAAGGCTGGAGCTACTTTAGTTGTCTACAAGGAGCTCCTTGTGCTGTTTGGGGGCTGGACTCGCCCAAGCCCTTACCCTTTGCACCAACCTGAGAGATTCTTCGATGAGATACACACTTACTCGCCCTCCAAGAACTGGTAAGAGGTAGCTGGAGGGGTATTTGTTTCTAGAATGAAATCTAAAAGTAATCCTTGATGTTGAAAGAGTACCAGTGATGGAAGTGTTACAACAGGAAAGCAGACTGATCTGGTTCTAGATGCGAGAGATCCTTTTTTGAAAGCTGAAATTGAGCAAAAGAGCAAATTCACATTTTGCTCTTGATACAGGTGGTATAAAAGACAACCATTCAAGCATCATTTTAGTTTAGTTTATTTTCTGTTAATAAGCAGGTTGAATTAGCCATTGCATGTGGGTGACACCATCCAGAAGCACTGAATGGACTCATCTCTCCAAGCTAGTTGAGCTTTGAGCTGTACTAAGCATGGGCGGAACATCCCGCACGGGTGTTGCCTCGTGAGTCCCTCAGTATTTTTTGTCCAAACACAGCATGAACATGAACTCTCTCCTATATTTTTCCTAAAAAAAATCCTTATAGCCTTCTCAATTCAATATTTTGATTTCAGTTTTTTTTCTTAAGTTGCCTTGCTGCCTCTGCAGCCCCACAAAAAACCCCCCAAAAAACAGCTTAATAAGAAAGTGTGGCCTTCTTTTACACCATGTCTGGTCGGAAAAAGAAACTACCGTGAGCGGTTTCAAAAGTTGTATCTGTGAGAAGATTGTCCCTCGCTGACTGCCATGAATTATCAATACCTTGGCCAAGAATCCAGCAGAAGAACTGCTATGCCTGTGGATGGATGTCCCCATGCTTGCAGAGCTCCAGGGCGCTTCACATCAAGGAGCTACATAAATCACTCCAAAGTCACTCTAGGACCTTGGCCTGCAGTGCAACCTGGTTTGCTTTGCTAGGAATGGAATTGAGCAGGAGCTCTTCAAAAACTCCCCCATCCACTCAGGCCAAAGCCATGTGGTCGAGTTCTACCAGCCACTCTGTGACAAAGACAGTGACATAAATCACTGGAGGTATCGCAACCTGTGTTAAAAAAAACATAAACAATCTAAGTGCAGTGCACTGGCACCATTAATGCAGTCTGCACCATTGGCACAACCAGCTTTAGTGATGCAGGGTGCATCAACTCATGGCACATTGAAGCACTGGATATTCGGAGCTCTGCACCAATGAACTTGAATGGCACATTGATGCAATGCAAGCCTTTAGTCGCCATACATGACCCTGTGATGCAAAGTGCAAGGACCCACACTGCATCTAGGTATAACAGACTCAATATTGTTGAACTACACCAGATTCCTTGACGCATATCTTAAAAGACCCGTTGAAAGCATCCAAAGTGTGCAAACACTCTATTCCATCAGTCATTGACACATCTACCTTAGACTTTGAATTATGAAGTTGTTTTATCAATACAGCTTTTCATAGCCCATCCTAGATCTGTGGGAAAAGGAGTTAGGTTACCCCTACTGTCACCAATTACAAGACGCTCACCCCCCCCCCCCCCCCAATAGACTAGTAGCAGAAGAACTCCATCTGGAAACTTTAGAACCAGTGACCTCTATACTACCACTCACTTCCAATAGGCCGCCCACCCTCATGCAGAAGCCTATCTTGGTCTTAAAAGATGATGTCCCACCATCACGTGACCAAATTGCTGTCTAACTGGCTGGTGGAGTGCATTAAACATTGCTATACCTCAGCAGGACTGCAAGTCACAAACCCCGTAAAGACTCAAGTGAAAGTCATGGATACTTTTGTTGCTCATCTTCAGGAAGGTACCTATTGAAGATATCTGCAAAGCTGCAACTTGGTCTTCCATTCACACCTTTATGTCCTACTACTGTCTTGATAACATCTCAAAGACTTACCGTAAATGTAGACAAGCAGTTTTGCAAAATCTGATCTTACTGTTTATTCTTCATGGTGAGAGTTGGGTTGCTTACTAAGTAAATTCTTCACTGCAACCTCAGCTTTGGACTTCCCACATGTAATGGTTAATTCAGTCGTCTTATTGACAGAAAAAGCAAGTTCACTTACCATAACCA
The DNA here is from genome assembly GCF_901001135.1 of Rhinatrema bivittatum. Classification (NCBI taxonomy): domain Eukaryota; kingdom Metazoa; phylum Chordata; class Amphibia; order Gymnophiona; family Rhinatrematidae; genus Rhinatrema; species Rhinatrema bivittatum. Next base: position 57,686,733 of record NC_042629.1, on the reverse strand, counting down.
GTGTGTTCCGTAGATAGCAGGATGAATTAGCCATGGAATACCCACCCTCCCTAGGAATTCAACTACATAGCTAGATTAGCTCTGGTGCAGACTGAGAATGAGCTAGTGCCTGTACAGGAACTCCTGTACTAGCTTGGAGAAATGAGTCTATTCGATGCCACCAGATAAGGTCACCCACATGTAATAGCTAATTCATCCTGCTATATATGGAAAGTACTGTTTACGGTAAGTAAACTTGCTTTATTTTAATATACTGCCTTTAAAAAAAAAAATAATCAGTGGTTTACAAAAGAAACTACATTCATAATTAAAACAATTATACATCACATAAAAGAGCAATGCAACATGCATGTATATATAAATATATACATGTATTTACATAATAAATAAATCCCATATTGAATCAGGAAGAGAGGATAACTGGGCATGTTCACTGTCTGAAGCAAGCAAGGGTGCTCAAGGCATTCTATTGAGATCAGAAGTAAGAGCAGTGTCTAACTTATGAGGGTGCATTTCCTCCAGATGTTGATATGGCAGAACTCGATGTGACTATCAGGGGCAGAAAAAATGAATGAGTACTTAGTAGAAAAACTGCTGTCACACACAGTTATTCAATGGTAATAATTTATTAAGGTCAAGCTGTTTTATTACATTTGCCATCCTTTCTTTGTAAATCATGTAATCTGAAAAGGTAAAGTAATACATTCCATGTGAAATTCTGTGCAGTTCTAACCATTGCCAATAAATTATTCTGTATTTGAGAAAAGAGGATCTTTCAACCTGTTCCATATCTTTAGGTGGAATTGTATAGTGACTACACATGGGCCGCCTCCTATGGCAGGTCACTCCTCCTGTGTCATTGGAGACAAAATGATCGTCTTTGGTGGCTCCTTGGGGTCTCGTCAAATGTAAGTCCTGGGAAACCTACAGTCAGCTCTTGCATGGCAGTAATACACAGGACCTTATATCAGCTAAAGTTTAACGTTCCTAGGAGATATTCTGGAAGTTTTTCTCCTCCATGGAGGACTTTAGCTGATTCGTGGATTATGTTCCAGATCTGGGAGGACAGGTTCCATTCTGGGTTGTGTATGTGTATGTTCTCATTTTTGGAGTTGTAATCTGTGATCAGTATTTTATGACCCAAAAATCTGAACTCTGTATTTAAAAGACAGTTAGTTTTGAGGGGAGAGAGAAGGAGTTTAGGACCAGACTAATTCTGGCTTTCAAATTTCTAGGTTCTGATAGAGGAAGGGAACCCACACCAAAACAAGTTTGGGAGCTGACCCTGCAGTCCCAAATCTACCTTATCTCTAATTTCTAGGGGAACCATGTACTATCAGGTCGATCCAATACTGTGCACTAGGCACTGCGTATGGCTTAACGTGCGATTGGATGCGTATTTTGGATGCACATCCATAACCCCCGATCCAATACGGGGATCAGCGCATCCAAAACACAAGTCCAAATCGCTGCGCAGCTAACAGTGCTCATCACATGGAAATTCATGTAGAAGAGGCTATTAGCTAATCCCTGCAATCCAATAAATTTTCCCTGTGACCAATGTGCCCTTGCAGCTCAGGACTGGCGTAAAGGTCTGCCATGCTCAAGAGCGCATTGTAAAAATAAAAATCCTGCTTTCTGTGATTCCTCCTAATAGTATCGGAGCAATTCTAGTAGGAGGAACCAAAGAAAGCAGTGATTTATTTGGGGGGTGGGGGGGGGGGAGTCTTTGGAAAATAAAAATTTTGGACGTCCAATACACATACAAGGTACACAGTCCAGGCCATGTATCTTGTGCATGTATGTGTCGGTAGTGGGAGAAAACGGATGCGCGTAGATTGTCTGTTTTTCCAACCCGCTTGATAGCCGAGGAGGTGCTAGGGAAGCACATTTGTCCCTAGCGCCTCGTGTTTGCGTGACCCCCTCATTTAAGTTTTCGATCACGTGCTCAGGAGAGAGGTGGCTGGGCGCGCGTTCGAAAAGCGGGCCCTCAACACTGAGTGCCCGTTTTTGTGCACATTGTTTGGATTGGCCTGTACGTTGTCATACAGCATTTGATGAAAGGGAACTCTGCAAACTTTTTTTTTTTTTAAAGCTATCCATTGTACCCATTGAAAGTGGTTTCCGCAGGAACTGTAAAATTTTCTGAGCTGAATTTTAACAATCATTGTTATAGCAGCCAGGAAAGATGATCACAAATAAGAATAAATCAAAGAGCTACTAATCTGCAGTATCATTTGCGGTATGCCTACTGATGAAACTGCTCCCAAAAATGCTTGAGAACAGCAAGGAGAGTAGTTTAAGCATTTCATTTCTCTGATCGCAGACACTTTCATTTCACCATTATAGTGTGTAAAGTAATGGGGGGAGGGGTGGAAGGTAATATCAAGCTTTGTCATTTTCTGTTGACAATCAGAGCTGAATCAGCCATGACACATGAGTGATGTCATTTGATGGTGCCGAATGGTGACCCTTCTCTCTAAGCTAATAACTTTTTGTTCTGAGCATATGAGAATTCCCAAAGGGGTGTTGCCTCATGAGCTTCCTCAGTCTTTTTTTCTTCCGAGCTTCAGCATGGATGTGTTCTCCTTCTTTCTGGATATTTTCAGTTTTTCAAAGATTTTCCATTTCTGTGTTACCTTGCTGCCCCCTAACAGCATTTTTCATTGCTATGTAAAAGAAAAATGTTTTCTTCACAAGATGGGCACCAAAAAGCGCACTGTTAGTGGTTTCAGAGACTATATATGTGGCAGAAAAATGTCTATTACAGATGGGAATGACATTTACTTCCACAGCCTGAGCCCAAACCATGACCAGGCATGAATGGCTGAATGGTCTGTGTGCTCCCAAAAGACCAGGACCTGGAAAATGGAGGATCTATGTAAGTCTCTGAAGAGCTGCAGCTGGTCCTCTTCCTGGAGAGGAGCCTCATCGTGCTCCTTAGGTGTACAGAGTTGAATAGGATCCCCTTGAAAATATCCCCTCTCCACTCAACTCCTCACTGGAGCAAGCAGAGTCTTTGGGGTCAAGTAAACATAAGAAGGTGTGGATTGCAGGTCCTTAAAAAGAAAGCATCACATTTCAGAGCCAGCAGCACAATCTGTGCCAAAAAAAATTCTCTCTCACTGCATGTAGCCCCAGTGCCATTGACCCATTGGGCCTTTGTCTTCGCGCGCTCTGTTCGCAGCATGCTGGGGTCTCCTCTGCTATTTTCTGCGCAGGACTACTAGATGTAGGAGAGTGTAGATGCCATTTTACTCTATCACTGAGGCATTCAATATGGTGGCCTGCTCCTCCTCTGGCTCCGTTGGAGCAGTTTGTGAGACAATATCTGCGATAAGTTAGTGGATATCCCCTGTCTGGGAAATGATATCTTCAGAGACCAATCCAGAGAAACAGTTCCTCAAATCAGAAAGCAACATGTAGCAATCCGGTCACTTTCAATGGTCTTAGAGCAACAGTCTACTTCAAGATAACCCTATTTTGCTTATAAGTGGTCTTATTTCTGACAATTCCAGCAGTACCAAGCTTTATCTCTGCTTCCACAGCAACAGCTTCTGGCTTGAATCAGCCGACCAAAAGCAATGCAACAAGTCCAGCCCATGCCTGGACCAAGTTTTTGACCAATTTCCAAGCCCAGCACTCATCCTGTCAAGTAGAGGGAGAGTTCATGCCTACCTGGAGGAATGCAGCAAGATCACAAAAGGTCGTAAGGTTCTCAAGATTGTAGAGTCTGGTTACCACTTGCATTTCTCCTGACTTCCTGTGCTTCCTCATTGTTCAGACTTCAATGCAGATCTGTCTCACTCAATGCAATTCTGCCTAGAGGTAGAGTTGCTGTCTAAACATACATAGTGACTTAGTAATGGCGGCAGAAAAGGACCAGAAGCCCATCTAGTCTGTCCAGCAAGCTTCTTACGGTAGTATCTGCTGCTCATTGCAGGATACCCACGTTTCTCTCAAGGATAGTAACTGCTGCTCCATGCAGTTACCCCCAAGCTTTATGATAAGGATAGTAATATTTACAATCAAGCCAAAACCAAGCAACTGTCAAACTCATAAACTACTGCTAGCAACATTTTTACTGGATGAGGAACCTTCTTGATAATTCAGACAGTGCTGCTTGATGTTCTTTGCTTTGGTACTTGGCTGCCTTGCTCGGTTACCAACAGCACTATAGTTTCTTGTGCCCATTGGCACCCAGTTGGTCATTGTTGTATCCAGGAGCAGCCTGTAGCTTGGTAGTTACCCATCTGTGAGGACTACCATCCTGCTTGTCCTAGGAGAAAGCAGAGATGCTTACCTGTAACAGGTGTTCTCCTAGGACAGCAGGATGTTAGTCCTCAGGAAACCCGCCCACCACCCTGCGGAGTTGGGTTCTCCTGCGTGTTTTTTAATTTTTCGCTTGTGAATTCTATGTTACGAGACTGAAGGGGGAACCCGTGTGGATGCGCAGATAGTGGCATGCTGGGCATGCTCAGTGTGCCAGTCAGTTTCTAGGAACTTTGACACAACATTTCTGTGCTGGGCTCCATCTGATGATGTCACCCACATGTGAGGACTAACATCCTGCTGCCTTAAGAAAACACCTGTTACAGGTAAGCAACTCTGCTTTACCTTATATGCACTTCTTCCACAACAAAGTGGTGCTTTGCACCCACCCAAAGTTTCTGCCAAAGGTGGTCTCAGCTTTCCATATTAATCAGGCCATCCAGTTACTTACATTCTTTCCAAGGCCCTTCATTCCCTATACTGTAAATGAGCAGTCACTTAATGTGGCCAAGTTCTTTTTCTATAGTGTCAGGCCTCGCAACTATTCATCTTACAATCCTAACTGACTGGGTTTGCCAAACAAACATTGTCCAGTTGGCTGGAAGATTATATTGCACATTATGCCCTAGCAGGCCTCCAAATTACAAACTCTATTAAGGCTCATCAAGTGAGAACCAAGGCTGCATCAGTACCTCATGTGAAAATAGTAACTATTGAAGATATCTGCAAAGCTGTAACTTGGTCATCTGTTCACATCTTTACATCCCATTACTGTCTGGATAATTTATCAAAAAGTGACAGCAAATTTGGATAAACATTTTTGTGTAGCCTGTTCACCCAGTAGTCTACTCTACTCTCCCCAGGTTGCTTATTCAGTAAATACTCCACTGTAACCTTCAGCTTGGGACTCCCTCACATATTATGGCTAATTCAGCCCTACTTGTCAAAGGAAAAAAACAAGTTTGCTTACCATAAACTCTCTTCCATAGACAGTGGGATTAATTAGTCATGCTAAATCTTCAGAGGGGATAGCCTTGTTAATCTGGTGTAGCAAAAATGACAAGTCAGGTGGCACCTTATAGACTAATTTATGAAAGCATGAGCTTTCAAGGACAGAGTCTACCTCATGCATCTGTCCTCAAAAACTCATGCTTTAATAAATTAGTCAGTCTATAAGGTGCCACCCCACGACTGTCATTTTAGCCATGCTAAATATCAGCCCGTCTCCCTGGAGAGTAGACTGGTGCTCAGAGCAAAAGCTTTGAGCTTAGAGAGAAGGATCTATTTGGCACCCAGATGTCGGGGCTAATTCATAATGTTGTCTATGGAGAGCACAGATTATGAGCAAACTTAAACCTCAGGGCTACTTCAGGTTTTGTAAAAATTGTCATGGAATTCTCTCTTCCTGTACATGGCAGCTTCTGCTCTGCGTGCATGTGTTGCTAATCCTGATATTCTGTGGTTTTGTAGGAGCAATGATGTGTGGGTCTTGGATCTGGAGCAGTGGGCTTGGTCCAAACCAAATATCTCTTGTCCCAGCCCTCATCCCCGGGGTGGCCAGTCACAGGTGAGCAGCACATTCCATATTATACTTCGGTTATTAGTAGTGGGAAAATTAGGACTTGTTTTTAGGAACTAAAACATGAGCCAAGTCAATTTAATTAGCACAGAAAAATCACACAGTTCTAACTAAACCTAAAATAAAATACTCTTTTAAACTTTGTGTCTTTGGCTATGTTTAGCCTCCTTTTCCTTTTTTCTGTCTTAATTCTTTCTGCATAATTTCTCCCCCTTTTCCTTCTTTTGACCCTTTCCTGGTTCTTTCCTCTTTGCATCTGTTTCTCTATCTGCCCTTCCCTTCAATGTCTTTACTACTCCCCTTGCCTCTCTCTCTCCACCCACATCTTCTCCCCTCTTATTAGCTCTTGGAGTGAGCACCAAGGATAGAAATTTGGGTACTTCAGGTGACCGCTGCCTGAGACAGGATGCTGGACTCAGTGGACCATTGATCAGGCTGCTGTTAGATTTTCTTCTCCTCCACATCTGTCCTCCTATCATGTTCTTGGTGTCTTCCAATGGCAGCATGGAGTAGTAGCAGGACAGCTGTGCCGAGCCAGCACAGTATTCTTTGTCCCCATGGTTGCTTCTCCTTGGCCTCCATGCACTTCAGTTTTAAACAAGAAGTATGTGGGTAGAGGATGAGGAAAGCTGTGTGCTCTATTAGCTTTCTGCACTGCAGGGAGCTCATGCTATCTACTGAGTTGCCCACTCTGGATGGAGGGAAGCAAGCCTGGCTGGACTCACCCTTGGCTTATTTGTAAGAGCAAACCAGAGGCAGGCTTGAGCCTTAAAAGGCTCATTCAAATCTGACTGCAGCAATTCAATGAGTGTGCATGCTTCATATACCTCCCAAGGCATTATCAGATTATCATGCTCATTCACAAGTCTATTTGCTGAGGAATGGATGTTTTCACTTTGGTGTCCTGTACATTGATTTTGGGTCGCTTGCAGTGGTTGTTAGTGTTACTTACAATGATCTCAGCCACAGCTATCAATTACTTTGCCTTCTAGTGCTTGCTTGTTCACACTAGGGTAGGTAGATTGTTTCATTTCTTTGCTGTTTGCTTTTACATTTCCAGACATTGCATCTTATCTCATTTATTAAATTTTGGTTGATGCATCAGAGTTTCACACTGTTAATGATTAGTTTTGGACTCCATCTTCTAATCCAGATACAAGTTGTTTGATGATATTCCTCTTAACTTAGGCATTTCTTATACCAAATAAAATTAAGTTTCAGTTTGCCATGTAATGTGTTTTCTGTTTAAAATGTTCTCAAAAAGTTCATGAAGAACATTTATATAATTTTCTCTGAGGACAAATAAACTGCAGGAGTACTCGCATGGGTAAGAGCTGACAGGAGCCAGGTCAGAGCTTTACTGAAGCTCCTCACTTTAGAAATGCTATAAGCATGTGTGGGACTCCTACATCAGTGTAGTGCGTGTCAGGACCAGTCTAGTTTCTTCCATTAAGCCAACTTTTTTTTTTCAACTCCTCCAAAGAAAGTAAGGTTTTTTTTTTTTATTTTCACACTTTGCTTTCACTTTGGTCCCTCTTCTTTTAGTGTCTAATTCTCCCCCCCCCCCCCCCCCATTACCTTTCCCTTTTTTTTTTTGTTTCAGCTTTGCTTGAGGCCTAGTGGCCTAAAGAAATTTAGTTGGCACTTCTTTCTTTTTTTTTTTTTCTGCTATTGCTATTAATTCATTTGATTTTACGGCAGCTATTCATCCGCTATCCCAAAACGAACCAAATGCCAGTGTCCTCAGCAAATGCCCCCAGTGCAGCTGCAAGAAGTCTGATGTTTGCCTGGGAAATGGACATAATATCTCTGGTTGTATCACTTGCTGTAAGATGACTTCAGAGGCCATCAGATCTGTTTAGAATTAATGGAGAAGCTGTTTCAAGTAAGACCAATCCATCAATATCTGCATCAGAGGTATCAACATTGAAAAGCCTTGAATTGTATCAACATCAAAGACGCATCTATGTTCATCAGTCATATACCAATAGGGCCAAGGCGATGACCATTGTCTAGTTCTTCTCCCATGATGAAAATTTAGGGGTTCTGCTTCATAAGTTACCAGTATTGAGGGTTCTGTCTTGATGCATGGAGCAAAGGTGAAATATTGACATTGTTCTCCATTGATGCATGATGCCATGACTAGGAAGCTACAGGGTGTGGTTATTCACCCTCCCAAGCATTTCTACAGAGGGCTGTGTACCCTCAAGACACTGTAGGTTTGTAGCAATCTTCAGAGGTTCATGTTGCAGTCACGAATACCCTGCCGGTAATACAGAAAGATGTAATCACCTCTCCTCCCCATGCTTTTTTGGCATCTGCAGTTTTTGAGGAGGAGTTGAATCACAGCCTAGCAAACATTGGCACTTTGGCATCATCTCAATTGCCCAGTTCTGGATGCTCTTGCAGCACTTAGTGGTATGGCATCAATGTAGCAACCTGGAGAGGTGTCTGTTTATTTTCCACTGCACCAGTGTCAAGTCTCCAGCACATCAGGGAAGGTGCATGGATTCATCACCCCAGCAGTCAAGCAGAACTTTCGCATAAGTCTTATTAGCCAGGTACAGATTCAGCCAACTGATACCTTATTCTGACTCTGATTCTGAGCATTCTTGGTGTTATGGTCATTCATCTGAGGACTATTCTGAACAGGAGGAGTTTACAGGTCTCCCTTCTCTCCTCCACGGGAAAGGAGAAAGTATCCACTGGAGCAATTCTCCTCACCATTCCATTTGAGTTGGAGAAGGAGTTTGATCCCAGGACTCAAATTTTGGATATCCTTCAGTTCCTTAATCCCCCCAAGGATGTTGTGGCAGTGTCAATCCACAACATCTAAAGGAGGTATGGATGAGCATGTGAGAAACTCCTCTCAGTACCTCCAGTCAATTAGAAAGGCAGACTCGATGTGTTGTGTCCGGAAGGATCCTAGATTTCAGAAACGGCCTTACCAGTCTTTTGTTATATAAACTGGTCTCAAGAAGACAAGAACTCAGCACCTTCCTGAGCTTGAGTCATGCACCTTTGACCGTATTGGGAAGAAGGTTTATCAAAAGGCTATGCTTCTTACCAGCTCTTTATGCCCAATACATGTGAGGCATTCTGCAAAATATGAAGGCCCTGTCAAGTGCTCTACCTCAAGAAATGTGATCAGCTGCAATTGCTATTAGACAAGGATCAGTAGTGTGAAAAACTTGGTTAATGAATTATGTTTTCAAGACGGCATCGAGAGGCTCTGCCATTTGGATTGGGGTATGCAGACTCTCTAGGTGCAAGCTTCAGATCTCCATAAGACTTGCAGGACAGGCTTTTTGAAATGCCCTGCAACAGAGGAAATCTTTTGGCGGATAAGATCAAGAAAGTGATGGATCAAATAAAAGATCACTATGCAATGCTTCAAAAACCCTCTTTGCAATCTCTCTTGACATGCCTCACATATCAACTAGGAAGTATCCGAGTGGGGCAAAGAGGTGGCACTTTCATTCTCAGTGGAGGCATTATTCTTATTTCTGTAAATAGGAGCCTTGTTCTCATTCCAGATGGCAGAGGACTTCCAAGTCACAGACTTCTCCCCAGACAATACCTGGGATAGGATTTTGGATGGATTCCAGAAAACATAGCCAGTATCCATTCAAGAGAATTTATCTGTGTGTGAAAGGCTATGATTTTATGAAAATTGATGGCCCAGAATAACCTTAGACAGAGAGACTTCATCTATTCTAAATCTTGCCAGATTTCCCCCTTCTCCCCCCCCCCCCCCCAGGAGACTCTTGGTCTACCTCTTAACATCAGAAATTACTACTCTGGGAAAATATCTTCCCTCTTAGAGACCATGGTAGTCAGACCTGGATGGGGATTTTATTCCAGTCATTTCTTGATTCAAAGAAAAGACTACTGTTTGCTATTGTAGCCTTAAGAGCCTTGAACAAATTTATTTTAAAGGAAAAGGTCAAGTTGGTTTCCTTGGGGACTTTAATCCTTTTCCTAGAAAAAAGGAGATTGGCTGTGCTGCCTGGATTAATAAAGATACTATCCTACACAGAGTTATTTCTAGTTCACAGAAAGTATCTCAAGATTTGTGATAGGGAAACATCTCCAGTATCACATACTACCCTTTCACCTAGCATCAGCACCATGCATGTTCACAAAATGTCTAGCAATGTTGGCTAAGCAGCTTCAAAAATTAGGGGTGTACATGTTTCTTATCTGGACAGTTGGTTGATCAAGAGCACATCTCGAAAGCGCCATAGAATCAATGAGAAAGTTACTAGGATTCAGTTCCTCAAAGTTCCATTGATCTCATGATTTCAGTTGGATTCTGTTAGACATGACTCAAGCAAAAGTCTGCCTTCCACAAGAAAGGATCATCACTTTGGTGTCTGTTGTAGAGGGAATAAAAAAAAAGGAAGCAGATGTCAGCATGAGAATGTTCACGCTAATGGCAGTGACAGTTCTTGTCACTCCCGTGGCACATCTCAACATAAGGCAAGCCCAATGAACCTTAAGATCTCGGTGAACACAGTCCACTTATGATTTGTGAGACAGCAGCCAAATCACCTAACAACTCAGGGATTTGATATCCTAGTAGCTGAATCATTCATATCTGGCCAGGATTTAGTTCTAGGTTGTACGAATTAGCCAGTTCTCTGTAAAGCGTTTTTAAGCTTAGTTTGTTTAATGTAAACCGATGTGATAAAACCCTTAAATAAATTCCACCTGGGCTGCTTTGCACCCAGGGAGTGTAATCTGCTCAGAAAAAATGTCGCCCCCATAAATTTCCTAGAGATAAGGGCGACCAGTAAGGCTGTAAAGGCTTTCAAAAGTCTGTTGACCAAAAATGTTGTCCTAATTCAAACACGACAACCAATTAGCCAGGTACTACCTAAACAGGAAGGAACAAGCTCAAACCTCCTGTATTTTGAAGCCTGTCAGAATGGGTCCTGGGTCATTTCTCATGGAATGACTCCAAGGGCCACATATCTGACAAGCAAGGACAACATCCTAGTGGATAAACTGAGTTGTGTCCTGTAACCACATGAAGAGTCGCAAACTGGATATCCTGCAAGTGAGTGCACAATTGGTAAATGTTTGCGGGCTTCTCTTAACAGAAAGATTTCTCAGTTCTGTTCGAGGTATTCACAAAGCAGCTAGTCTTTGAGGCCTTTTCCCTAAATTGTGTATGCGTATCGTCCGATACCTTTTAATGTTGAAAACATTACTGAAAAAGACCTAAGGGAATACGATTCTAATAGCCCCTTATTGAATGAGACAGAATTGGTTTCCACTCTGGGAACCAATTCAGTTGGAGAATTCTCCAACTGTCATCACTCCGTATCTGAGATCAAGACTTAACCCAACATGTGGTCCTAGCCCTCTGTCTGGATGTTGAAAGGTTAGTATTTTGATCCTTAAAACTATCTGAGGATATGTGTTTGTGTGCTGGCTTCTTGGAAGAATTCCACTAGAAAGTTAGTTATTTTTCAAATAAATGGAGGTGGTTTGCTTTGTGGTGTTAGAAAAAGGCCAAAGACCCTTCCTCATGTCCAACATAAAAGCTGCTGGAATCCTTTCCACATCTTCTGGTCTGAAGACCTTCTTGGTTAGGGTACGGATGATGGCAGGTAAATCCATCCCTGTACAGCATTTAGATGTTTGCTTTATGTGAGGCGTGCCGTCTACTGTGGCACGGGATTTCAGTGTGGTACTTGCCCAGCTTTGAACCTTTAGACTCCTGTGAGCTGAAGTACCTCCTGAAATATGTTGTTTTTGGCAGCGGTCGCTTTGGCACATAGTCCGTGAGCTCCAGACCCTAGTAACTTGTAGGATGGGCGCTGCACACACGTCTTAAGTTCCTGCGTAAGGTAGTGTCAGACTTAATTTTAATCATTCTCCCAACATGTTTACCCCACATCACATGTCCGCAAGGGTTAACCTTGTACAGTTTGGATTTCAAGAGAGCTTTGGCCACCTATTGGAAAGTCTCACCCACATTTGTTTTTTTATTCCAATAGACCTGGAATTGCTATAACCAACACAGTCTAATTGCATCTCCTTCTATTATGCTTAGGCAAGTCTGACTCTGGATGGGCTATGATATGAAATTCTGCTCCACACAGTTTATATCCCTTTACTGTTTAGGTAAGGACTCCTGACATGACTGGTTTACTCGGTTTGTCCTGCATGGTTTATTTGCGATTTAGAATCCAATTCCATCCCCTGCTAGAACCCCTTCTTAAAAAATAAAATTACAACATGGCAAACAAAAATGTCGTTTGCTCATTGGCATTGGTGTATTTTTTTTTTTATCTTTATTTCAAGGCAACCTGTAGCTAGGGACTCCACCAAGTGTGAGGACTCCTGCATCCTGCTTGTCTTCTGAAAAAGCAAAGTTGCTTACCTGTAATAGGTGTTCTGAGGTCAGCAGGATACAGAAGTCCTCAATCCCACCCGCCTTCCTTACGAGTTGGTTTCTAGCATTTCTACAGCTTTATATTGAACTAAAAGAGGCCCCACGTGCACTCCACGGACGCAGGAAGTCCCGCACATACTCAGATCATTTTTTAAAAGTGTAAAGCATCTGGGTTCCGTCAGCTGATGTCACCCATGTGTGAGGACTATGTATCCTTGTTCTTAGAGAACACCTGTTACAGGTAAGCAACTTTGCTTTATTTTTTCTTTCAGATTGTCATTGATAATGAAACTATTTTAATCCTTGGAGGCTGTGGTGGGCCGAATGCAGTAAGTATATTCTTAATGGATCATTCAGCCAATTATGTAGCTCTGTCTCCCCATACTCTAAGCAAATAGAAACATAGAAATGACAGCAGAAAAGACCAATGGTCCGTCCAGTCTGCCCAGCAAGCTTAAAGTATTTTCTGTACTTATCAGTTTCCCAGACTGTCAAAGTCAGGGCCCTTGGTGGTTTCTGTTTGAGTCCAATTCCTCGTTACCTCCTGCCGTTGAAGCAGAAATCATTGTTGGAGTTGCATCATTGGTTAAGGGTAGTAACATCTGTATTAGCAAGTTACCCCTATGCTTATTTGATTTCCCTGACTGCAAAATTCAGTGTCCTTCTTTGCTATCTGAATCTAATTCCCCTTTTCTTCTTTTCCCCCTGCCATTGAAGCAGAGAGCACTGATGGAGTAGAAACAACAATATGAAGGCTTGTTGGTTAAGGGTAGCAACCTACCCCCATGCACGGGTTTCTTCATTTCCTTCCTCTAGCCTTTAGGTATCCGTGGATTGCCAGCAAAACTGGAACTTCATTATGGCCACACCATACAAAATTCAGATTTGAAAATCTGTTGTCAGCAGTTGAGTGCCGTAAATAGGTTTGAAATGAATGCAGAGAACTAAACATCTGTGCCTGGTTCTTGTTTCCCACTCCGATACATAGCTCTTTAAAGATGCCTGGCTACTCCATATGCAAACAAGCCCCTGGACCTGGCAGCAGCTGAAAGTGGAGAATGAAGAGCACGGTGCCCCAGAGCTATGGTGTCACCCCGCCTGCAGGGTGAGGACTGCTAACCGGACAATGAAATGTCATTAAATAAGAAGGGATGCAGTTAATGTCTGTTCCTTATGCCAGCTTTGCAGCATAGTGTTCATGCCAGGCAGTTTACCCATTGCTCCCTATAGCAGGATGAGGTCCATTAGTTCTTGCTGGTACATTTCCTATAAAATACATCAATTGAAAGTGGCAGGTCAGCTCAAATGCCTGAATTAGTTGTGGGTGTTCACTTCTCATATATATAGCATTTACACTCTTGAAAGTAGTAGATAGTTTTTAAATTTTCCATGTATATTTGTGCCCTATTTTTCTTAATAAAACACACAATACAGAATACAATAAAAAGAAAAGATCTTGCCTGAGATTTGGGGGCTGGTATTCCTTCCTGGTGATGCTTCCAGCTCCTGCAGAGCCTGTTCAAGGCGGTGTATACTGCAGTTACTTCCTGATAAGAAAACAGAGCACCTGAGTGTACTGCAATGTAGAACTTGCAGATGTATAAAATATTGTGATGTGCAGGGCAGACGTTTAGACCATGATGACTATCGGAGTATTTTTGCGGATCTTTAGTTGCCAATTTAAGGTGTCTATAAAATATTCTCTTCCCTATCTTCGTTTTGAGAGCTAGATGACTTTATGTATATGCCTATTCGGTGTGCCATTAAAACTAGACTTGCCCAATGTTCCCTGCTTTGCAATGTGGCATTATTCCTAAATGAGGTGACATTTCTCCTCCATAGATAGATATATATATATATATATTTTTTTTTTTTTTTTTTTGCTGCTTTCTCTTCAGTGAAAACAATAAAAACAATAAAATCATAAGATGATACTGATCTAATTCCTGGGGGTTTCTTTTGGTGCCAAGAAATGGCAGACTGACTAGCACACCACATCACTTGTAGAAATACTTGGACTATGACAGTACTCATCATACAGACCTGGTGCTTGGATTTTATGAATGAGATGCTTTCTTTTTGTCTTCCAGGTAGGACAGTGCGTTGTCGTCTTCAGCCAGGCTCCTAGTGGGAGGGCTCCATTGAGTCCTAGCCTAAACTCTCGTCCTTCTCCCATTAGTGCCACCCCTCCAGCTCTGGTTCCTGAGACAAGGGAATACCGCTCTCAGTCTCCAGTCCGGAGTACAGATGAAGCTCCCTGTGTTAATGGCCGCTGGGGAACATTGCGGCCAAGAGCACAAAGACAGCCATCGGGATCCCGTGAGGGAAGCCTCTCGCCTGCCAGAGGAGACTGTTCGCCCGTGATGAATGGTGGAAGCTTGTCTCCTGGGTCAGTGATAGTAGGTAGTACCTCTTTGGACAGTCCAGTGCAGGCAGTGTCTCCCAATACACCTTCCGCTGCTGAGGGATATGATCTGAAAGGGGGCCTTTCTCTCCCTCCTAGAAGAGGATCCCTACCTGACCAGAAGGATCTGAGATTGGGAGCTGTGGATTTGACCTGGGATCAGAAACCAGCCCCGGTTGGACAGGTAGATGGTGTGGACAGGATAGTTGGTGGTGGAAATGTGAGAAATCCTCCTGAGCAGACAAACGGGATCCACACGCCCCCTCACATTACGACTTCCCTCCCAGGTGCAGTGTCCCCAGGAGCTCTGCGCAGGGGCCTGGAGGCTGTCAAAGCTTTTTCCTCCGCCACTTCCCTGACCTCCCCTTCTTTATCTGTAAGTCCTCCTAACTTGTCTTCACCAGGCTCCCCTGGCAACCAGGGCCACAGTGGAAGCGGCGCCGAGCCTTCCCCAGCACCGCGAGGTGCCCTCACCCAAGCCGATGGACATTCCTTACCTCCTATCGCTCGGCGACTGGGCCACCACCCGCCGCAGTCTCTGAACGTGGGCAAGCCACTGTACCAGAGCATGAACTGTAAACCTATGCAGATGTATGTGCTGGACATTAAGGACGTGAAGGAAAAAGGGCGGGTGAAATGGAAGGTGTTTACCAGCAGTTCTGTGGTGGGGCCGCCTGAGACCAGCCTACACACGGTGGTGCAAGGTAGAGGCGAACTTATCATATTTGGTGGTCTCATGGACAAGAAGCAGAATGTGAAGTATTACCCCAAAACTAATGCTTTGTATTTTGTGCGAGCAAAAAGATAACATGGCAAAGGCTGCTTAACTTGGCTGATCCTTTCAATGGGTTTCTTATTTTATTAAATTTTTTTTACACTACCTGATGCAAGCGTTTTAAGCTGTGAATTGGGGAAAACAAAAAAAAAAAGCCACCATTTGACAAAATCACAATGTAACTTATGCTCTGGGTTCATTTCTACACTCGCGTCACGTTTCACACGTTTTCACATCTCTCTCTACGTTTCTGAGTTACTTGGGGTCATTATCCTTTCACTGTTGGTTGCCAGAGAGGGAAAATTGGTGGCCTTAGTAGAAAGACCTCTAAGTGAATCTAGGAGGAGTAGTAGTTGTAAGACTGAAAATTCCTTTCAGTCAAACACACTTATCCCCTCCCCCCCCCCTTTTTTTTTTTTTTTTTTACTACTACTCCTTATAGTCATGGGCCAAATACCACAGCAACTTCCTATGAGCTGACTGTAAGCCCTATGGAAGTGCATCCATTGCCATTCTAAAGCCAGCCAGTAGGTGTCAGTATGAAAGCTATAATTAGTTCTTCCAATCTTTCTTGTGTTGTGAATTTCCAGTCCCTGCTTGGCCTATGGGAACAGGAGCACAAGCCCAAGAATATATCTTGGATCTCGTACATTGACATTTGCAGAACTCGATATAGGTCCTTTTTACAACAGGAAGACTTTTCTGTTTACATGAGGGGAGGAACCCTCCATGAGGGGTGAATAAATGTGGTGCTGTGCTTCTGCTGCCTTTAATTCATATTTCTTTTTTTGGGAGGGAGAGGAACTGATGATTAGACCAGAAACTTAAGGGGATGGTGTCAATAACAAAATGTAAGCCAAATAATTCTGATGGAAAAGATTACACCCCTTTAATAGATCAATTTATTATACCAAAACAGTAACACATGATGGTTTTTCAAAGAATTGTGATTATTTTTGTTCGTGCACATCTACATACTAGAGGTCATCTGTTGCCTTTAGAAAATGGTTTGCCTGGGTCCTATTACCTCCCCTAAAAAAAAAAAAAAAAGTGTACCATTTGACTTGTTTGTGTTGTAATATTGTCATTGCCAGGCTGGAATACTCATCAGTGAATTAGTGTAAAAGTTATCTGAGCCATTTTATAGATTCCTCTCTCTTACATGCCTAAGACCTTGAAAGATTCATAGATCAGAAATCCAGGATATGTTAAAGGAAAGATCTCTCAAATATAAAAGCCTAAAAATAAAAAAACCTGTCCTCTCTTTTAGCCCTTGGGTATTTATTTATCATTTTTGCCCTACAGCTTCCTCCTCTTATGGGTCTTTAGCTCAATCGGAACTTGTCCCAACTGGGCCTCGAGCCTTCATTTGCAACTGTCAAGCATTTTGCTCCATATTTACTCTCTCGTCTTCCAACCCAGTGGTACTTGCGGCAGCAGTTCTGAATGAGCAGCATGGACAATGCTTCCCCCCTGAAGCCCAGCATAAATGTGGGAGCCTGTGAGTGCTGTTTCTGCACCATGCCCAGCCCCCTTGTCAGTGGGGGAGGAGCCAGGAATGAAAACCTGGTCTTCCGCACGCCGGTATAAACGCAGACACTTGACCATTAGGCCAGCCCATTCTCTTAGGTGGCTTGGTAATTTTTTAAATGTCTTGTTTGGCCTCCAGTAGTAGTAATGAAATTGAGACGAGAGGATGGTTCTCTTTTCTGGAACCTGAAATTCCTTTGAGTTATTTAGGTGGTGTGTCACAACACACAGCTTTGCAGGAGGTACACACACATTAAGTATAGAAAGAGAGTTGGAGACCTTTCTATCTCAGTTACTGAAACAAAATTCTGAAATGTTGGAAATTGAGGCCTAAGTGCCCACTGAGGGAAGATTCTCCCCTGTCGAATGGGTGATTGTGCATGCCCCAAAATCACTCTCTCCTGCTGTCCTATATCATTAAAAGAATTACATTACCATTAGGAGGGAGGATTTTCAACAAAAGGGTGCTGAGCTGTGAAGTGAAAACAAGATTGGCTTGGAGAGAAACCCAGAAACTATGGGGATGTTTCTGCTTTGTTAATGGCTCATCCTGCAATGATTTGAGGTGTGTATATGGTGAGATCTTTCCTTTACTGAATATATCTGCATTTTATGAACTATTCTTTATTTAACTTAAAATCTGCACTATGTTAACAAAGCAAACAAATACGGGTTTTGAAGAATATACAGAGAGCAACTAAATATTTGAATCTGTGCTGAGTGACAATGACAGCAAGTGAATTTTCTGTTTAACAGCTGTTATATTAATTGGATCCTACAGGCCACACTGTTCAGTACAATAAGAAAACCCTGGCACAGACCACTTGTGCATTAAATGAAAGGATTGACACTGAAATGCCATCAAGAGGAACTGGCAATAGAGCAGGGTTCAGCTCTGATTCTTGAGGGTTTGGTTTTCAGGCTGTCCAAAATGAAATTAATAATCAGATTATATTTGGTCAAAGCCCAAATTAATTTGCATATTTGAGTTGCCCTGAAGAGAGGCCTAGAGATTATGTACAAAATCGGTACAGCTGAGCTTTAGATGAGAACATTTAAGACTGCTGTGCTTCCAGATGCGGCTCCACTTGGTCCATTTTCTCTGAGGGATATCTGCAATTTTGCTTTTCATGTTGGCAAGTAGGTTGCAAGCATAAGGTTGCACCTTACCCTTAGCACAGGTGGCAGTTTATTTTCGCAGCTCTCACATCCTGATTTTGTGGTTATGGTTATCCCATGTATCGAATGCGTCTTCAGTTCAAGCAGTCTCTTCATGCACAGATTCAAAGGAAAGCAAAAAAATAAACTATTACTCTGATGCTGACCAGTGATCTCACATACCCAGAACTACAACACCACAGTTAAATACAAATATGTTTAATGCGCAATTGAAGTCTGTCTGGAGCGATACTTGGCAGAAGATGTCTTCAGATGAATTTAATAACATTGCATCCAGTTTACAGGGTAAGGTCTTTTCTTGAAAATATTGCAAGTAACCAGTTTGTCTCATCAAAATCCAACTTAAGCAGCTGTTCCTTAGTTCATTGTGTGTTTTTCCGGACTTTATTTCATTTCAGATCTATTGTGTGAAAGATATTTGGGTGGTTTTCATGACCCTGACCCCACCTCCAGTGTTATGCCTGCAGATTTGCTGAAAAAGATCCTTGTATACAAGTGGAAATTGGAGCTATCTGCGTTAACTAAAGCTGCAGTTTATAGGAACAGTGTTTTCAGATCAGTGCCTTTCATAGTATTCCTCCTTCTCCTCCTCTGATTGTGTCTTGCTAGTAAGTGGAGCATGCACTGTATTTGACAACTGACAGGCCGATACAGTACCGGAACGCACTATTACCCTGCATTTGGACGCGCGTTTGCGACGCGCTAGCTTTACCCCTTTGGGTAGGTGTTAATTTCTGAAAGTAAAATGTGCGGCTTTGCTGCTGCCGCACATTTTACTTCCATGATAAAATATGCCATATGGCTGACTACTTATCCCTCTCACTGAAATGACAGACTTGTTGTCCCAGGGATCCCAGCACTCCCAGCACTCCTGAGTAACTGCTTTGTTACCTCAGCATTTATTCACATCCAGCACTGTCTGTTATAATATGCAAAAGATAAAAACCACTACTCCTAAATTCAACACAGGGTACCTGGCTTTATATTGATAGGTGCCATGTGATGTGTATATTAGCCTTCCAAAAGAGGAAAAGATAAAACAGTATTGTAATTTAAGATAGGATAAGCACAGAGGATTAAATACAGAGTGTGTATAGTCAGATCAAGTATGGTCTTCAGTATTTCAACAGCTAAAAAAAAAAATGTAGAAGTGCCTTGTAGTCCATTATCTGTCATTTTATGTTGCTGTGACTGAGTATATCCTGACCAGGCTGGATAAGAATTCCACTGAATGAGCTTGAATAGTTCTTCCTTACCAAGCTCTGCAAGGTTACATCTGTTATTACAAAGTGGTTTCCACAGCACCCAAAAAATTGTCTCCAAAGACAAGCAGGATGTTAGTCCTCACTTGTGGGTGAGGACTGGCATGAAACTTTGATCTTAAAGCTTCTCGAAGCTTTGTGCTTGCTGTACTAGGCAGGTGCTGTCCTAGCCACTTCCCTGTCTCTAAGGGGATCCCCCTCGGTCTCATTTTTCCCACAGAGCCTGCAAATCAAAGTTCTCTATTCTCTCTCGCAGCTACTGCCGTGAAAATGGTCAATGAATGAAATTGGCCATTGGTGTAAATGCAATCGACGCTGAGTGGAGCAGCACTGGTGGAGTCAAAATCAAGCACTGCAGGCACAAGGCAACGTCAACTTCTGGCCCCACTACGGCATCAAGCAGTGCTGTGGCGTGGGTGATGTATGACGGTGCATCTTAAGCATCAGTGTAGGTGCATTCCATTTATTCTGTTCAGCTCAAGAGGGATATGGAGTCCAGTTGCACGAGAATATAAGTTCTATCCTGCATGTGAGTGTTATACAAAGCCTGCTAAGGGAAAGCTTGAGATGTTGGGGGTTTTTTTTCCTTTGCATCTTCCTTCTTTTTCAGAGAAGGGGATGTTTTTATACTCCTTAATCCTGAGGAAGTTATTTCTGCATAGCTGCTTTTCTACTTGATCCATCCATTCTTTTGGTACAGCGGCTAATGCTGGATTCAGGAAGAGATAAGCCTGGCACCAATATTCAGATGTTTGGAGTTGTGCCGTGAGGAGAAGGCAACCCACAGTGGCCTGTAGTGGATTTCCCCTAATAGGAATTGGCTCCCAAGGAGCTGGAAAGGTCATTCTCCTATGTAAGCGGATTGTATATTGAATACCACATGGCGAAGAGTGTTAAACGTTTCATTTGATGATTGACAGTTCGTCATGCTCAAGATGTACTGTAACCCCCAAAGCTTGGATCCATCCATTCCGTGTCTTGGGCACTCAACCACAAAATACAATCTCCCGGTGGCAGATTCATTCTAAGGTTATCTAGTACAGCTTGTCCTGACTATGGATGCATCCAGTCTTGGTTTGGGAGTTTACATAAGGGGCTCTGTGACCAGATTCTATGGGCCGTTTAGGAATATTCATTGTTGTCCTCCAGCAAAGGACAATAAATGCTAACCCAAAGTCTTTCAGGGTTCATTTGGCCGACTAATTATTCCTTATCTAGACAGACATTAATTCTACCTTGTGTAACTGAAGGCTGTTGTGTTGAAGAACAAGGCCATTTTTAACAGTAGGGTTTTTGAAGCCTTATGTCAAATGGATGAGGAGTTTGTCCTAATGGTCAGACTAACCCCAGGTCTGGACCCCTTATTCCCTGGTTAGGGTAAAGTCCAGTTTTCCACATTTGCAAACTCCTGTGGTACTGCTGTTTCCATCTGTTAACAGAGAGAATCCTGTACTTCTCTTTCAGCATATCCTTAACCTAATTGGGGGTTTTGATAAGTATCTCTTCAGTTTACTCAATTTACAAGGCCCTATGTAAACAGAAAAATCTAGGCAGCTAGGTTCCTCTTAGCTCCCTATTGGCTGAGACAGATTCAATGGAAGCTCCCTGAGGAGATGTTTGTCAGGGATCTCCTCAGATTGGGGTATCCCAAGATTGATTTGTACTGGTTAGGGACTGCCACTGTATCCCAGCATTGGGTTTGGGCTCTTTTAACCCAGATGCTGGAGGCATAGTCCTGCAGCACCCAGAATCTGTCTGGTAATATATCTCCTATTCCTCTGGCATCTAGAAAGGATTTCAGGAGGAACGCCCATGGTGTGGATAAATGGCTTGAGGGAAAGATCATAGAACCCTTTCTCTTGTTTCACAGGAGACCTGTTTACCTGCCTACTGCATTTCCCTCTGTCACTTGGAAAACCAATGTGATTCATTTTTAGTGGGGTGATATTGGTGGTTTTCCCACCATGAAAAAGGTACATCTGTCTCCATAAGAACATACTTTTTTTCTTTTGGACAGACTTCAGTTGAAGCTCACTGCTGAGTCTCTCTCTGTATCATGGGTTCTTGCATAATGCTTGCCCAGGGGTTAGTTCTTTTGAACCTGTGCACTCTTGTTAGCATAATATCTGAGCTGCAAGGTTAACCATAACCAAGAATTCTGTTTCTCTTGGTTAGTGAATTGTGCTCATTCTCTCGTCCAGAAGGACCTGAGTCTGGTGGGGTATATCAAAGCTCATTGGGAGTGGAGCACTGACCACAACCGATGATAAAACTGCAAAGTGGAATTTTCTCCGCACGTTCACACCACCTCCGTTTTGGCAGGGGTTTCTGATGTGAAACTGAATTTTAAACAGTTTGTCCTATGGAATATTTTAGAAGTATAGAACCCAACTTAATTCCCTCTAAGGACCTGTTATTTGGTTCAATCTGCTACCAAAACAAAAAAAAAAAAAAAAAGGAAAAACAGATAATGTGAGGTTGACCTGATGCCACCCAAAATAGTATTGCTTTTGACATTGTTTAGTTTTTCCCTTTTGCTTCAGGCAGCCTGTAGCTTGGGAGTCCCTACATGTGAGGACTGCCATCCTGCTTGTTCTCCGAGAAGGTGAAGTTACTTGTAATGTTGGTTCTGCAGTGGACAACAGAACATCCATGCTCACAAAATCCTCCCGCTTCCCCTTCGAGTTGATTTCTCCTACCTCTGGCATGGACTGGGTGACTAGGGCATGCTCAAAGGCTCTAGATGCTTTGAAATCAAAGTTCTGTGCTGGGCTCCATCTGATATCACCCATATACTGTATGAGGACTGACATCCTATTGTTTTTTAAAGAACCAGTGCTGCATAATAACATAATGACTGCAGAAAAAGACCAGATGATTCATCCAGTCTGCCCAGCCAGTTTCTTATGGAAATAATTGCCATGCCGATCAGGTTACCCCCCCCCCCCCGAAGCCTTATCTTAAGGGTAGTAATATTTTAAATCAAAACCAAGCAACTGTCAAGCTCATAATAAAATTACTGCTAGCAACACGTTTATGGGGTGAGCAGCTTTGGTGATAATTCAGACAATGCTGCTTCCACATGCTCTGCTTTTGGACTTGGCCGTAGAAGCAGTCTTGTGCTTTATCCCAAATGTCTGCGTATCAGTACCCCGGACTGTAAAAGTCAGGGGCCAGCATTGGCCGTCTTCTGAATCCAATTCCCCTTTTTCTCCCACGGTCAAAGCAGAGAGTGATGTTGCAGTACAAGCATCAAGCCTAATTAGTTAAGGGCAGTAACCTGCATGGCAGTTATTCCCATGCACCCTTTCCTTCTTTTCCAACCACTAGTCTTTAGGGATCCACAGTGTTTATCCCATGCCCTGAATTAATTTACTGTTTTTGCTCAAAAGCTCACCGGGTAAGCACTGTGAATCCCTAAAGAGTAGAGGTAAATAACTTAACCATGCCACATCGTGGAGCCCTGTATATGTAGGGGTCTTACTGATTTTCTTAAGGTGTAATAGGACCACCCAAAATGCCCCACTACTCAGTGCATACTGTACACAGGCTGCCCGGAGCTTTATCTAGTTGGCATCTGTGCTATATCCATTTCTCTGCATGGGATTAGGATAAAAATGTGTAAACAGGTGAGAAAACTGGTTGAACAAAAGAATGCAGAGTGTAGTGGAATAGGCCAGGGCTTGGTGCTAGAAACGATTCTTTCAAAATCTTTTATTAGCAACAGTTGCAGTGTGTGTTAAGGGAACAATAGGCTGGTTAATAGAACATAAGCAACGGTATCCTATGCAAACACTGACAAGGGTGAAAACATATCTGCTAGCTCCATATTTAGAAGGACAAGATATGAAAACTATTAAAGAACAAAAAGATCTAGGAGTAATCATCTCTGATTTAAATGTAATCAAGCTACAGGGAAAGCTAAGTTCCATAAGTAGTAGCAGGAAAATGGAGATAATTGTTCGTATATAGGTCAGTAGAGAGAACCTCTCTACTCTCTCTATATAGGTCAGTAGAGAGAACCTCCTCTTGAGTACTGGGTACAGTGCTAGAGCCCATATCTTCCTCTGCACATTGAGAGGATGGAAACGGTTCAGAGAGAGAGAGGGCTACTACAGTCATTCAGGACCTGCAACACAGGCCCAACACTGTGCTCGAGGAGAAGGGGGTGGGTATCAGAAATAGTGACATATTTCTCAGGCTTCAATAAGAGGAAGGTGGAATTCTCTATAGAAAAAAAATTTCAAGGACAGGTTGGGGAAAGGAAGGTTTAGATGAAAATTCTTTACTGAGAGGATGGTAAATTGACTAACCTACTGGCGGAGGAGCAGAAACCAGGTATGTGACAGAATTCAAGCATGCTTGGGCCATATAGATGGCGATGGTAGGAACAAGGCTTGGTGGTTGGAAGTGTACTATAGCTCACCAGAAACAAACCAGGTTTAATTTTAATTTGTATTTTGCGACTAGTCAGCCACTTCAAAGCAGATTACATTCAGGTACTGTAAGTATTTCCCTCTCCCTGGAGGGCTTAAAATCTGTTTGCACTTGAGGCAATGGAGGATGAAGTGACTTGCCCAAGGTCATAAGGCACAGCAGTGGGATTTGAGCCCTGGCTTCAAGCCCACTGCCGAGACCACTAGGTTACACTTCCACTGTTGATGTCAGTTCGATAGTGGCAGAGTACCGTCTAGTAAAGCCAACTGTATGGGCAGCAGCCTTGCACTAGTATTGTTAGCTGTTTACATTTTATTACAAAGCTTGGTGCTAAGGCATGGGGCGAGAGGCAGAGCTGGTGTTGGATTAAATATGAGAGTTTTATGCTCATCCACCCAGGGTACTACATAACTAAAAAGGAAGAAGATAAAACAAAAATGGGCTTGGATATCCCCCAGGTGGTCAAGCCTCTACAACTGGCAACACAAATATATCCTTAGCAGTATAGGCCAGAATAACTGGATAGACTGGACAGGACAATTGGTCTTTATCTGCCTTCATCTACTATGTCACACAAACAAAGGCTTAAGTTAAAAGCGAGTACTGCTGAGGCATTGAAAATGAATCCCATCTGTGCTTGCTCAGATTGTTGTATGAATCAGAAATGATACGCTACACCATAGTTCAGCTTAGTTTCATTGCAAGATTTATTTTTTTTTGGTGTGGGGGGGGATGATTGGGGTGGGGGTTTGACCTGACAATTTGGGTTTCCAGCTCAAAACCAGTCTCTACTGGGTTTATGGCATCATGGCCCTTCATTCACATCTACCCAGGGTTCCCCCCCATTTTATCTCTCACCTTATCTAGCTGTGCCATTGCAGTGACCAGCATTGACTGGGACCAATGACCACTGCTCCTTTTGAAAGCAGGGATGCATGCACCATGCGTCTGGCTACTAAGGGTTGCTGTTGTGCAGTGGCTGGAGCTCCCTGGTCTTGGGAGCCAACCACAATCTCTCTTTTAGCAGAGCATAATACCAGCCCTCAGCTAACATTTGGATGCTAAGAAAAATGTAGGACATCTCCCTAATGGGAAGGCTTGAACACCAGAGTACCAGACACCACACCTTTGTTTTTTGTTTTTTTTTTACATTTAGTTTAATATTTTCTCCACACCTTCCTCACTGTTATAGAGGGCGTGGTTATAGAGAAACTGATCTTATCAGAGATGATTGACTTTAGTCATAATATAAAACATTGCTTGTCTTTTGTCTCCTTACCAAAAATCCCATGCCACTGTAAATGCACAAAGTGTGATCTGCTGTAACCATTTCTGTGTGTAGGATGTCCATATGACTTTGTTGGCATTTGATACCATCTTCTGAATCATCCTTTCAGGTAAATACACGTGTAAGAATGAAAAGTGGGTTTATTAATATTTAATACTGTAAAGTTAATTTTGTTCTCATTTCCCCATTCTGCAATGATTTTTAGAAATGTAATAAAATAGAAATTAATAGAATCATTTGATACTTTTTATTATTTCTTTTAAATTGACAATAGATGCAAATATATGGCTGTGGGTTTTATGTTTAAGTGTTTTTTTGTAACAGCTGAAAATGTGTTTTGTTCTTAGTGGAAGATGTTACTGCATTCACATTGGTAATTGATGCAGTAGAGACTTTTGTCATCTATACTGGATGGAATTACAGGGTGTGAGGATCTTCACTGGTTTTACCAAAGAAAGAAAAATAAGTGTTAGTAAATTAATGGATGCAGGGTGTCTCACTTGTAACATTCTACCAATGAAAAATAATGCATGAGTTGTCACTGAAAGACCAGTAGTGCAGCATGTGCTATTTATCTACCTCTGCTATATTGCTTCACATATTTACCTGTTCTGGTTTAAAGATGATCTTTCTTTCCTTTGTCCCTACAATTGCAGGGACCATGAAAACCTCTTTTTGCCCCTTCTTCGTTCAGTCGTCTTTTGCAACTGAATGAAATGTATGTATGAAGACTACCTGATTTTTGTACTGCAAAACTGCTGCTACAGCGCCTTACAAAAGTCTTCATAGATTTGTACGTTTTTCACATTCTGCTGTCTTAAAAAGTACACACCAAAATGCAGTAAGGTATGCTTGTTTTACTGATCTAACATCCGCTATACACTTTCATCATGAAGAATAGTGTGAGAAATATTTAAAAAATGAAAAATCAAAAGGTTTTGATTGCATAAATCTTCACAGCTTTTGTCATAGCAAACCCAAATTAGTTTACTTTAAACAATTTCCTTATCAAGGCCCCTGATAAGTTAGACTGCACCTATGTCCAATCACAATAATTGAGCTGATTCAAATACACCTGGAATTGAGCATGGTTTCTATTGCATAAAATGAATCTGAAGCAAAGGTCAAAAGATGCTAAACAAGGAGCTGCCAAAATAACTCTGGGATAATGTACAGAGTGGGGGAAGTCTATAAGAACATTTCAATATGTTTAAATATCCCTTGGGGCACTGTCAGGTCCCTCCTTATAAGGTGGAAACCATTTGGCACCACCACAACTGCTATCAGGCCATCCCTCCAAAGCCAGTTATCATGGGTTAAGAAACTTCTGACAATGGTACCCAGGCAGATCATTGTAGTATAAGCAACATTATACTGTAGAGCTGTGGACAACTACTCTAGTGTTAGCTATACTTTTCAGTAGGTTGTTTATAGCAGGGGTGGGCAAACTGTGGCCCACAGGCCAAATCCAGCCCATCCTTCCGGCTTGTCAAGTATTTTAAAAATAACATTAGGTATGGGTCACCAAGTTTTTCCAGCCTGCCCTGAGTGCCCAACCTCATCAAAGGCCAAAATCTCACAGTTGTTGCAATGGTGTAGCCCAACACTGGAAGAGGCCTGAAAACTGGCCATATGGATATGGATCTCATCCCCACAGCATGGACACCATGATACCATCCTGTGGCAGTAAAGAAGAAGGACTGATACAGTTAGGCTGATGTGGATCCCATTCTGTGACAGCAAAGGAGGCTTGCTGTAGTAAGGCCACCATGGAAGAGGTTGTGAGTGTGTGTGCGTGAGAGAGCGTGGGAGCCCGAGAGACACAGACTCTGTATCTGTATGTGTCTGTGGGGCAGGGGAGAGCATGTGAGAATAAGAGCTTGTGTGTGGGAGCCTGTGAGAGAAAGCATGAGCCTGTGTCTCTGGGAGGGAGGAAAGGAAGGTGAATAGAAAAGAAATAAGAAACAAAGAGAAGAGAGACCCTGAAAAGGAATTAGGAAAAGACCATTAAAGGAAAAGTAGAAAAAAAGAGACCAGGACTAACCAATTAGAATAAAGATCAAAGGTTAAAAAAAAAATGCCATCTTTGAGACTGTATATTTCTTATATTTTTGTATTTTCCTCACTCTTTGGAGTTTCACTGTTCAGATTCTGGGTTCTCAGGCTTTCTATTTTGGTTTTGTCAACATGTTTCTAATTTGTAGTCCCTTAATTCTATATTAGGAAAGGGTTGATTTGTTTTCTGCCTATGGGTGATTGAGGTGCAGCATTTCTTCTAATGTGTTCTTTCTCTGGCTGTATTTGTAACAGTATGGCTTATTCTGCTACTCCAAGAGGTGGTGTATTAGTGTTCTAGGGCCTGATGCAATATTGGAATTGCCTTTTTATAAAGAAGGTTGCTGTTCGATTCCTGAAAGTCAGTGCTGTGATTGTATGGTATGACAAGGTTCTAGGTGCCATTTTTTTTTCTCCTTGTAGGGATTTGTGTTACTTCACAAAAGGTTTAGCAGTGAAAGATTTTGTTTTACTGAGATGACCCCAGAATTTGAATATATATATATATATATATATTTTTTTTTTTTTAATTAATTTAATTTTTTTTGCATGTTAGGTTGAAATGTAGCTGTCCTAATTCTGCTTTGCTTGGTTCTTATTACTGGTATTTTATTGTAATTATGATGTCTTTATAAACATCAAGGGAGGAACCCCAGCCCGTGTCACAGATGGCAACGTATACCGTGGCCCCAGAACAAAAAGGTTTGTCCACTCCTGGTTTACAGTGATATTTGGCTTCTGTTTTGCAGTTCTGTAAGAGATTTTTCTTGGTCTTCTGCAACTCTAACAGTTCTATGTAACTTCTGTTTCTTAATGTTTCTGATAGTTGAATTTGCTAGCTGAAAGTGTTTAGAGAGCTTTTTATAGCCTTCCCCTGCTTTGTAAGAGTGAATTATCTTCATTTTCAAATGCTCAGACAACTGCTGCTTGTGGTTGTTAAAAGTAAATAGAACTACACTCAAAACCTTAGAGGTTTGCAAAGTTTTCATCTGCTTCACTAACTACCTAATGAATCAATCAGCTTTTTGGGCCTTAATTTTATAAAGGTAGTAAATTTTATAAAGGTAGTAAAGGTATTTTCTGTTCTAATCAGCACATAGTAATTTTTGCATTAAAATTTGTAGAAAGAAATCATGTTTTGGTGTGTATATATATATATATATATATATATATATATGTATATATATATATATATATATATATGTATATATACATTATTACTATAGGCACACACAAACAATTCAAGTATACAAGATGGGCATTAGCTCAAACCAGTACCAAATATCTGATTCTATTATAAAAACCTTTTTTTACAGAAATGGAGAACCTTTGATTCAACCTGTTCAACATGCTCAGCTCAATGTCCTAAGTGCAAATCACACACGACTTCAAACCTGTCAAAAATCTTTAGTCCAAATCCCAACAATGACCTCTGTTTCACCCTTGTATGGCATCTTCAGGTTTTTAGTTTTTTCAAAAACAAGGCATCACACAATTCAAACTGGCTATGGGCACTATATATTACCTGTTAAAATGCCACTATTAAGACCTATGATTATACTGAAAACATCTGCACAGTTTTAACTAACAGCAAGGTCCTTATCATTGAGAATCGGGTATTAGGTCTGTGCTTAAGCATTACATACTTTTAAATTTGATTTTGGATTATTTAAAACAAATGCCCATTTTGTAACAATAGAGTTGATTTTCTGGTTTGTTATGAATGGATTTTTAGCTTGCTTTCCATATAATTCTTAAGAGATCGTAGCATTATTAGTATACATAGAAACATACAGATAGAAACAGAAATGACGGCAGAAGAAGACCAAATGGTCCATCCAGTTTGCCCAGCAAGCTTTTTCTCCCCCCACCCCATACTTATCTGTTACTCTTGTCCCTTGTAAGTGACTTTTTGTTCTATTTCCTTCTACCCCTGCCATCGATGTAGTTAGCAGTGCTGGAGGTGCATCTAAGTGGTTAGGTGTAGTAACCGCCGTCATAGCAAGCTACTCCCATGCATGTTTATCCAGCCTGTGCAACTCTGTCCTTGTTGGTTGTTGTCAGAATATAAATCATCTTTTCATCATTCCCCCTGCCGTTGCAGCAGAGAGCTATGCTGGCTATCATTGAAAGTGAAGTATCAGGCTTATTTGGTTTGGGGTAGTAACTGCTGTATCAAGCAAGCTACTCCTCTGTTTTTTTTGTGGATGCAAGTCCTTTCTCCTCCCCCACATTTCCTCTTGCCGTTGAAGCATAGAGCAATGTTGGAGTCACATTAACCGTGTGTATGTTTATTGAATTAGGATATTCATCTCCAGGTAGTAGCCATCATTCCCGCAAGCCGCCCCATGCCTCTTCACTTCATTCACATCCTCTAGACTTTATGGATCCACAGTCTATATAGGTACAATAAGTCCCTAATTAAAAAGCTTTGAATCTAAGGTGGGTACCTAGGGCAATTACATACCAAGTGAGTTGTCGAAGGTTGTAGGGTTGTGTCCATAGGGGAAGTGGGATTTCAGCTCTGGTTCTCAAGCCAATGCGCCATCTATTAGGCCACTCCTCCAGAAGAGTGCTCCTCCCAGTGGAGCCACAGTGGATCAAAAAATGTATAGTGGTATTTCTTACTTATCCAGCACTACATTTTAAGGACTTGTGATTTTTTTCCTGCCCTTTAGTTGAATGGCAAAGTTTACTATTTATTTTTATTTATAGAAGCTATAGTTCATTACATTTAAATTGTGTTATTGTTTATGGCTTTTTGGGAATGTTCTGCTGTTGCAGCCAATAGTGGGGCACTACTACGTATCATTTATTTAATATCTTTTATATACCGACGAATGTTGGGAACATCTCGTCTTATGTAGTATCATTTCCATGATACTACATAAGTACTATATATATTTATTTTATTACTTATTTATTTGAAGTTTTATATACTGACATTTGTTTAGTAACCTCACATCGGTTCACAATTAACAGAACCATTGCAGCTGTGCCAAATAGAACGAACATGTGCAACAGTGCTTTTACAATAAACATTTACAATAAACAAACTTTACAATAAACTTGTTAACTGGAGGGGGAAGGGGATATATGTACATGCTGCAATGATGCTGGCATTGTATTATTATTTAAAGTTGCAGAAAGAGTTATGGTGTGCAAAATGAAACTGTTCAAATTCATAACTAGCATCGTCGCAGCCGATTGCTGGATCTGACTATGCAGAAGATCTGGGTTTGATTCATGGGTTTTTTGTTCGCTGGCTGGACCTGGCTCTCTACCTCCTGTTCATCATGCACTGGTGACACCTATTGGCCGCATTTAGTGCTTACTTAGGGCGACACCTTTATACCTCAAACACACAACCGATGCAAAATAAATACCCTTTATTTTAAAAAACATTTGTGTTCCTACAGTTTACAAGAGTATAAATACAAATCAGGTCCAAAAAAAAAAATCAGCAGGAGTATCCGATCCAAAATGCACAAATCTTTGACGGTAAGAACATAGGCGTTACTAGGCAACATTTCCTGTTTACCCCGCGAACAGAAACTTCCTGTGCTGGCGTCACAGCACTTCCGGCCGTCGGGCAGCGTCCTGCAGTATCCAGAGCGGAGCGAAAGCAGCAGGCTGAGGAGGCGTTTGAATCCGTTTCAGGTAGGGGGCGCGTGATCCGGCCTACAGCGATGGCAAAGCCTAGGGGCGGATGGGCACCTCCCGAAGGCTGTTCGCTTGCACGGCCTCGCTCATTAACCGTCGTTAACCGCTTTCTTCAGCAGTCTCCCCCCTCCTCTCTGCAGCGCACGCCTTGGGGCAGGGCTGGAAAATTATTTTGCAAACGGTGGGACCAACTCGAATTGTTAGAACCCCCCGACAAATTCCTCCTCCCTCAATTTACACTCCGGTGCTTTTTCACGTAGAGTAATCGGTCGGTGTTTTTACTATTTTTTTTATTTTGAATTATTTAATTATGCATGTTGTGTTTGTAAATCGCGTTGGGCTGTTTTTTGTTTTTTGGGGGGGGGGGGTCGGGATGCAATTAATTTTAAATACAAATGACGAAATATTTATGTATCTTTCATTTTGTTCCCCTTTCCTGTATTCCGGTTCCTCCATGCGGCCCAGAGACAGGGTTCTACCTCCGTCCATCACTCGTTGCTGTGCAGCAGCAGGGGGCTGCCCCTAACCAGGGTGGATTTTACCAGGAGGCGGAGTAGGCACGGTCCTGTGGGCTTCCCGGCTTGCGGTATGAATTTCCATCATCTGCTACAGCAAGATTCAAGATAGAGTGGCTCTGGCAAAAAAAAAAACGGCCGCCCGCCTATGTCCCTCTCAGTTTACTGTGTGCATTTGGGCTTATATAGTGCCCATATTAAGGAAACTAAAAGAAATATTTATACGCACAGAATTCACACGTTTGGAAAGACAGCTTATGAGCTGTTTCAGCTTGTTTACAGGACTGCTTCTAAGGCCAAGTCCATAAGCAAATCACATCACCACTGTCTGAATTTTCAAAAAGGCTCATGGAATAACTGCAGGGAGCAGCAGTTGCTACCCTTAAGAGAAACATGGCAGCAGATATTACCATAATTAGCTTGTTGGGTAGACTAGATGGTGCATGCTCAACAGCAATACTTCTTAAATTATCTGGGGAGGACATGGATTGCTAGATAGCTAACATAGATAATCTTTCTTTAACTGAAAGTACTCTACCCACTATGATTAAACAAAATTCATGCATCCTTTATTTAAAAAAAAAAAAAAAATAAAACCAGTTGCATATCTCTGTTTGTGGGAACTTAAAACCCTATTTCATCCCTTCCATTTCTGCCCAAAGTCATTTAATTCATTGTACTGACCCAATTAACTTTATTTTTTAAGATACTATTTTCATCATTGACCAGTATTAATTTCAGCACAGAAACTCTCCTGTGGTTCCTAGTTTTGATACCATCAGGCCAGGGTTTGATAGGGGAAAAAAGTAAGTAATGGTGCTATTAGATAATACCGCAGCTTTTGACGCACTTGGGATCTCTGAAATGTCTTTTCAAGCCCAAGGCGCACCTCCAATAAAAATGGGTGGCACTTCAGCCTTCATGGATCAGATAGTGCAGGCATGGAGAAGGACCCATGTGGCCAAAGGAAAAGCTAGGAAAGCACTGAAAGTCCCATCAGTATCTCTTCCAAATTTGAAAAGAAAAGGAGAGGGGGGATGGAGAGACGCAGGAACCTGTCACAAGGGAACAGCTCCCTCTATATACAAGTGCAGGAGAAGGGAGAAGTCGGTGTAGTGGGGGCAGCTGGTTCAGTGAGTTATCTTGGCTGCCGCGTGGCTGCCAGAGCTCTTCCACTGCTGCTGCTCCCAGGACTCAGTGAGTCACATTCAGTGCTCGGTATATGTCTCACTCAACCTATGGATAAGATAGAGGCTGTTAGGACTCAAAGGAGGATTCTGTTTGCACTGTGTGCCACGCAAAGCAGAGACCGGCTAACCGTGCCATGCATTCTGCTCATTAATGATGACACTCCAGGGCTCATTCTGAGCTAGGAAGGAGAGACATTGCACATGTCAACATAGACCTTTGGATGCTCATTTACCACTTCTGGTGTCTTGTTG
The DNA here is from genome assembly GCF_901001135.1 of Rhinatrema bivittatum. Taxonomy (NCBI): domain Eukaryota; kingdom Metazoa; phylum Chordata; class Amphibia; order Gymnophiona; family Rhinatrematidae; genus Rhinatrema; species Rhinatrema bivittatum. Next base: position 57,653,926 of record NC_042629.1, on the reverse strand, counting down.
CGAGGTATTGAGAGCAGGACCCAGGTATTGGTCTGGATCTGAACATCAGGCAGTGGTGCCTTTTCTGTGGCACATTGAATCAGCTCTGAAGGCATACTGGCTTAAGTGGTTCTCATCATTCTTAACAGATAGGACCCAGCAAATTGCATCTGCTCTGTTGGCACCCTATTAATTCAGGGGTTCCCAAAGGTTCAGCCCTCTGCAACCCTCTTTAATATTTATCTCTCTCCCCTTTGCAAAATTGTATTCAGTCTGTGTGAATTACAAAATTTACGCCGATGATATCCATTTATTTAATCCAGTCTGACCTACCTGGCCTGAAATATTTCAATTTATATCCATCTGCCTGAAAGCAGTCAAATGTTGCCTGTCATGCAACAAGTTGGCTCTTAAAAGTGACAAGATGGAAATTCTCATTTTAAGCAGGTTTTCCCTGGCTGACATCCCTTCATCCTTTAAATTGGAGGGTCATGAGTTGCAAATTTCAAACCTGGTATGAAATTTTCTTATTTTGGATAGTAGCCTCTCTATGCACTATCAGATAAAATCAATAGTTAAAATTGCTTTTTTTTAAACTGTGCCCTTAGGAGACTGAAACCCCTGAGACTTGCGTACTGTACTGCAGAGTGTCACCTACCTGGGGGTGGACTTGCAGTGCCCTGTACTTTGGCCTGCAGATGGTGCAGACAGAGTGCCACTGCCCAGATTCTCCCAGAAACCAAGATGCATGATCACATCACACTGGTTCTATGTTAACTCCATTGGTTTCCCGTTAAGTGGAGAATTCGGTTTAAACTTGCCATGCTAATCCATAAACTCCTTAATGTTTCAGCACCATGGATTAATGCAGTCTTACACTTCTACAACTCAGTACGCTCTTTGAGTTTAGTCTGTGATTTTCCCACCTAGATGAAACACATGCTCGGGTCTTTTGCAGCCCAAGTTACATATATTCCATTACCACAAGTAAAGCATTTAAAAAGGTTTAAAACCTTCCTGTTTGAATTGGAGTCATAGAGCTTCAGGTAGCATTGTTCACAAGTTTTTTTCCTATGAAGTAACATAGTATTGACAGCAAAAACTAAATGATCCATCTAGTCTGCCCAGCAAGTTTCCTATGGTAGCAACTGCCGTTCCATGCAGGTTACCTCCTGTTTCTGTAAAGGGTAGTAACTGCTGCTCTGTGCAGGTTACCCCAAAATCTTATATACAGGCGTATATAGAAGACAATTCTTTCTAAGTGGTGGTGTGTCTTTTGTTGTGTTTTGTATTTTTATTATTATGTATATCTGTACCCTGCTATGAACACTATTGGAAGCAAGCAAATATATGTTTTTTAAATGAAAAAGTATAGATTTATTAACTTTATCGGCATGACAATTTTGTGTTGCTAAAGTAATATACACAATTAAAATGGTAGGAAAAGAACTTTTTTTTTTTGCTCATTCTTGTCTTGAATTTTTTCTGTCAACTTTGGGAAATGTATCTCTGATCTCGCTGTATTTTGCAGAACCACAAGGGAATGTAATTTTCTATGTCTCCAGTATTGCCCAGGGGGAGAAGCAGAATGCAGCCAGCTGTCTACATATCTAAGGGCAATCAGTGATATAGAAATCTGCTGCTGCTCCTCTGTAGAGTGCAGTGCCAGAGGGCTGCTCTGGGTTGTGGCCTCTGCTTCACCCAGGGCAGAGATTATTGCTGGCACGAGCTCCTTTTGACCCTGGGCCAGTGCTAGCAGCCATGCACCAAATTCTAGTTGCCAGGGTGCCCAGGTGATCAGTATTTCTCCAGCTTTGCCTAGGTGGCTCAAGGTAACCTCACAAGCAATTTTGCTTTCAGATACCATCAAATCTAAGAAACATTGTGGTCATGAAAACATTTTCCTCTTAGCTTGGAGAAGGATGAGCTCACTCATCTAACATTTAGAATTCAAACCATTTTTTCTTGGGGAGAGATCAGATACTGACAACTACAAGAATAATTAAGAGAGGGCTTCCCAAACCTTTAGCCATCATGATCCCACGTGAGCACTTGAAAATTCACATGATCCCAGAAAAGGACCAAAACAAACTAGCAGGGCTGTGATGAACCTCCAACAATCACTCTATTCTCACCCTCCTTGCATACCAGCTGATTTCCCCCCTCTCCAGTCAATCCTTTCTGTCAACCGCCATCTTTCCATCTGATTTCTTATATACCCAACTCTCAGCCCATCCCCTCTCTTTCATCCCTCCAGCCCTTTTCACATCCTCTCAGCTGATCCTCTCACTTCAGTCATTTTTATAACTCAGCTCCTCTGTTATATTCACCATTTGATCTTCTGTCGTTCCACACCCCCCCCACCACCACCATTTTCTATAGCCAATCCCTTTACAGTTGATCCAGCCCTGAAACCTGCATCTGATCCCTCCCTTCAAACAGCAACTCCTCCAAACATCACACTGGGTAGAGTCAACAGCAGCATTTAACTTTAGGCCCAAGGCCAAAGTTGAATGACAGCTGGCAGAAAGAGTGAGCAGGCTGATGACAGGGGCAAGATTTTTCTCTTGGGTAGGTTTAATGTTAGGTGAGGAGAGAAAAGCAGTGGACACCTCAGAGTCCTGTGTACACTCAGCCTACCCCTCCTCTCATGGCTGATCTAAAGCCCGATGGTGATCTGCAGGCAGCAGTGGCATCGGTGCTGAAAGTCAGTACAGACCCTCTGAGCCAGTCGAAGCTCGCAGGTGCAGTAACAGTCTTGATCCCTCCTCACGTAGGGCTTCTGAAACTCATGCAACATGTCCTGCCTCACAAGCCCCACGCTGACTTCCACTGAAAAGCGCTGCCTTGGGAGTCACTTGTGACCTCATTTAAGGACCCAACCCACAGATGGGGAAACCCTGAATTAAAACTTGAAGAGGGCAAAGGCATTCACCCAGGAAATAGGTATTCATCCAGGCAGATTGTCCTGGTTGAAAAATGCACCCCCACCCTTACTGCAGTTTAAAGCACCTGCAGTCTTTATAATTTAACTTTCACCTGAATTAAAGACCTTTCCAAGAGTGTGCTTAGGTCAGGGGGAATTAAAGACCTTTCCAAGTGTGTGCTTAGGTCAGGGGAGGAATGATTTTTACGTATGGCTGTGTTTTTTACCCTCTGATATACCTGCAGAAAGGACACACGTACTTTGCATCTGTTATTTGTAAACAGTTTATTCAAAGCTAATTTTCAAAGAGAAACTACCATGGTAATTTTCATAGTAAAGGATGGCAGATAAAATCCAATTGGCCCATCCAGTCTGCCCAGTTGAGATTTTCTCTGGTTTTCTGCCGCTTTGGGTAGATGAGCATATAATCAAAAAACAGATTTAAAACAAATCAGTACACAATCAAGCTATGGAATCTGTTGCCAGAGGATACAGTCAAAGCAGTTAACATAGTGGGGACCAAAAGAGGGTTGGACAAATTCCTGAAGGAAAAAATAAATTGTTAGGCAGATAGACTTGGGCAAGCCAGTGCTTATCACTGGGCGTGAGATATAAGAAACATCCAATTAGTGGGGATCTTCTGGGTACTTGTGACCAGGAATGGCTACTGTCAGAGAAAGGATGCTAGGTCTGACCCGGCATAGCATTTCTCACAGTATGTTGAAGTGTAAGCTGCCTAGACCACTGGATTGTGCAACTTAATACATTTTTTAATTACATTCTTAACGTTCCATATGCAAACCAACACAGCTCTCCTTATGTCTTAACTGATCTTTCAACTTTTTCTCTACCACTGGCCTCTGTATCTGTTCCAAGCAAGTCTAAAAAAAAAATTATAGTGTTGGCCACCTCCACAGGTGCCTTTTCAGGCTCTGGCATCATCCTCTTTGATTCTTACAAGACCAACACCCAGGCCCTTTTCTGAGCCTTTCCAGGTTTTGTAATAATCCACATAGCCACCAAAATTAACAAGGGTGATGATAACATAAATAATCCCAGTCTCCCATGCTTATTAAAATTTGAGTTTAAGCCATGGTTGCTCTTGGCCTTTTTGGAAGCTCAAGGCCTCTGTACCACTGCTGCTTAGGATTGTAACCATAAGCTACATGTGTACCAGTATGTGTGTGTGTGTAGATTGCAACTGAGCAAGCTTTTGAAACTTGGTCCCAAAACATTTCATGCTCTAATGAGGAAAAGGATTTTTTTTTGTTTGTAGGGCTTTTTTTTTTTTTTTAGTATTTTTCTAAAAATTGTAATATTTATTGACTAAGAGCCAGTATAAGTGAAATGCTTTGTTTTTAAGCCAGACACATAGAGAGAGAAAGTGACTCCCCCCAGGCCCTGCACAGGGAGAGAAACTGATCTGCACACAGTATCAGTGACTTGCCCAGAGTCACACAAGGAGATAGTGACTCACTCACATTTACAGAATCTATGATGCAGGCAAGTCTTGAATTAATGATCTCGGAGGATTCCTGAATCAATGTCCATTGTTCTACTAGATCTCGCTTCCCAACAGGAGGCATGAGACCTGATGATGCACAGCTTTTCTTATAACCTCTGAAAGTTGAAAAAAGAAAGAAATTACAAATATAAAGAGGCAATAATGCAATAACAAATCACTACAATAATAAACCACTCACTGTCCGAAGGATGGGTCCCCGCCAAGGCTAAACAAGCTGTAATTAAACGAATCATAAAAAATAAAGCAGATAGAATCAACAAATGGGACAATTATCGGCCAATAGCCAACCTGTCCTTCGTTGCAAAAGTTCTTGAAAAAGCAGTACTATCACAATTAGAGAACCACCTAGAAGACAATAATATACTATACCCAAAACAATTCAGATTCAGGAAAAATCGCTCAACAGAAACCCTGCTCATTTCATTATCTGACTCTGTACTGCAGAACCCCACATTCTGGTACTAATTGATCTCACAGCAGCCTTCGACACAGTTGACCATACCCTACTCTGCCATCAGATGAGAAAAATAGGAACTGATGGAAAGGTGAACAAATGGGTCTCTTCATTCCTTGAAGGTAGGACACTTCAAGTCAGAATGGGCAATCACATTTCTGACACCTTCCCAACAGATACAGGAGTTCCCCAGGGCTCAGCACTCTCTAGTCAACATTTATTTGCTGCCCTTATTTACATTACTAGGAAATCTAGGAATCAACTTCTTCCTATATGCAGCTGACATACGATTCTACATCCCTTTTGACAAAACCTTTGAAAAAAACTGCGTCAACTCTAGCAACATACGTGAAGGCAATGCAACAAAAACGATCTCAACTGAAACTGACGCTTCACCCAACACCCCCCCCCCCCCCCCTTGAAATTATGTGGCTACGACGTTAATCAAAGCACAACATTAGACTTGGTAAATTTTAACCTCACTCCCTCAGATCAAGTACGGGACCTAGGAATACAGATAGATGAGAACTTCACCATGAAAAGACACATAAGCAAGTTAATGAAACAGGATCCCTACAGGCTAGAAGATGGAAATAAGAAATGTAACTTATATTAACTTTAGGTGTAACATTTCAGCACGGGGGTAACCACCATGGAGAAGCAGCTACTACCCTAAATAACTTTCTCAGCATATGGGATGGACCATTTCTGTCTTTATCTGCTGTCGTTTACTATGTTACAGCTTTACCAGGTACTCTTTGGGATCTGTTGAATACCTGTGACCTGGAGGGACCACTGTCAGAGACAGGATGCTGGGATCAGTGAGCTGACTCAGCATGGCATATTTTATGTTCTTTTGTATGCCAGAGAGGTGGAGAGAGGGAACGTGGTGAGGTGGGGAGGAGTGAAAAGAGGGAAGGTGGTGATGACAGGAAAGGGAAGATGGTGATGCCAGCGGTTGGGGAGGAGAATGAGAGGAAGGTGGCGTTACTAGGGGATGAGAAGGAGAGTGAGAGGATGGTGGTGATACCAGGGGTTGGGAAAGGAAGTGAGAAATAGAAAAGGTTGGGACTCACTGCTTTAAAGAGGCAATCCCATCTCTCTGTCTCAGAGGAGCAGCCAACAGACCCTAGTTCAGTCAAAAAAAACATCAGATTATTAGGAATTATTAGGAAGGGAATGGTTAATAGAACGGAAAATGTCATAATGCCTCTGTATCACTCCATGGTGAGATCGCACCTGGAATACTGTGTACAATTCTGGTTGCCGCATCTCAAAAAAGATATAATTGTGATGGAGAAGGTACAGAGAAGGGCTACCAAAATGATAAAGGGGATGGAACAGATGAGGAAAGGCTGAAGAGGTTAGGGCTGTTCAGCTTGGAGAAGAAATGGCTGAGGGGGGGATATGATAGAGGTCTTTAAGATCATGAGAGGTCTTGAACGAGTAGATGTGACTCGGTTATTTACACTTTCGAATAATAGAAGGACTAGGGGGCATTCCATGAAGTTAGCAGGAAGCACATTTAAGACTAATTGGAGAAAATTCTTTTTCACTCAACGCACAATAAAGCTCTGGAATTTGTTGCCAGAGGATGTGGTTAGTGCAGTTAGTGTAGCTGGGTTCAAAAAAGGTTTGGATAAGTTCTTGGAGGAGAAGTCCATTAACTGCTATTAATCAAGTTTACTTAGGGAATAGCCACTGCTATTAACTGCATCAGTAGCATGGGATCTTCTTAGTGTTTGGGTAATTGCCAGGTTCTTGTGGCCTGGTTTTGGCCTCTGTTGGAAACAGGATGCTGGGCTTGATGGACCCTTGGTCTGACCCAGCATGGCAATTTCTTATGTTCTTATCTTCCTCGGTGCATGAGATACACAGTATTTTTTATTCTCTCTAACTTATTCCTCTTACTTATGAAACAGAATTTTTGAAGCAAGTGTAAAAGACAACAAATATGACCCTTTACCCTGCCCCAGGATCTCTGATAGTCATGGACTGGTACAGCTGTGCTGAGGGTAAAGAATACTTTGGCAGCATTCTGCGCAGGAATAAAAGAAAATTCTTTGGTAAGTTCTTTTATCTTTCCTTGAAAAGTTTTAAACATATAAAGAAGAGAAGTGGTGAGTGGCAGCTAGTGAGGACAGGTAAAATGTGAATGTTTGTGGGCTAGAGCAGTGGTCTCCAACCCTGTCCTGGGGGCCCACTAGCCAGTCGGGTTTTCAGGATAGCCACAATGAATATGCATGAGAGAAAATTTGCATGTCATGGAGGCAGTGCATGCAAATTTTCTGTCATGCATATTCATTGTGGATATCCTGAAAACCCGACTGGCTGGTGGGCCCCCAGGACAGGGTTGGGGCCCACTGGGTTAGAGTGTGCACTGGGCGATAAGGCGGATGGGCTTTAAATAACCACAGATCTCCCTAGGGACATTTGGGCAACAGATATTGCTCTATTACTTGCTCCTTGGATCCTCACCCCTTAATCTCTCCCACAGATACCAGCCTGCAGGGGTATTTACTTATCACTCTCTGATCATGCAAAGATGACATTTGATGGTGATAGAAGTGAGCTTTCGTAGGTTCCTGCTTAATATCTGCTGAAACTGAATTCACAAGCTGTGCCAGGAATTAATCTTCTCAGCCTGAATCAGAGAACCAGCAGTATCTTGACTATAGGTCAGGGCATGAATAGGCACCAGCAAGCCCCGGTTTTGGTAGAGGCAATAAAGGCCATGCCTAAAGTGCCAAATCCTGAAGGCACCACCCCACCATCCAGGCCTGTCGCAGACACAGGAAAAAGCACAGCTGGCTATGCGCTTGAGCCAGTGCCTGCCCACAGTAACAGCCACAAAAAAAAAAACAAAATGTACAGGCCTTGAGCCTATACATGCTCATAAGCCCTGTGTCAACCCCCAACCTCTCACCAGGTGTCCTTAGTAATAGGAAACCTGTATGGGAGGGAAGGAGCAGCTCTGCTGCAGGGCCTGTGAGTGCATACAGGCTTTGTAGGCCCCTTGCAGAGTTTTATTATTTATTTTTTTTTGTGCTTGCTGCTGCAGATTCTGGATCAAGATCCTTTTCAGATGGAGGAGGACACCGAGGGGAGGAGCCAGGCAGGGTCACTTCGGGGAATTCCCTGCCCATGCAGGCTTTTTTTTTTTTTTAACTTTTTATTTATACTATTCAAAATTACAATAAGCGCAATCTATGCTCAGCAGAACAAAGTAGGCCATTTACACAAAAATACAAATGAATAGCCCACTAAGAAAAAAGACCCAAATGAGAGGAGAAGAGACACGTAGGAAAAGAAAAACCAAGCAATAAAGCACAATAAGTTACAATTCTGAATAGTATCGCCAGTGTTTACATAGGAGCAGGGGTGGAAGATATGACCTGAGAAGACCTGTTATCGATAAAAGCTTTTAACTGAGATGGTTCAGAATGGACGTAAGCATTACAAGAATAATAAATCACCCACTTAGCTGGATATCTTAAAGAGAGGGAATCGCCCATTCCAGTAATAGCATCCCTAAGCTGGAGGAAAGTCTGAGTGCTTATAAACATCTGGAAAAATCCAAACCTTATGCCCCATAAATATGAACCGTGTGTTGGGAAAAAAAAACAAGCACAAAATAAGATTTTTCTCACCCGCAGATGAACCAAGTAACCAGTAAAGCAGCCCGTTCTTCCATAACATGTGTAGCTTGGTCTAAAAATTCTGTCAAATTCAGTCCAACATTTGGAACTGAATCACCAGTCACCTCTCGAGCTCCTTCTCTTAAAAGGTAAATAATACATTTTAGTTACAGAAGGAAGGGAATCCTCTGAGATCACAAGCCCTTCCTCAATGTATTTATTTAGTAATTCAGAAGGAGACAGGAGTGGATACTTGGGAGAACTGAGAAAACGTAAATGTAATACTGCAGATAAATGTTCTAGTATCTCAATTCTCCTATGTATTGACAAATTATCTTTAATAGAAGCCACCTTAAAGTCTTGAAAGGAAGTATTTAGAGCCTCTAAGCGTTCAGTTCTGTGACCTTGATTAACAGAAGTTGATTGTAGCACATCTATTTATCCTTTAGTAGTCTCCAAAGAGGAAGAGAATTCAGAAAAATGTTTACCTGCAGTCTTCTCGGGACAGACTATCGCTTTCCATACGTCTTTTAAAGTTATGGAATCGGGTTTGGTCAGGCTGGACTTCCAAAGGGCACCTGAACCGCTAGAAGAAGTTCCAGGAACAAAATCCATATTTTACCACCAGAAGAGGAACGTCCAGAAGGCCCCGGGCCCCAGAAGCTGAGAAGGCGGGAGGCAATGATCAGGGCTCAAGGATGTTTCCATTTAACTGCCATCTCTCTAGCAGACTCAGCACCCGATGTTGACTCTGCCATAATACTGGGAAGAAGAGGGCAGGGAGGGACATAGCTGACCCTTTCTCTTAACCATTTCAGTAATAAGAAATAGGAAAACTACCTGGAAAGTAAAAAAAAAAAAAAAACCCAAAACAAAACAACCCCTCACAAATAGTCGACACCTGCTTTGTAGAAGATCCCCGCCTGGAGTGTGCCCCTTAGGTGCGCGTCGCAGGGCGCCTCCTTTTACCAGCTGCTTGGCCCCTCCAAAGTCAGAGGCGCTAGCTGGGGGGGGGGGGGGGGGAGCTTGGAGCCCCGGGACACAGAGCAGGGCAAGGTAAAATTCTCCCCACTCCTCCCCCATGCTTGTGGATCTTTGATCCCCCTGGGCAGCAGCACCTTTCTTTGGAGCTGCTGTTAGCGCACACGGTGGAGAAGAACATTTTGAGGTGCAAAGAGGGAGTGAGATGGAAATCTTGGGAATGTCCAGGAGACCTTAAGTTTCACAGCACCTAAGGAATACTATGGACCGTGACAGGCTTACAAAAGGCCTTGGTAGTAGTAATTCTCATTTTATACCTGGCTGATGGGCCGATACAGTAAAGTCTGTGGGAGAGCGGGCGAACCGGCCACTCGCCGGTGCGCACAATTCAGTATTTAAATTAGGTCCGGCGGTAGATCTGGGTAAAAGGAGGCGCTAGGGACACTAGCGTGTCCCTAGCGCCTCCTTTTTGACAGGATCGGCGGCTGTCAGCGGGTTTGACAACCGACGCTCAATTTTGCAGGCGTCTGTTCTCGAGCCCGCTGACAGCCACGGGCTCGGAAACCAGACGCCAGCAAAATTGAGCATCCAATTTTCGGCCCGACAGCCGCGGGCCGAATTCAATTTTTTTACTTTTTTTACTTTTCAGGACCTCCGACTTAATATCGCTATGATATTAAGTCGGAGGGTGCACAGAAAAGCAGTTTTTACTGCTTTTCTGTGCACTTTCCCGCTGCCGGAAGAAATTAGCGCCGACCTTTGAGTCGGCGCTAATTTCTGAAAGTAAAATGTGCGGCTTGGCCGCACATTTTACTTTCTGTATCCCGCGCCATCAACACCTAATAGGGCCATCAACATGCAAATGCATGTTGATGGCCCTATTAGGTGCCACGGGTTGGACGCGCGTTTTCCTCCCCTTACTGAATAAGGGGTAAGGGAAAACGCACGTCCAATAGCAAGCTAACAGTGCGCTCCGTCGGAGCGCACTGTACTGTATCGTCCTGTGAGTTAGATAATTTCCGGGAAATATGGATTGACTCCCCTTTATTGTTTAAGCTCTTTAGGAAAACTGTCTGCTGCGTTTCCTTTTGCAGGACTGATTGAGAGGCCCGTGCTCCCTCCACAGGTGGCTGCAGATACTGCCAGCTATAAGATTTTTGTCTCTGGGAAAAGTGCTGTGGGCAAGACCGCCATGGTGGCAAAGTTGGCGGGACTGGAGGTTCCCAGTGTACATCATGAAACTACAGGTAATGATTGTATGAGACACAGTGTTAGTGTACAAGAGGGAATATACGTCTGTCACTAATAGAGAGAATACTGGAAGAATGAAATCTTTAGATTTAAACATCTTTATGCAAAGGTTTTGATGGTGAAATCAAATGTAGGGGGTCATTTTCAGTAACCTGGGGTATTGCAATGTCCACACATACCTTCTAGCTAGTTTTTAGAGGAAAATGCCCTGGGTAGTTTCCCCTTGAAAATTAGCAACCGGTACACTTTATACCTCTTATTTCTGCAAGTAGCTCATGGCAGGTTAAACAGTGCATGTCCTTTAGAAAAGTAAATGTGCATGTGCTCTTCCTCTCTCAATCTAAGCACACTTTTGGGAACAGCTTGTTATAACCTGGCTAAAAGTGCATACACTGTAAGAGTCCAGATACACTTCTGTTCTCTGTGAGTGGGACAGCAGTCTCCCCATTCAAATAACTTTTTCAAAATTGTCTTCCTTACGTGCATTTGCGGGGAGAGGCAACAGGCATGAATGTACTTAAAACGGTGTCGGGAAAAAGCTTCTCACACAGCAGCTGAAACCCATTTCTTTTTCCTGTGGACTAGCAGGACGTAGCCTCCCATGGGGGTGACATCATCTGATGGCACCGCATCATTCAGAGCTCAGAAAGCCCGAGAAAGTCTGTCTGACTATGTGCAGGGATTTCTGCTCAGCCACTCCCACTGCGAGCCTTCTCAAAAGCCGCTCATCATGACATTTTCCAGTATTCTTTATTTTATATAAAGTATTTATTTATTTAGACAACTTATATAGTTTAATTTATTTTTGTTTTTTGGTTGCGAGTCTCAAAATGTTTTAAGTTAGGATTCAATAAAGTACACAAAGGTGACGGCCCACACCACGAAATAATCAAAAATAGGGCAGAGAGAATCTCAAATGTCCTTCAACGAATGTCGGTATAAAAAAGTTAATAAATAAAATAAAAATAAATAAATTCTGAGTACTTGGAGAGTAAATGGAGATCATTCATGGTTTCATTAGGTCTCTTTGGGGAGGGCGGGGGGGGGGAGGGGGTATTAGAGGTAATTGGGGGGGACGGACGGATAGAACAGATTATTGTAAAAAGGGTGTGACAGTTGCTTCACCAGCACTTTGCTTGTTTTGGAAGTATTTCTGATTTTCTGTCTATGATGATATGCTGTGTTTGTTCCTGTACTGTTTTGTGAACCACCCAATAAAAACCGTTTACACAAAAAATAAATAAATAAATAAATTTTAGGAGGTCATTTACTAAGCATTTTTCCTATAGACACAGAATGGGAGAAAAGCCTTAGTAAACACACCCTTTAGATTCAAAGCAGATTTTATTTATTATAATCCAGATGTATCAATAGATATTCCAAATTCATAAAGGGTTACGCAGTCCCCCGACACAGACCGTGTTTCGTACATTACATGCGTTGGGTGGAACCCAAAATCGAAACAGAGATAAATAGGCAATATCAATAATAAGGACAATGCAAAGCAAACACATCATGACTGTCTAAAGAAATATACAAGGATATTCTTACCATGATCTTTTAAGTATGACAATGTAGAACAACAGACGAACTCTGATAATAAAATATAAAATTGTATAAATTCAGATATGTTGTACATAAGATATGAAATTACGAACATAAGAAATTGCCATACTGGGTCAGACCAAGGTCCATCAAGCCCAGCATCCTGTTTCCAACAGTGGCCAATCCAGGATATAAGAACCTGGCAAGTACATAAACATTAAGTATATCCCATGCTACTTATGCCAGTAATAGCAGTGGCTATTCCCTAAGTCAGCTTGATTAATAGCAGTTAATGGACTTCTCCAAGAACTTATCCAAAACCTTTTTTGAACCCAGCTACACTAACCACATCCTCTGGCAACAAATTCTAGAGCTTAATTGTGCGCTGAGTGAAGAAACATTTTCTCTGATTAGTTTTAAATGTGCTACTTGCTAACTTTATAGAGTGCCTCCTAGTCCTTCTATTATCTGAAAGAGTAAATAACCAATTCACATCTACCCGTTCTAGTCCTCTCATGATTATAAAACCTCTACCCCATATCCCCCCTCAGCCGTCTCTTCTCCAAGCTGAGCAGCCCTAACCTCTTTAGTCTTTCCTCATAGGGGAGCTGTTCCATCCCCTTTATCATTTTGGTCACCCTTCTCTGTACTTTCTCCAGTGCAATTATATCTTTTTTGAGATGTGGCGACCAGAATTGTACACAGTATTCAAGGGGCGTTCTCACCATGGAGCAATACAGAGGCATTATGACATCCATAGTTTTATTTACCATTCCCTTGCTAATAATTCCTGACATTCTGTTTGCGTTTTTGACTGCTGCAGCACACAGTGTATTATCCACTCTGATGCCTAGAACTTAAGATAAAAAACTTTAAGTAACTGACTCACCACAGGGTTCAATCAATGCAAATTGGATGCAATGAACAAAGCTTTAAGGCATCCAATCTGTAGCACATTGATAAGAGAGCATATATTAAATAACCTAATAAAGACTCTAAAAGGGCATACTAAATAGAACTACAATTCAGTTATTAAGAACAGTTCATTATAAATTGAAAGAGCAAACATTGTAAAAACAAGTAAAGCAGTCTGGGGACAATCAATGTTAAACCAAAAAATGGGATTAAATTAAATGAAGATCCCCCTCACATTGGTTTATAAAGCCAGCACTGATGTTAAAGAAGGAATATTTATAAACTCTATAGGATTGGAAAAGCTTTAAGACCTCCAAAAGGGAGATTCAAGGGGGAAACAATGTAACAGACTCAAATGTTATCATGATACTAAAAATAAATGTAGCAAATATCAGAAACCTTGAAGCGACTGTACATTATAATGAATAAAGAGACAGACTGGCCCTGTATCTGGAGGGCAGCGCGAGTGCATAACAAAAAAAAATAAAAAGCAGTGTTTTGCGGATTCTGTTGGAAAAACGCACAGAAAAAAGTGAGATTGAAAAACGGAGACTCAGAGATCGGCAAAAGTGAGCAAATAAGGGGTTGAGTAACTTATGGGGAAAGACCAGGATTTAGCATGAAAAAGAGGCAGAAAAGAAGCCTTACCAAGCGTTAGGGCTGTTTCAAAGGCAAGAATGATACATGGGCAGCCGCTCGCACGGGAGGGGGGGGGTGCCAAGGTTAGGGATCACGTGACAGAAAGTGTCTGTCAGGGAAGAGGCACCGCCCCCAGTGAGCACGTCCTATGGAACCTTCCCACCCCCCCCCCATTTTCAGCATTTATAGACCCGCGTGCGAAATCCATATAGTAAGAATTTCTAGTCCATATGGAATTAAACTAGTACGTAAGGCAATGAATATTGATATTTACAAACAAAATGGTAGTTTTATCATCTTAGTCTGTGGCTTGTTTTAAGTATCACGCATACTCTTGTTTGATTTATTCTTCATGACACAATTATTATTTTTGTCCCGTTTTTTTGTGGTTCTGTCTAATCTGATGTTTTTAAGTTAAATTATGTGTGTTTTTGAAAAGCTATGTTTTTAATTCACTTTTGGATTTCTTTTCTACCCCTAGTATGGTAATTTTCAAAGGCATATACCTAGGTAAATGAAATATGTGCCTATGGAAAATGACATATAACCGCTTCGGGGCGCCATACGGACGTATGCAATGTATCTGCCCCATGACGAATACGTATCCTGAATGCAACGTATGGCGTCCCTCTGCACATCCCTATCACTTAGAGAATAGCCACTGCCATTAGCAATGGTTACATGGAATAGACTTAGTTTTTGGGTACTTGCCAGGTTCTTGTGGCCTGGATTGGCCACTGTTGGAAACAGGATGCTGGGCTTGATGGATCCTTGGTCTGACCCAGTATGGCATTTTCTTATGTTCTTATGTTCTTATGACTGAGCTGAAAATTGCCTGCTTCAAATGTAAGTAAAAGTGCATATGGATTCCATGGCAGCCACAATAAAAGGAGGCATCTTGTGGATGTGTTGAGGTCATAAAGGAAAACAGCATACTTTTTAAAATAAAATAAAAGCGTGCTTCTTACTGCTGACTCCACCCCTGCCCCTCTCCCCGGGATGCCACTGCTCAGGCCATGGAAAAGCACACATGAAACTGGGTTATAGGCATAGTTTTATGCACCCAGAGCCCCGGCCGATTTTGTAACGGCATGAAACCTGGTTTTATGTACATAAATTGCTTTGAAAATGACCCCTTAATGTGCAGCATTAAAACTGTGGACAAACACTTTCTGTTTGAGGTTTTATTGCTTTGCTTGTAGTGCATCGTAAGTCCCAGACAGAAACGGAGGAGAACCACTGCTCTGTGCTCAATTTAGTGAACTGTATTAAGTGGTCGTGTTCATGGCAGCTTGGGTTTGGATCTTTTGAGGTTTAATTACTCGCCTTTCCAAATCTGAGCTCAAGACGAGGAAGAAATTCGGTTACAGTTGGTAGTCCTACAGTCTAAGTTGTACCTGAAGCAATGAAGGGTGAAGTGACTTGCCCACATTTACATGGCGGCATCAGCAAGAGAAGTGGGAGCCTGGCTTGCCTGGTTCTCAGCCCATTGATCTGACCACTCCATCTGCTTCCCTGATCTATGCAGCCTTTTAGCGGTGCCTTGGACCAAAAGCGTCACAGTATCAGACGCTTTGACCAGGTTAAAATATGTTAGAACAAACCTGTAATTAGGTCTCTTTCTGAAGAGACTTAGCCAGACGCGTGTTCTCCTTGGATGTAGAATTTGCAGGAAGTGCTGAGGAGAGGATGATAATAATAAAAACTTTAATCGATTCTTGTTTCAGGAATCCAGACAACGGCAGTCTATTGGCCAGCGAAGCTCAAAGGCAGTGCCCGGGTGCTTATGTTTAAGTTCCAGTTCTGGGACTGTGGAGAAGCAACGCTGAAGAAGTTTGATCACATCCTTCCTGTGAGTTAGGAAGGGAAGGGCACAGCCTCCTGGGTTTTAATCTTTTAATCTTATTGATACTTGATGGGTCAGTATGTGCCTGCATGTCTCAGAGAACAGCAAAAACGCAAGAGAACATTTCAAAACTAACTAAAGAGAGAGTGGATTTTATGAAAAAAGCTATTTATCTTCAAGGGATGATCAGGTTGTGGAATGTAGCATTATTGCCTTCTTTTTAAAAGACAAATGGATAATCACACGAGCATCTTAATGAACTTGAGTACATAGTATATACATGGGGGTATAGTATGTTTGTTTGTTCATTTATATATTTTTTAACAGTATTTATAAATTGCTTTGCAGATTAAAAATTGCCCAAAGCAAAACATAACACAGAAATAAAACCAAACAAAATATAACAAATACAAAAAAACCCATAAGTCCTCTCACATCTGCCCCTTTACCTGGTATCTCAGAAACTGCTATTCCAGATACATTTTTAGGTATTACATGCTGAAGACATCAACCATATTTTTAATTTCTTGTGAAATTTCAGCAGCTCCCTTTCCTCTCTTAACTCCAAGGGGAAGGGCATTCTCCGAGGACAAACAAGATGGCGGTCCTCACACTTGGGTGACATCATCCGATGGAGCCCAGAACAGAGCTTTGATTTCAAAGATTCTAGAGCTTTCAGCATGCTCTACTGAGCATGTGCAGCTGTAGCCCCCCCTCCCTGTCTCTGAGCTCCTCGGTCTTTCTTTTTCCATGAAGCAGTGTGGTCACGGGTTCAGCTTTGTTCTCCTCACAGCTAAGGCTGTGACAGTTCTGGAGCTGCAAGCAGCTGATTTTTCAGGTAGAACCTTGGTGCTTTTTTATTTTCCTTCACTTCCCTTACAGTAGTTTAGGTTTGATTTGTTGCTTCTCTCTCTTTTTAGCACTTCTCTGTCGGCGTCATGGCAGGCCTCATGCACTGTGCAGCCGACAGAGGTTTTCCCCTTAATAAATAATGCTGCATCTGCAGCTTATTCCCTGTCTTTTCCTTAACTTGTCTGTTTTTTGCCTTTGTCAGATGTCTCTTCACAGTGGTAATGTGCAATCTGTTGTGGTCTGAGTAGGCATTTGGCCTGGGTTGCCTGAGTTCCTACCCAGACAGGAATCCCAGGAAATTCTGTTCGACCACTGGGTATCGACAGAGGCTCAGACAGTGGAGAAATTCAGGACTAGATGTTCCCATGGGGAGGAGAACTCACCTTCCCCATACCACAGGGAACTAGTCTCCTTGGCTGGTGCCCTGGATGATGTGGCCTCCCCTCCTGTATGTCAGATCAATCTGGCAATGCATCTCTTTTAGAGAGAGGGTGAGCAGAAGCCTGGGCGATCAGCTTCGCTGATACACCATTGGTGCCATGCTCGGAATTGGTTCCCTGTGCAATTGCATGCCAGAGCACTGATGGCCCTAGGAGTTACATAGAAACATAGAAATGACGGCAGAAGAAGACCAAACGGTCCATCCAGTCTGCCCAGCAAGCTTTCACACTTTTTTTCATCGAGTTCATCGAGCACCGGGGTGCCGTGGTTGCCATTTGAATACTAGGGGCGGCATCGAGGGCTATGGCTGCCATCGAGCACCATGGATGCTCTTGTGCTGTGGACACTAGGGCATCATGGATGCCAGTTGGCATCCTGGATCAAGAGCCAAGGACATCATCATGTCCTAGAGACGCCATCAATGCCATTGAGCGTCATAGAGGACATAGTGCACTGTGGGGTACCTTCAAGGCCAGCGAATGGCACAAGCATTATCACATGCCATGGGCGCAATTGATGCCCTCAATGCCTTCTAGCAGCATGGGGGCTGTCGAGCACCATGGCATGGCGGCATTGAATACCGAGGGCACCATCGAAGGGCATGGTGTTACACTACCATCGAGTACTGTGAGCACCATTGTCATCTTTGGCACCATATAAGCCTTCAACACCAAGAGCCTTGACAGCAGTCGGGTACCAAGGTTGCCCTCACTGCAGACAAGCACCAGAGACACCATCACATGCCTTGGTCGTCATCAGGCACCTCAACATGGTATGCCATGGATGCATCAAGCAGCATGGGTAGCTTGGATGCCATCGGCCACCATGGCCACCAATGGCACTATTGTCTGCCTATCGTGAGCATAGAGTGCCATGTTTACCACAAGCACCTGGGCGCCATCGAGCACCTGGGTTGCTCCCACGCACCTTGGTTGCTGTCATGCCATGGATGTTGTCAGACGCCATGGCTGCCATTGCATGCCAGGTGCATCAATGGGTGTTGGCAGCACCCTACATGTTGTTGAGCACCACAGGTCTCCTCACTGTCGGGCGTGTAGGCTTTATGGAAACCATGGAGGTGTTGCCATCAAAGGGTGCCTTCAAGTGACATAGGGTGATATAGTTGGTGCAGTTGCTCTCGTTTGAGCGTGGTGAGCGCTGCTGGCACCAGGGTGTGTAATTGGGACAGTGGAGTGCCGACAGTGGAGTTGCCTTTGTCGAGAGCTGTCTATGTCTCTGTCTCCCAGGTGCACCACTGGGGTGCTACCATAACTGTTGGCACCATGGAGTGCCAGATTTTCGTAAGTGTTGGCACTACCTCATCACCATAGGTACAGTCACTGACATTCCTGTTGTGGGTGATGCTCATTGCATGTGGTAGGTATCACATAGAGCGTTCACAGTATCGTGCAGTGCACCAAACCTGCGCTTACAATGATATACTTCCATGCCAGACTGCCTGTGCTGTGTGGCATTGCAGAGGCTCTTGAGCGCAATCAGGAGCAAATGACAGGTTGTGTCAAGGGCACTTTTTAGTGCCTTCATGTGTCTGGCACCTGGGGGTGCTATTAGACACCAATGGTGACACCTTTCACACGGTCCACTGCTGCTGTTTTTGTGCCCATCTAGGTAATGGCATGACCTGCTAGGCCCTCAGGTGTTGCATCTTTCCATGTATGCACATTACTTTTGACTTGATGGAGTATCACAGTGTGGGTGCACAGCGCTGCTGTTGCAGGATTCAGCAAATGTGTTCTTCCGGTGCGCCTAGAGGTCTTGGCCAAGAGTACGAGAGGTGCTTTCAGTAGTTTCCCGCTCGGTTCCTTCCTTTCTGCTCAGAGAACGGGTTGTTTTTCACAGCCCATTCTCCGGACTGGCTTAGCCTCTGAGTGGCAGCTGCCCTCCTGTTTTTGCACAGGATCTGAAAACCACCCATCAGGAGCTCGCGCTTCCCTTTTGCACTATTGTGCAATGGGGATGCCTTGTAGCGGGTGATGAACTACTCAGATTGGGAATCCTCATAGGGCTGGGGATTCTCTCTCTTGTGGAAATCTTCTCCCCAGTAGCAGAGGAGCATTCCTCTCTCATGGACGGAGTGAATATTTGGATACCCGCTAGGCACATCATGCATAGTTTCACTTCGTACCACTCTTACTCATTGGTGTTGAGTTGGGTGGCACTCTACCTATGAGGGGAGGTTTTTCCTCCCTCTATTTCTTCACTGGCATGTTTGCCTCTGACAGCTTGAACTATCTAGGGTGACTTGGATCGGGGGTGGAGGATCACGCAAAAGCGGCTCACCACGCTTATTGCAGTCACGGGTTCTTTTCTCTTTTAGAGGTGACCCTGTCAGTAGACGCATTCATTGGCAGACACGGCAGTCCTATACATGCAGACATTTCTGCTGGTATGCTGCGTTATCAGGTGGAACGAAAGGTTATCTTGAGTCATAGGTTTGATACCTAGGCTTGATTGGTGGGCAGTCTGCTCTGTGGATCAGACTGCTCCTTCTCTGGTACCCTCAGGGTTTCCAGATCAGCGAGGAAGTCCTCTTCCACAGGGGCTGCCTCTTGCAGCATTTCTGTTTTTGCTCTCAGGTTTATGGACTTCTTTCTCAGTTGTTCTCATCCTGCTGAAGTGTAGAACTCAGTATTTTTACTGAGGGGAGATGGGTCCGGTGGGCTGTACCTGTCTCAGCAGCAACTCTCTGCTGGGATTGGCAGGGGGTTTGTATTTTTGGGAAGTCTCCCATCTGTATTTTCCACAGTCTGGAGGCTGTCTCCTTTGTCTGGCAGCTCAGGGGTCTGCCCCCTTGTGTTGTTCACCTGTTTTGACTTTGTCAGACACAAGCCAGGGGGCGTATGGGAGTGGTCACACGTACCTTCATGGAATGATATGTGATCCTTTCCCTGCTTTGGCCAGCTTAGCGGCTGAGATGTTTCCTTTCCGCCTGGTTTCCCTTGATGGTGAAGTACATCATTCGGCTGAGTTTTGGCACTGGCTCACTGCCCTGCTTAGCATCTTGCCTGGGACTCCCTGGGGGAGAGGTAGCCCCTTCATTCCTCAGCACTTGAGATGTTTATCCCATCTGACCTTGTACTTGTAGAAGCTCGGCGGGTGGGATCTGCTGCAGACCCGGATACTTCTTTCCGCTGCTTCTCTGGGCAGACGTGGATTCCATGCCTGCTGTTCTTTTTTTTTTTTTTTTTTTTACATACTTTGGGCATTACTCTGCGTCCCCAATCTGTCTTGTTACTCAGCTGATAATAAACTGCAGTTTTTCTTTCTGCTGGGCTCTCCAGCCCCAGCTGATTTTCAGTTGTCTTGTGACCCGCACACAAAAAATAAAACTTTGCAGTCTTGATCCAAGAATATTTTCTCTTGCACTTGGAAATTTGTGCCTTTGCCCGTACCCTCTGGGTCCTAGTCCTATTGGTTCACTGTTAGGAAGCCCTTGACTGTGTTTTGGTTGCCCCAGGCTCGCATTACGCCCTGCCTTCAGAAGCCTTGCATATTGGAGTTTCTGTCTCTTGTCTGTTGTCCAGTCTCTTTGAGGTAAAAAAAACCCCAACTCTTTTCCCTTTTGGAGCCCTCACTGAAAAAAAAAAAAGGGGGTGGGGGAGGGAATAGTGATGATTCTGCACTAAATGGTTTCCCTTCTTTTTCCTGTTTTTCAGCAGTCTCTAGCATGGGAATCGACCCTGTGTAAGGACGGTCATCCTGCTGGTCCCCTGAGAAAGCAGAGTTGTTTACCTGTAACAGGTGTTCTCAGAGGACAGCGGGATGTCAGTCCTCCTGCCTCCCCTGGGAGTTGGTTTTTCCATGTATTTGCTGTATCATGGTCTGAGGGACTTTGCCTGATGGTTGGGGAGGGGGCTACAGCTGCACATGCTCAGTAGAGCGCGCTGAAGGCTCTAGAATCTTGGAGGTCAAAGTTCTGTGCTGGGGTCCATCAGATAGCATCACCCATGTGTGAGGGCTGACATCCTGCTGTCCTCGGAGAACACCTGCTACAGGTAAGCAACTCTGCTTTTCACCAGCTTAGTAAAGTGGCAGAGAATGCCCTATTCTGTGAATGTACGTGGTAAAACGTCCTAGCCGAGGGTAACTGCAATAAGGGGTAGATTTTAAAACGTGTGTGCGTAACGCTTTGAAAATCCCGCCCTAAATGTTTTGCATTAGATCTCAAATTTCTGCCAGTCTCATGCCCTTTCCCTCACCCCCACTCAGCCAATATACCTCAGTACTGAGCTGTAACATGCCCTGCTATTACAGCCCTGACTACCTCTTACAAAGACCATTGGTGTGCCTGTGTCTGTCTCGATCTGGGCAACCAGCCCTTCAGTTAAAGTACTTGATGTTAAGCGTGCATGCAAGGAAATCTTTATAGGTATTTGCTGTTGCTATACCCACAGTGTGTGTGTGTGTGTGTGTGTGTGTACAACTCTCACTGTAAGGTATAGGAATGGAGCAAGAAACTGACATCAATTACAAATTAGCTAATGTCTTCCTCATCCATGTCTCCTCCTGTCCTCTTAGGCCTGTAAAGAGAAGGCAGATGCAGTTTTGTTTCTCTTCTCTTTCACCGACAGATCGTCCTTTAATGACTTACCCAATCAGATCTCCCGTGTCGTAGAGGACTCTGAAAATCTTGTCAAAATTGTGATTGGTTCTAAGTATCCTTTAGATGGTTTCATCTCTCCACACACACCTTTTCACTTTGTTTTCATTTATGACTTATATAACATTCCCACACAGGGAAAGCGGAGTAAAGAGCACACACATTTAGATAAGCAACAGAATAATGTGCGGCAATTAATTATACTGGACAATATCACTTTAGCAAAAACAATAATTTTTAATTCTATGTGTGCACACAGCAGCTGTGCACAAAGGTTCAATGTCAGAGTCAAATGTTGATTAAGAGAGCCGCACATTATTCTGTTGTTGGTTATATATCATTCCACCAGACAGCCTGCTCAATGTGGTGTACAGCCATATGGTATACAACACATGTAACCTGAGAACATGAGAATATAGGAACATAAAATTTGCCATACTGGGTCAGACCAAAGGTCCAGGTTTCCAACAGTGGTCAATCAAGGTCACCCGTACCTGGCAGTGGATTTCCCCAAGTCCACCTTAATAATGATTTATGGACTTTTCTTCCAGGAACTTATCCAAACCTTTTTAAAACCCAGCTACACTAACAGCTTTCACCATATCTTCTGGCAACGAATTCCAGAGTTTCATTATGCATTGAGTAAAAAAAAATATTTTCTCCTATTTGTCTTAAATGTATCACCTAGTAACTTCATTGAATGTCCCCTAGTCTTTGTGCTTTTTGAAAGAGTATACAACTGATTCATGTTTATCCATTCCACTCAATATTTTATAGACCTCTCATCTGCCTCTTTTCCAAGCTGAAGAGTCCGAACATCTTTAGCCTTTCCTCATAGGAGACTCGTTCCATGCCCTTTATCACCTTGGTTTATTTTATTTATTTATTTATTTGATTTTATATACCGACAATCGTTTGCACATCGTGCCGGTTTACAGATAACTTATAACAAATAATATATAGGCAAAGCCTTTACAAGGAACGGTTTGTAACATAAATGCAGTAACATGGCAATTAACTAGATAAATAAGTAGGGGAGGAAAGGGTAGGGATATACGAGACAAAAGGAGGGGGGAGGGGGAAGGGTGAAAATGGAAGAACATAGGGAAAAGATATGTACAGGGGTTCGAGGAACAATTAATATGTACATAGGTTATATACAAAGTTTTTGTTTTTGTTTAGGTTTGAAGCTTCTTGGAGGGGGTGGGTGTCAGGTGTAGGTCCTGAGGGGGAGTGTTGGTGAGGGGTGGTGGTCAGGTAAGGGTGTTAGTAAGGGATGAAGATGATTGCGGGTATGCTTGGAGGAAGAGCCAGGTTTTGAGTTTCTTTTTGAAAGTGGGTGTGGAGGTTTCGGTGCGTAGGTCAGGAGGCATGGAGTTCCAAAGGGAAGGGCCTGCGAGAGAGAGGGCCCTATTGGTGGTGGAGATGAGTCTTGTGGATTTTATGGAAGGGGGAATAAGGGTTCCACGGAGAGAGGAGCGGGTGGGTCTCGTGGAGATACGAGGGAGGAAAGGTGGGTTTAGCCAATTGAAATGTTCGTTAGCAATACTTTTGTGGATGAGGGTAAGGGTCTTGTAAAAAATTCGTGAGTGAATGGGAAGCCAATGAAGACTAATGAGGGTGGGAGTAATATGGTCTTTTTTATTGGCATTGGTTAGGATGCGTGCAGTAGCGTTTTGGAGGAGTTGTAGAGGTTTTATGTGGGTAGCAGGGAGACCAAGTAGGAGCGCATTACAGTAATCAGTTTTTGAGAAGATTATGGATTGAAGTACTGTGCGGAAATCAGAGAAGTAGAGAAGGGGTTTGAGTTTTTTGAGGGTTTGTAGTTTGAAGTAACAGCTGCTAAGGATAGTTTTGATGTATGGTTGCCCTTCTCTGTACCTTTCCTAATTCTGCTAATTCTTGCTTGAGATGCAGTGATACAGAGGCATTATGATATTTTCTGTTTTATTCCCCATTTCTTTCCTAATAATTCCCAGCATTCTATTTACTTTTTTGACTGCTGCCACACACTAAGCAGAGGATTTCAACACATTATCCACAGTCACACCTAGATCCTTTTCCTGTAGAACTTTTATCCTGTTTGACTCTATGCTGCCTTTGTCCACCAATTTGATCTATCCTATCATTGCAATGTAATTTGTACCCTGGTATCACAGTGTCCCATTGGTTTTCCTTCTTCCACCAAGTCTCTGACATGTCAGTTATAGTTATCTCTCCATTCAGTGCTATGCATTCTAATTTCATCGAATTGTGCTCCAGTGGAATTTGCCTCGCATGGATTCCATGGCGACTTGCAAGAATGCCCAGGTTCCACAGTTCTTCAGCTTCCACAGGGAGAAGGGCTCCTGAGGCAGTAGTTGCTTTGGTTCAGCCCTGGCAGGCGGAGCTTCTTTATATGCCTTTCCTCCTTTACCTCTGTTCTGCAGGCTTCTGCATCAGAATTGGAGAGCAACCATGTCACTCTAATGGCTTGGCCTCAAAGGCGGATCTGACGAGACTTCTGGTCGACTGTCCCCTATGCCTTCCAGGTGCCAGGGTCTACTAGTGATGAACGACCCTTCTCAATTTTATCTTATGGCTTAGCTCTTGAATGGCAGCTTTTGAGGAAGAAGAGCTATTTTTGCTCAACCTTTACATGCTATTGAAGGATGATAAGACCTCTTCTTCGTTGGCCTATATTAGTTCATCACATTTTTGCGGTGTTTTGCAGAAACCATTCTTCATCTCCTTTGTGCTCTGATATTAGGTGCATTTTAGCCTTCCTTCAGAAGGGCTTTGAGTTGCCTAAAGGTTCAGATGACTGCTATCTTGTGTTACAAGGCAAAGGTTTGCAGGCTTTCAGTAGCTGCTCAATTGGATGTATCCCATTTTCTGTGGGGAGTGAAGAGGCTACGGCTTCTGTTTTGCCCCTTGATTCCTCCATGGGATCTCAGTTTGGTTCTCAGACCACTGGCTTCTCCTCCCTTTGAGACTCTAATGCAGGTCTCCTGGAAGGATCTTACTTTGAAAATGGTTTTTCTGGTGGCCATTTGTTCGGCTCACCATATTTCAGAGATCTAGGTGCTGTCATGAAGAGATTCTTTTCTCATTATAGTATCTGAATCTATGTCTTTTCGTCCCATGTTTTCCTCTTTGCCTAAGGTCTTATCTTTGTTTCATTTGAATGAGTCGATTACTCTCCCAGCTTTTTCAAAGGCTGAGTGTCGTGGCAAAAACAGTTCATGAAGCTTTCTGGATGTTCATAGGGTGCTAGCCACTGCCGAGAAGTATAATTATTTTCGTAGAATAGACAGGTTGTTTGTTCTGTTTGGGGGTCTGCGCAAGGGAGACATGGCCTATAAGAGCACCAACCCTAGATGGGTTAAGGAAACTATTGTTTCGGCATATTTGCTTAGGAGTAGGAGAGCTCCTGAGTTTGTTTATGCTCATTCTACAAGGGCGCACTCTGCATCTTGGGGGGAGGCAATCTCCATTGCTCTGCAGGATATTTGCAAGGTGGTTACTTGGTCATGCTTACATTCCTTTGCCAAGCATAATCATTTTGATGTTTCTGTTATGGAGGATGCAGTTTATGGAGCTAGAGTTCCCAAAACAGCCCTTACTTGCTCCCTCTCTGCTCAGTGGAAGCTTGGGTATTTCCCACATGTTTGGACTGGACTGGTGTAGCAGGATGAAATGGAAGAAGACATGTTTACCTGTTAAGTTTCTTTCCATGAGTCCTGCTGGGACCCTCCTTGGAAGTTGGGCCTCGCTTGGTAAGGTGTGCACAATTCGGATATTGGTCTTGTATATATATACTGTTTCTAGTCATTGGTGTTTCTCAGTCACCTTCTTATTCCATGTCCTCCTTTTCTGCTTTCTTTTGTTTGCTGTGAGCAGGAGGGCAGAAATACGAGGATTTTCTCGCATTATAGATGATGTTAATATTATGCTTAAATCTGAGAAGACAACACTTTCCAGTTCTCATAAGTAACAATACAACATTTTGTAGCCTGTCGGATAAGCATGATCCCTGCTGAGAGAATCTTCAGGCTCAAAAAGGTGGCGCAGACGCTTGTCGACACTTTGAGACCGCAGTGAAAAACACTCTGCACCAAGACAGATTGCAACAGTAAAAGGTGCAGAAGTGTCTGCGCAGAGACATAGTCGCCAAAGACTAACACGCAGATATCAGCGCCGAAATGCACCAGCGCAGAGACATCAATGTGCAAGATCTTCAGCGCAGAGGTAATGATGCTCATAGCCGACACTGAAACTTCCTCGTGCCACAGTAATGGTGCTGACAAAAAGGTGTGCACACAAACCATAAAACCAGGAGACCAACGCTAAACTCTGAATGCATAAGGCGGCGGCGTGCTCATTGATTAGATGCATCCGTTGTTAGTGTTTTTTCTATTTGTATGCTTTGCCCCAGAACCAGATTCCTTATGTCTGCCAAATATTCTCATATTTGATCTTCTCTCAGAAATGTCACTTCTGGCACAGTCGCAGCCTGTGTATCCTATGATTTTTGGCTTCTGCCACCTGCTGTTGGTAAATCTCCATGCTATGCTCTATTTGTCTATTAGAGTGTCGGATCTAAGGGACGATAATATTCAAGTTCCCTTCCAAGTCCGTTTCAGACTTCCTGGAGCCGTTCTTCTCTATGATTTTCAGTGGTGAAAATGGCCATATTGGTTACGCGTGTGGCTGGGCCCTGTATGCGCCATGCACGTAACCCCAGATATGCGCAGAAGTACCGGGCCCTTGGAAAGGGACGGGACGGGGAGGGGTGGGCCAGGACAGTGCCATTAATGCTGTCCTGGGGAAGTGTGCGCCGGCAGCCTGCCAGTGTGCGGAAGATACATCTGCTCCAGAGGAGCAGTAAGTAGAAAAATAAAAAAGAATTGGAGATAGGTAGGGGTAGTTTAGGGGTTGGAGAGGAGAGGGTAAGAGAGAGGAAAGATAGGGTTAGGGAATTGGGAAAAATGGAAATTGCGTTGCCGTGCAAAAAATTAAAAAATACCCCCCCCCCCCATGTGCAGAAGAGGCCACCTGCCCACACATACATATGCGGACATTAAAATCCAGTGTGCATGTGTGCACAGGAATCCTATTTTAGAACATGCATGTGCCAACGCGCGCGTGTTCTAAAGTAGCTGTGTCCATATGTGCGCATGTTTTCTTTTTTTTTTTTTTACCTATCCCTTAATTTCTTCCATCCTTGACCACTGGCCATTAGCTAGGGATACTTGGTGAGCCCTGGCTCTGGGCTGCCCTGTAATAATTGCATCTTCCCAGAGAACAGGCTCCACACAGGTACTTGAACGTCTCACTTACAGAGAATAGCGCTCTACCAGTGAGCTCTGCACCACTTACATTTTTGAATCCCATCAACGTTTTTACTTCAGCAATTTTCCCCTCTCTAGCTTTAACGTCTGTATCTTTTATAGTATTTCAAAGGAACACATAACAAGCAATTAACAATTTTACTGAGTAGTCATTCTGGAAGTAGTTGAAGTTGCTTCCCTGTTAGCAGCTATGTCTAGAACCGTATCATAGAGGAGGAGGTGAGCAAAGCTGGTTGAATTTGTGAAGAGGGGTAACATTTGGGTGGTTAATGCTGCTTGTCATTTGTTAATTTGACACAGAGTACAGCTTGTCTTTAAATATCTGCTGAGGGATGGCTTAACGACCCAGGGCATTACCAGCTGCATCTTGACTCAGAAGAACCATTTTCTGAACTCAACCGTGCATTCCTGTATTTAAAGGCAGCTGGAACGGTTGTGCAGGTGACACTGTCTTCCATATAGGATAAAAAGAGTATAGGAAAAACCATAGTAAAAGGGGAGAAAATGAAGGAGGCTTGGCGTGGTGAGGCAATAACCTGGTGTCACCCCATGTGATGAGGACTGTGCTGGCCGTGTCTGTGTATGTGACCTTGAGGTGATTCTGGGATTTTGTTGCATGTCAAACCTGAGCTAAATGTTTGGAAGGGATCTCTAGTTCCTTCCCTTTGAATGCCACTGCAGTGCTTGAACCACTTGTACCAGAATGAGTTGGCACTAACTAAATGAAATCTGAAAGACCTTGATGGCCCTTTGGTTCATTTCTGCCAGCCTTCAGGGCATTGTTTGTGCCACCTTCAAGAAACGTTATTTTCAGAAGTTTGCCTGTATGTTTTCCTTGACTTATTGCTCTCAGATTTGATCAGTACATGCACACCGATGTGACGGAGCATGATGTGGCCGAGTTCCAGCATGCCTGGCGCCTGCCGGTGCTACGTATGAAGAGTGTGAATGGGCCTCGGCTTGCAGATGGACGGACCCTGGACGGCAGAGCGGGACTGGCCGACGTTGCGCATTTTCTGAACAGACTGGCAGAGCACCTCTGGCACCATGACCAGGTGGTGGCAGGCCTCGTCCCAGCCAACCTAACCAGTCAGCATTGAAGGCCTCAGCTGAAAGCCCGGACTCCCTCAGCATATGCAGTGCTGGGGAAAAAAGGAAGAAGCATTTCTTTTGCGTTTGGTCACCATTTATCTGATCTCCATTTAAAAAAAAAAAAAAATGGTTCCACTCATGAGAAAGCGATGTGATGTTACTCCTGTGCCATAACACATCAAGCCGAAAAAGTATAGCAGGGAGTGTGAGGGGATTTTATTTTGTAGTAACTGCATAGAACTACTTTAAATTCAGGATCAGAAAGAGGAGAGAGAGAAAGGAGCATCAGGAGCAAATTGGAATCATTTTTCCAAAATGGTATCAGCAGGGCAAGAGCAAGTGGACATTGTTTCTGCCCATTCTAGACCCGGGGAGTTTCAGTAATCTTTGGGGGTGGGGGCAGGGGTTCCTGGGATGGTGGAAAGGGGTAGAGTGTTTTCTGGAGAGCAGGGCCTAAGGATGCTTGACATTTACAGACCCAAGGACATTTTTATAGGTGTGGTTTCTGGGGCCAACCCCATCAGTGTCAGAACACTACACCTTTTGAGGTGTAGTTATCTTTAATCAAATAACATGGCTTACCAAGTTTATTGCAAGCCTTGTTATTTGGTTTGCATAATAATGTGCTTAGCACTTCATTACCCCACCTCTGTGGTGTTATCTGTGTGCTAATGCTTTTTAATGCCCGGTAAATGCTGTTTACTGTGCGTTAATCCTTGATTGCACCTTACGGGAAAGCTTCAAAGCGTGTCAGGTCAATCCAGTAAAGTAAAGCAGCCTTGCTTCGGGAGGAGGGGAGAGAGGACTGGCAATCCCGACCGTCCACTTCGTTGCTACTTTTTTTTTTTTTTTTTTCGCTTTTCGCTTTTTAGATTTTTTCCGCTTTCGTTGCTTCGGGAGGAGGGGGGAGAGGACTGGGGCTGCCCCGGAGGCCAGCATCCATTGACGCGGCCAGGGCAGGTGAGCGGGGGCTGGGGGAAAGTTTGCCGCCTACCCTTACCCCTGCCTCTTACGCAGGGGTAAGGGTAGGCGGTAAGTTAGCAGGTTAAACGCGCGGCAGGACGGCAGGGTAAAAAAGTGATAGTCGGGGCGCTGGTGATAGGGAATAGCTAATTCGATCGTTTACATGTAATACAGGGGTTACCCGGGGATTTAAGGACGCGGTAAGAGTAGGTTAAAGGGGATTGTGGATTGCAGGAAGGGCTAAGGCGGCCGGAAAGTGAGTAGAAAGCGGGTTAGGAGCGGGGTAAACGCGGCGCACTTTACTGGATTGACCTGTCAATGATCCCATGAGAGAGACAGCAGCTAAGAACTGTCCAAGGTCCTGAACCACTGCTAGATTGAATGAAAATGACACAGTGAATGTGGCCTCTGAAAGATAAATTATTTGAAAGAAATTTTCCGTACATTAATTCCTTTGAAAAGGTAAAAATAGAAGTCTTTTGAGAAAAGAACAAGTGTAGTTAATATTAAATGTGAGCAGAGTTGATGGAAATACTAGATCTACTCTCATTTAGGGGAGTGAATGAAAATAAAATACAATTGGCACAGTTGGCAGTGAGAGTGTGGTTCTAACGTGGATTTAAAATAAAGAGGCCAGGAATGGAAATTTCCGATCGCCAACTCGCTGTGCTAACAGCAGCAGCAAACGGCCTGTGAAGTTAGTGACAAACTCCTGAGAGCTTCGCAGACGTAAGGTGGATTTAAAAAGTAAAGAGAGGAAATTCCCTAAAGTTGTCTTTAATATTAAGCTTAAATATAGATTGGAATAATTTTACAAGTTTACTTTTAATTTAACACCAATTTCCCTCTGCGCTTCGGACTCGCCCATCCGAAACATAGAAACATGGTAGCAGGAAAAGACCAAAGGGCCTATGTCGTCTGCCCATCCCCACCAAGAGCTGAGCAGACCGGACCTTGGAATGTGTTTGTGCTATCTGGTTCTGTTTGTGTTCGGCCTGAAGTTACTGAAGCCTATATTATGTTGCTGCTCTGCATTATAGTACATATCAGGACTGTCTATATGATTTTATGCTGCCGTTGTCTGCTGTTTTTAGGTTTAAATCAATATATATGGTCCTTGATCCTTTTTTTTTTTACTGTTTTACACCATTATAATGTTTTATGTTGTATGCTGCCTTACAGCTCTTTTTTGAAAAGTAGGCAACTCATACATTTAAATAAATACATGTTGTGTTGAATGCACTCTCTGGAATAAACTTTGTTCTTAGTGGATGTGACTTGTACATGCACGTGGTCCTCGTACTGACAGCACCCCCTTTTATAAGGTTTTACCAGATTTTTGTTGGGCAGATTTAGGACACTTGTCCTACTCAGGGTAGGGGTAAGGTGGGGAGAGGCAGGAAGCATTGACTTGTGGATTGTCCCCTATGGAAAACTGTAAAAATGTTCTCTCAAAATCTGTCTAAAGTCACACTTTTCACATTTTATCACCACAAAATGTTTCACACCCAGTACAAAAGCCTCCGGGTTGGTGGTTGCATCCTGACTAGAAAAGAATTAATTGTACACTAGAAAAACGTGAAACCAGTTGTCAAAACTCCATGATATTTTACATTTCTATTCCCCTTCTGTATCTTGCTAAAAGGGCAAGAGGGGCAGGTGAGTTCCCGTCATGGTTCTAGGATTCCTCTGAAGGCGCTGGTCAGGATTCCACTGACTGTATATTTATTTTATTTGTGGGTCGGAATTTCATTGGATGAGACCCAATGCAATTTTACAGCATCACAGTCCATTATAAAACAGCACCAAGAGTCTGCTAATGGGGGCTGTAATGTCAGTGATAGCTTCTGGATTCCCCTTCCAGCTCAGATTTAATTGATGCTGGCAATTTGACGTCTGTTTCTGGATTCCCTGACAGGTGTGATTCTGCTGCCAGGGCTGGGATTCCAGTCATGGGATCGGGACTATGCAGACCCTGCTGGCAGGAACTGGGATTCCAATGAGTGTAGTGCAATTTGGCTATGACAGTGCCAAACGTTTTGCTGACAAGTTCCTGCCTTCCTTGACACCTGCGATTCTGGTAATGGGATTTTGATAACAATTCCTGGATTTCTCTGACAGCTGTGATTCCTCTGAGCAGAGCTGGTGATGCTCTCTGGCCCCTGCCAGCCAAAGAAGTGAGGGAGCTGAGGAGGGTGTGTGTGTGTGTGTAATAGGAGCAGAGAGGGGTAAGAGGGGGTGGTGGGAGGAGATGGCACCCCCACAA
Organism: Rhinatrema bivittatum; assembly: GCF_901001135.1. Taxonomy (NCBI): domain Eukaryota; kingdom Metazoa; phylum Chordata; class Amphibia; order Gymnophiona; family Rhinatrematidae; genus Rhinatrema; species Rhinatrema bivittatum. The sequence continues at coordinate 57,622,659 of NC_042629.1, read as the reverse complement.
CTTCTTTTCCCCTGCACACTCTTCCACCATACCCCCACATTCATCCCATATCCACACTCGCCCCACACCACAGGAGCAAGTGCAAGACAGATGCACGCGTGTGTGTGAGTGGGGGGGAGAGGATGTGTGCCTACCCCCTCCCCCTGCAGGTCCACATCAGTCTGAGTGGGGTGTAGGGGAGAGAGAAATTCCCGCACACACCCTGGCCATGCCAATCTGACCTCCCTACCATTGCTCCCCTGCCCCAAATTAGCAGTGAAACTGCAACCTGTGCATGGCCACTACGTGCAGGCCTCCTTAGGAGCCTGATGCAGCCATACTGCTCGTTGGCCCCGTCCCGGAGTCGGCCTCTCCATGACATAGGAAGCCCTATTGCCTGCACATCCCAGTCTCTGCCTTCCTGGATACAGGTGCCATGGTGTCCAGCCCAAAAGATGAGCTCAAATCCCAGCAGCCTAAGGCAGTAAGTGCATCATTCTGTAATGTTCCTAAAAGGACCCGGCTAGGACCAGATTACTGTAGAAAAGGAGGATGATCATCGATGCCGTGTGCCGCTCTGTAATGTGAGAGAGGAGGAGAACAAGGGGTGGTTGTGGGACAGATGAGGATCATTAATGCTGGCTGCTCCTCAGCGCTATTTAACGTGAGAGAGGAGGGGGCGATGCGTGTGTGTTCCTCAGCACTGTGGTATGATAACGCGCGAGAGGAGGAGTGCGGAAAGGCTGAGGATCATCGATGCTGTATAATGTGAGGGGATGGTGGGGTCCTTCGGGTGCAGATCCCGTCCTGGGTACTGCAGCTGTCTCCCTGCTGGCTGCTGCAGGTTTGCTGCCAGCGGTACATGAGTCACTCTGGTTAGATGGTGTTTTCATTAACATCGGCTCTCTCCAGGGAGAAAGGGGCTGTGCTGCGGCGCAGGGCAGCCTGCGCTCCAGTCCTGAGGTATGCGCTGGCTGCAGCAGCAGCCGCTGCATGGGGGAGGGGAATGCGCCTCTCGCCGCCTGCAGTCTTCTCCTGCTTCCCCTTCCCTCGCATCTCAGGGTGCAGGTTTATTCTTTTTTTCCTTTGCTCTCAGGGTATAAGAGTGTGGCAGCTGTGAGCCGAAGCTCGGTGCAGCATGAGCCGAAGAAAGCCCTCGGATGCCGGGGCCACCGACAGCAGCTCGCTGATCGACTTGGAGGAAACCCAGTACCAGGCTGGCAGCTCCCCCGCTGCTGTGCAGAATGGAGGCTTCTGCGCCGCAGACTTCGTGAGTGTGCAACGCCTTTTTTTTTCTTATTTGGTCCTCTGCTTTTATTTCGCTCCGGTAGCAATGAAGAAGTCGGAACAGGCTGAGCGAAAATATTCTGTTAGGCAGAGCTTTTCTGTTTGTCAGACAAGCTGAAAAACAGGACGATAACAATATGCATTCAGGGTACAAAAAAAAATATGTATTTTGTCTTCATTACAAAATGCTGGAACAGCAGGGGGGTGCTGCAGAGCAGAACTGAGGGGCATTGGCAGAGCCATGTGTGTGAGGGGTGAGGTCTCAGCACTGCAACAGCCGTGTGTGCTGTAGGGCAGGACTGAAATGCACTGGCAGAGCTGTGGGGGGTGACTTGGTGCTGGAACAGTGCAGGGTGCTGCACAGCAAAACTAAGGTGCACTGGCAGGACTATTGGGGGGAGTCTTGGTGCTGGAAAGGCATAGGGTGCTACAGGGGAGGAGTGACGGGCATTGCCAGAGATTGTGGGAGCCTCGGGACTTGAATAGCGGGAGTTCTGCATGGCAGGATAAGGTGGGCTCTCAGGGCTGTGTGAGCATCTCCGTACTGGATTAGCATGGGGGGTACTGTAGGGCAGGATTGAAGATCATTGGCAGGGCTGGGCGTGGGGCTCAGTACTGGAATAGCAGGGTATGCGAGAGCACAGGATTGAGGTGCATTGACAGGGCTGGGGATGGGGGCTCAGTACCGGAGTAGCAGGGGATGCTAGACCACAGGATTGATGTGCATTGGCAGAACTGGAGGTGGGGTGGGTGCTAGGTACTGGAGTAGCCAGGGTATTTTTAGTTTATATATAACAGTATATTTGCAGCATTTCCAAATTATAGCTAGATAAAGAAAATCTGAGATCATCACCAGCTCATAGCTCTCTCTTACCATCAGGGTGCTGCTGTCAGGTTACCCCAGAACGCAGACCAAGAGGGCAATATTCAAAAGCCATTTATCTTTGCAAATGGCTATTTACCCGTGCAAAAGGGCTGTTTGAAAATGCCCCTCCCCCATGTGCGTTGTTCCACGATTCCTCTACCTGATACCCACATTCTTGTGGGGATGTTCCCAGGGTAGAATTAGACTGGGGGCTGCAGTGGGCTTCACCGTTTGGAATGGAAAAATTGCCTGCAGGAAAAAAAAAAGGAGGTGCAGATCCCTGCAGTTTCAAAAGGGACTTTGCAGTTATGCCCAGAGTTTTAAAAATGGCCTCCTAATTTTGTGGGATTCCTGAGTCCCCAGATTGTACTCACAGTTAAGGAATATCACCTCACTAACTGGGATTTGGGTTACCTTCTCTGTGAAAGAGAATCTTGGCGAGCCAGACCTTGTTTTCTGGTAGCAGTAATTAGTCGCAGGGCTTCTGCCTATCGTGGTTTACTAGATCATAGTCCAATACATGACATTTTACCTGGGTGGCTGGTACATTTGGGTAGACCCAGCTGTTTTGTGGCACTTTTCCCTTACTGCTAAATGGGCAGCCGACAAGCGTATCTTTCTGGAATGTATATGTAGGGTGGGGGTAATTTATTACTAACATTAACTCTCAGTCTTATGTTGCCATGGACGCTGAGCCTCCCTAGGTACTGAGAGTCACAGAAAATCTTGCACAGTCTGTGAGAGCCTGTGCTCTCCCAGCTTATGAAGAACTTGTGCAGAATTCTCTCGAGGATTTTGAGACAAAGCGGGGTCACGATAGAATGAAATTCTAAAGATGAGGCCATACAGCTCTCTCCTGGAAACTGCTGACACTTCATCCACTCCTGACATAGAAATCCTGGGCCAGAATCCACCTGATTCTTTTTAGGCAACTTGAGAGGCTGACGATCTATTAACGGATTGTCGGTAATAATAAAATCACCCCCTACAATGAGTCTGTGACCCTCCCATGAGATTAATTTAGTTAGCAAGGAAGCAAAAAACTTGTGGGAGTTCTGATTTGGCACATGGAGGACGTATTGGCTAAAAGTACTTTAAGCCCCATAAAGAACTCCTGCCACGATGAGAAACCGTCCCTCTGGGTCTTTAAATTGCCTCTCAGATTCAGCTGGTATGCTTTTGTTATCAAAATAGCTACCCCCCCCCCCCCTGCCTTGTTGAAAAAGAGGCATAAAACATTGACCTACCCACTGCCTTTCAGTTAACACGTACTAAATCATCTAGGTGGGTTTTCTGTAGGAAGGCAATATTGATTTTTGCCTTTTTAATCTGATAAGATTTGGTTCTTTTGACACAGGAGCCCATCAACATTGAGTGAGGGCATGGGTTACAAACACTGTACACAGCAAACATGTACGATAAGTTCTTTCCAGGGTGGGGTGCCCCCTGCTAGTAGTTTCAGATGTTGCCCCATGTAGTACAGTCTGCATTATTCCCCCAGGCAGCACCAGTGGAATAACTTGACTCCTTCGTTCCACATCCTTTCGACCATGCGTACACACTCATACAAAACCATACCCACCACCATACGAATTCCCCAGAGTTTTACATCCACTCACCCTCCTTTCAGCTTGGAGAAGAGATGACTGAGGGGGGGATATGATAGAGGTGTTTAAAATCATGAGTGGTCTAGAACGGGTAGATGTGAATCGGTTATTTACTCTTTCGGATAGTAGAAAGACTAGGGGACACTCCATGAAGTTAGCATGGGGCACATTTAAAACTAATCGCAGAAAGTTCTTTTTTACTCAACGCACAATTAAACTCTGGAATTTGTTGCCAGAGGATGTGGTTAGTGCAGTTAGTATAGCTGTGTTTAAAAAAGGATTGGATAAGTTCTTGGAGGAGAAGTCCATTACCTGCTATTAAATTGACTTAGAAAATAGCCACTGCTATTACTAGCAACAGTAACATGGAATAGACTTAGTTTTTGGGTACTTGCCAGGTTCTTATGGCCTGGATTGCCCACTGTTGGAAACAGGATGCTGGGCTTGATGGACCCTTGGTCTGACCCAGTATGGCATTTTCTTATGTTCCCCAAACAGATCAGTCAGCTACTTCGGATCTGTGGCGTTTCCTTTCCTCTATGGCAAAGCACCATAATCTGTCCAAATCCCAGGGCCTCCTGGAGTCAGCAGTTTGCCGTTATAAATGCCGAATCCTTTCTGATGATGAATGCGCAGGTTACAACGATCTTAGAAAACATACTACAAGCAGTACAGTATCAGGCTGATGTCGTCATGTACTGTTGTTGAGTTATCAGGTAGAACAGGAGGTCCCATCCATGTTGGGAGCGGGGACATCGTTTCAACTTCCAAAATTTGCACGGACCCCTCCACATGCTTCCCTTTCATTTTTTTCTGCCATATAGAGAAAAGTTATTAATATAATAACAATTACATACACACCAAACTCATTCATAATGTATACAACATTAAATAACGCTTTCTGATATAAATGGAATACATATAATTGCAAAGCACAGCAGTAAATGTGCAAGAATGCACTTATATTCAATAACTTATGCAGTGAAACTACAGGCAGCCACACAGCTGGATCTGGAGCAACGGGGGGGGGGGGGGGGGGGGGAACAGACTGGGGTGGAAGAGAGAGACAGACATAGAAACATAGAAATGATGGCAGAAGAAGACCAAACGGCCCATCCAGTCTGCCCAGCAAGCTTTCACACTTTTTTTTTTTCTCATACTTATCTGCTACTCTTGGCCCCCATCAGCAACCCCCTGGTTCCAGTTTCCCTCCACCCCCGCCATCGACGTAGAGAACAGCGCTGGAGCTGCATCCAAGTGAAGCATCCAGCTCAATTAGTCAGGGGTAGCAAATGCTGCAATAAGCAAGTTATTCCCACGCTTATTTGTTTACCCAGCCTGTGCCATTCAGTCCTTGCTGGTTGATGTCTGAATATAAATCCTCTTTTCTTTATTCCCCCTGCCGTTGAAGCAGTGTGTTGCACTGGATATATATTCCCAGTGAAGTATCAGGCTTAATTGATTCAGGGTAGTAACCGCCGTAACAAGCAAGCTACTCCTATAATTATTTGTTTTCCCAGACTATGTAATTAATTCCTTGTTGATTGCTGCCTGAATATAAATCTTCTTTTCCTCTTTCTCCCCTGCCGTTGAAGCAGAGAGCTAGGCTGGATATGCATTGAAGTGAAGTATCAGACTTATTTGGTTTGGGGTAGTAACCGCCGCAACAAGCAAGCTACTCCCTGTTTTTTTTTGTGAATGCAAATCTTTTCCCACATTTCCTCTTGCCGTTGAAGCATAGAGCAATGTTGAAGTTGCATTGACAGTGAGTATATTGATTGAATAAGGGTATTAATCACCAGGAAGTAGGCGTCATTCCCGCAAGCCGCCCCCATGCCTCTTTTCTTCATTCACATCCTCTAGATTTTATGGATCCACAGTGTTTATCCCATGCCCCTTGAAGTCCTTTACAGTTTTGGTCTTCACCACTTCCTCCAGAAGGGCGATCCAGGCATCCACCACCCACTCCGTAAAGAAATACTTCCTGACATTGGTTCTGAGTCTTCCTCCAGGGAAGACTGGTGGAGGGAGAGAGAGACTGACCAGAATGGACTGGTGGAGGGAGAGAGAGACTGGCAAGATAGAGATTGGTGGAGGGAAAGAGAGTGCGAGACTGGTGGAAGGACATAGACTGGTAGAGGGAGAGAAAGATAGACTGGTAGAAACTGAGAGAAAGAGAGAGACAACTTGGTAGAGAGGGACAGGTGGAGGGGGATAGAGAGACTGGTGGGGATGGACAGGTGGAGGGGGATAGAGAGACTGGTGGGGATGGAGTGGTGGAGGGGGAGAGAGATTGGTGGGGATGGATGTAGAGAGGGAGAGAGTCTGGTAGGGATGGAGTGGTGGATGGGGAGCGAGAAAGAGACTGTTGGTGAAGGACTGTGGAGAGGAGAAAGACTGTTAGGAATGGATTGATAGAGAGAGTGAGGGAGGGAGATTTGCAGGATGGACAAGAGGAGGGAGAAGGGGGTCTGATTGGGATGGACCGTGGAGCAGAGACAGAGTGTGAGAGAATAGTGGGGAAGGGGAAGGAGGGATGTTTGAGACAGGGAGATGTGGAGAGAGCTTTGGTGTAATTACGATACTTGACAATAACATTTTGGTCTGGTCTGGGCCTCCCACTCTGCCAGAATTGTTCTTTCTGCCGTGCTTACATTCAACGCCTCAGGGAGCCAAGATTCACTGAATTTTAGCAATGCATCACCTTGTATCGTCTCAGGGACTAACGATGCGCAGATTGTTGCATTGGCTCCAGTTTCAAGCTCATCAAGCTTCTCCTCAAGATGTTAGTTTTTTTTCTCGTGATTTGGCTGCCGTACTATTTGAGGGAATCTAGCCAGTCATCAAGGTCTGCAAGTTTATTGTTTATTCCGGTAAGATTGCATCTTTTGTAGCTGATCAGTCGCTGTGGCTGAAACCGCTTGCATGAGCTCCGTAAGCACTGCTTTGGACAGGCCCTCCACTACTGGGCCTACTTCTGGCCCCATCTTATCCTCTGCACTAGTACTTATATCCATCCCCAATCATTTAGATCTTCCCACAATCTCTTTCTTTTTTTTTTAAATACGAAATTGTCCTTTAATACCTGCATTCAAAGCTTAGTCTGTTTTTGTCTGAAAACTGCGGTTTAAAGCAGAAAATGTGCAAAATCCTGCTGACTCCTAGGGAGCAAGACTTTGGCGCATCTGCTCGGGATGACGTCATCGCCACGCCTCCCCCAACTGGTTAAGTTCTAAATATTGCTAAAACCGAAGTAATGGCGTTTCTAGGAAACCAGGGCTGGCAGATACTGCCGAGTTATCGATTTTAGGGCTAGCGGTGAACTTTTCTACGCAAGTGCGTAACTTGGGAGTCCAGTTTGATTCACAGTTAAGTTTTTTTGTTCCTCATTTCAGATCTGTGGTTAGCTAGCAGTTACTTTAAAATAGGCCATTTGAGGTCATTGCTAGAGCAATGTGACCTCAGAAGTGTTGTGCGGGCGTTCGTGTTAACCACTCTTGATTACTGCAGTGCTCTGTACGTGGGCTTGCCAAAAGGGTCTTGTAGCATCTTCAGAGCTCAGCTGCCAGACTGACAACAAATACGTGCAAATTTGAGCTTATTACTCCGATTTTGGTAAACTTACATTAGTTACCAGTTGCGCAATGGATAAAACTCAAGTTATCCTGCTAATTGTCAAGTTATTCCAGCAAAAATGCCCCAGGTTATTTGACTAAATTATTTACAAAGTATGCTCCCGCTTGATATTTTCGGGCTTCTTTGCCACATCTTTTGGAGTTGCCCAGTGTGAAGGAGAATTCATTTTCAGAAAGTAAGGAATCGTGTTGTTTCATTAATTGCTCCGACGCTGTGGAATTCTCTTCCCGAAGAGATAAAAACCATTTACTGACCTCAAGCTGTTTCACAAAAAAAAAAACTAAAGGCAGAATTATTTCAAGAAGCTTTTTAATTTATGGTTTTCTTTACAAATGTTTTATCCACTGTAAACCACTTTGAACTATTATGGTGTGTGCGGGACATAAATGTTTAATAAACCTAAAGCTACTAAGACCGAGGCAAGGAGTATCACAAGTGTGGGGTGACATCCATAGCTTCTTTCCTAGTCCAGGGACCATCCTAAGTGAAATAGCTCCATCTCTGGCCCCTCTTTAGGGTTTGTGGTGAATGCTTTGCTCCCCCGTCTGTGAACTCTGGAATCCAATGAAGACCATCTCTCATGTACCCTTGTGTGCTTGGCAGCTTTCGGAGCAGTTTCAAGGATAACTTTGAATAGTGGTGTACCCACTGCTGCCTAGAGAGGTGCAAACCATCTAAACATTGCTCCAGGAGAATTCAGTTGTCCACCTCTGTGTGCCAGCCTTCCCTTTAGCTTGTAGCCACTTCCATCCTGCATCCTTCAACTAATAGAAGAGATTCCACCGACTTTCTGAGGCTGGAGGGCTCCCTGCCGGATCCGTTGTCGGCATGTTCAAGGATGTTTATGCTTTAACCTCCGCATAGATGGCCTTTCCAACTGGATTAGCAGACTGGAAGGCAGCCTGGCTACTGCCCATCAGCGAATTGCCCAGATAGGTGGTCCAAGAGGACTTTGGCCAGTCTGCTAGCTGGGTGGTTCATTCAAAGCTCACCAGGAAATAGCCTGGGTCTTCTCCTGGTCCTGTCTTGTCGGTATATAAAAGCCTTAAATAAATAAATAAATAAAATAAATCATGGCGGTCAGAGGGGTATGTCAGACTGCAATAGCTTGCAGTGCTTCTGCAATCTGTATCAAGGAAACCTGTTTGTTCAGTTTCTCATGCAGAACTTGTAGCTTCTCCTTTCCCTCTTTGAGGGCCTGGAATAAGTGTTCTATGCTGATTTAGTGCATACTCTACTGTGGCAGAGGCATTTTGGTTCCCTGTTCAAGAATTGCCACCTTGTTTAAGAACATAGAAAAAAACTCTCCTTTTATTGGGAGGTTGGGTGGGGGGGAGGAAAAGAAAAACCTAGTCCATCTAGCTCTGACTTACCATATTCCATCTTGATCTGGGCAGGGCTAAGCCTTTTAGCCTGTAAAACTCAAACCTTCAGGGTTGCCGCTGCAGCCAAGCCTGAAAGAAAAATTTAAAGGGTGGGTCTCCAGTCTGTTCTGGGCTTAGACCAGGCCCACTGCTGCTGTGGGAGTGGTCCTTGGCTCAGGGAGGATGCCGGAGGACAGAAGCAATCTGTTTTCTGGCCTTTTCTCACACAAAATGCTTTATTATAATTAGCAGAAAAACCCTACTTACCTCAGCAGCTGGTCTCAGAGTTATGGGCCTCGATATTTAAAGCTGGCCGTCTGAGTAAGTTAGCCGGACAAGACTCATCCGGCTAACTTACATGAGATATTCAGCAACATGGCTGTGCTGCTGAGTATCCCATAAGATATTGCTACCTAGCTGGATAAGTTATATCCTGCTAAGGGGGTCATTTATCAAAGTGCTTTTTGGCGTTTTTGCATGCGTTAAGTTGTTTTCACATGTGATAAATGACTTTAACGCATGCGAAAATGCCTTAACGCATGCAAAAACGCCATAATGCATGGTGTGATGCAAATTTGGAAAAGGGGAGGAGTTTGAGGTGGGATTTCTGGCAAAATTGTGAAGCTATATTGCACAGTTTTAACTACATCTTTTTCATTTGTGTCAAGCTGTGTGATATGGCTTTATTGCACTTTGTGATGTTTTCACAAATAGAGAGAGAGAGAGCACCTAGCTATAAGGCCCTTATAGTACGTAGGTATTTATACCTCTATATGAGGTCCACCTAGTACCTCAAGGTGAGGTTTAGGTAGTAGTGTAGGGGTTAGGGGCCACTTTGTCATTCAGAGTGAGACATACGAACAGAACAGTATACTTTTGTGAAGATTTGTTGACCTTTGGAGTGAGGAAACACACAAAGATGAGATTTGTACAATGTTCTCTCACTCTAGCTTGATGGACTCTCTACCTGAGTAACATCAAGCTAGGTTGAGAGAACATTGTACAAATATCATCTTTGTCTGGTAATACCTATGTGAAGCGCTAAGATAGTGCACATTGCGTTAAATAGGCTAATACCATAAAGCACACCCTTTTCCTATCACATGTGATATTTAGTGCATTTTGATAAATCCAGGCCTAAGTTAGTCCTGCTCTATGGCAGCTGTAACTTGTCTGATTAACTCAACCAGATAAGTTTGAATATCGGCACTTATCTGGTTAGGATAATCAGATAAGTAGTCCCACCCCAATCTGCTAATTGGCTGATTACTGTATCGTTTCAATTTGTTTGTTTTTATGAATATTGTGTGTGCATTTTATGCGAGCCACCAAGGACATTGGCTTACAGAGCATACCAGGTATTTTGAAATAAAATATAAATAAGGCTGTTCTGATCCCCTGAGGGTAGGCTCCTCATTGACTTGCTGAGCCCAACGGGGAGCGTTCAAACAGCGAAAAAAAACCAATCATTACCCTCAAGGTCTTAGTGCGGCCAGGCCCTGATTCAAGTGGGCCTGCTGGGTGCAGAGTCCAAGCATGGATCCCAGGTGCCGCGCTGAGGCACGCAGCCAGCCCCCACGACCTTTGTGCTTCTCTGAGTCCCACTTTCCTTCCGTTTGAATTGCAGGATGGGAACGAGGAGGACGATGACGACCCCATCTATATTCATTGCGACGACTACGGCCTCGGCTCAAAGGGAAACTTCTTCAGAGACGGGAAGACGAAAATTGGTAAAGTATCGTTCCACACTTCTCCTCCTGCTCTCCATCCCCCTCCGTTCAGTCGCCCTGATCTCATCTGATTTCTGTTTGTTTTAGTTTAATTTCTAGGGCCACTTTACCATGTAAAACAACGTGCAGGGTGGGTTAACATTTACAGAGAAAGCAAATCATTAAAAAAAATTGTTTATGGTTAAAGATTGATCAGGGTGCAGTCGGGTTTAGACATCAGCAACATAGGCAACTGCCTTAGGGTGCCAAATATTGAAGGCACCGAATATCTGGACCAAAGAGTGTCCTGCTCCTGCTCGCTTTAGGAGAGTTCAAAGGGCTCTCTGCCTATGGGCATCAAAACCTTAATCCCAGCCTTGAGTGCAGACATATGTAACCATGCACGCGACTATTTTAATTGTGCTTACATTGGTTTTTACTGGTTCTATCTTTTTGTTCAGGTCTGATGTTTTCGGTATGATGTAATATTTTTAGGTTTGTGATGTGTTAGGATTTTCTGTGGATGGGATGTTCTTGATTTTGAGCTTTCTGTACAATTGCAGTTTCATGTTTTAGGCTGTAATCCTGTTTTGAGCATGCCTGTATGCAAAATTGGGCAATAAACTGAAAGAACTGACCCAAGGCTGTGCTGTAATGGCTCTCCTTCCTCTTCTGAAGGATGACCTCTACAGATAAAGTGTTAATGGTATCATCAGCACTACTAACAATGTAACTAATGAGGATTCCACTTAGCTCATGGGATAGTTCTTGATTTCTGAGGCTGAAGATGGGGGTGAATTGATAGTAGAAAAGGGGGAAAAAAAATGTATCAAGTGATTGAGGCCTGTAAGGAAACAAGGGACAGCGATATTTCTAAGAAAAGCAAGACTCCCAATGCTGAGACACAGTGGTGCAGAAACAGGCCAGGTTCAGCCTATTATGGTTGACCTGGATCAGATGGTAGCCCTGGTCGCTGTTGGGTCTAATTCTTGGGGACCCAGTTCAGTCTTGTATGAATTGTCAGGTTGTACTGGGTCAGAATTTGCTTCAGGTTGAATAATTCCAATCACATTGAAACTGTTGCCCACCTTCCTAGTCTGGAAGGTAGATGGAATTGTATTAGTTTCCTTCGTAATTTGCACAGAAGGAGAGTGGGAGGCACAGTAACATTGTCAACCAGCATGGCGGGTGTAGTAATGTGGGAGAGAAGACCAGAAGGCATAGGGAGATCTAAGGGCACAGTAATGATCATTGATATGGAGAGTGGAGAGCACAGAAGCATTGACAAGAAGATCTGAAGGTACAGTAATGATCAGGAGGAGGATGGGAGGGCACAGAAGCATTGATAAGGAGAGTGGAGGATGCAGTAACATTGGGAAGCAGAATGGAGGGCACAGGCACATTGATAAGGAGAGTGGAGGATGCAGTGGTATTGGGAAGCAGGGTGGAGGGCACAGACACATTGATAAGGAGAGTGGAGGATGCAGTGGTATTGGGAAGCAGAATGGAGGGCACAGGCACATTGATAAGGAGAGTGGAGGATGCAGTGGTATTGGGAAGCAGAATGGAGGGCACAGACACATTGATAAGGAGAGTGGAGGATGCAGTGGTATTGGGAAGCAGAATGGAGGGCACAGGCACATTGATAAGGAGAGTGGAGGATGCAGTAACATTGGGAAGCAGGGTGGAGGGCACAGGCACATTGATAAGGAGAGTGGAGGATGCAGTGGTATTGGGAAGCAGGGTGGAGGGCACAGACACATTGATAAGGAGAGTGGAGGATGCAGTGGTATTGGGAAGCAGGGTGGAGGGCACAGGCACATTGATAAGGAGAGTGGAGGATGCAGTGGTATTGGGAAGCAGGGTGGAGGGCACAGGCACATTGATAAGGAGAGTGGAGGATGCAGTGGTATTGGGAAGCAGGGTGGAGGGCACAGGCACATTGATAAGGAGAGTGGAGGATGCAGTGGTATTGGGAAGCAGGGTGGAGGGCACAGGCACATTGATAAGGAGAGTGGAGGATGCAGTGGTATTGGGAAGCAGGGTGGAGGGCACAGGCACATTGATAAGGAGAGTGGAGGATGCAGTGGTAATTGGGAAGCAGGGTGGAGGGCACAGGCACATTGATAAGGAGAGAGGAGGATGCAGTGAAATTGGGAAGCAGGGTGGAGGGCACAGGCACATTGATAAGGAGAGTGGAGGATGCAGTGGTATTGGGAAGCAGGGTGGAGGGCACAGGCACATTGATAAGGAGAGTGGAGGATGCAGTGGTATTGGGAAGCAGGGTGGAGGGCACAGGCACATTGATAAGGAGAGTGGAGGATGCAGTGAAATTGGGAAGCAGGGTGGAGGGCACAGGCACATTGATAAGGAGAGTGGAGGATGCAGTAACATTGGGAAGCAGGGTGGAGGGCACAGGCACATTGATAAGGAGAGTGGAGGATGCAGTAACATTGGGAAGCAGGGTGGAGGGCACAGGCACATTGATAAGGAGAGTGGAGGATGCAGTGGTATTGGGAAGCAGAATGGAGGGCACAGGCACATTGATAAGGAGAGTGGAGGATGCAGTAACATTGGGAAGCAGGGGTGGAGGGCACAGGCACATTGATAAGGAGAGTGGAGGATGCAGTGGTATTGGGAAGCAGGGTGGAGGGCACAGACACATTGATAAGGAGAGTGGAGGATGCAGTGGTATTGGGAAGCAGGGTGGAGGGCACAGGCACATTGATAAGGAGAGTGGAGGATGCAGTGGTATTGGGAAGCAGGGTGGAGGGCACAGGCACATTGATAAGGAGAGTGGAGGATGCAGTGGTATTGGGAAGCAGGGTGGAGGGCACAGGCACATTGATAAGGAGAGTGGAGGATGCAGTGGTATTGGGAAGCAGGGTGGAGGGCACAGACACATTGATAAGGAGAGTGGAGGATGCAGTGGTATTGGGAAGCAGGGTGGAGGGCACAGGCACATTGATAAGGAGAGTGGAGGATGCAGTGGTATTGGGAAGCAGGGTGGAGGGGACAGGCACATTGATAAGGAGAGTGGAGGATGCAGTGGTATTGGGAAGCAGGGTGGAGGGCACAGGCACATTGATAAGGAGAGTGGAGGATGCAGTGGTATTGGGAAGCAGGGTGGAGGGCACAGACACATTGATAAGGAGAGTGGAGGATGCAGTGGTATTGGGAAGCAGAATGGAGGGCACAGGCACATTGATAAGGAGAGTGGAGGATGCAGTGGTATTGGGAAGCAGGGTGGAGGGCACAGACACATTGATAAGGAGAGTGGAGGATGCAGTGGTATTGGGAAGCAGGGTGGAGGGCACAGACACATTGATAAGGAGAGTGGAGGATGCAGTGGTATTGGGAAGCAGGGTGGAGGGCACAGACACATTGATAAGGAGAGTGGTGGATGCAGTGGTATTGGGAAGCAGAATGGAGGGCACAGGCACATTGATAAGGAGAGTGGAGGATGCAGTGGTATTGGGAAGCAGGGTGGAGGGCACAGGCACATTGATAAGGAGAGTGGAGGATGCAGTGGTATTGGGAAGCAGGGTGGAGGGCACAGGCACATTGATAAGGAGAGTGGAGGATGCGGTGGTATTGGGAAGCAGGGTGGAGGGCACAGGCACATTGATAAGGAGAGTGGTGGATGCAGTGGTATTGGGAAGCAGGGTGGAGGGCACAGGCACATTGATAAGGAGAGTGGTGGATGCAGTGGTATTGGGAAGCAGAATGGAGGGCACAGGCACATTGATAAGGAGAGTGGAGGATGCAGTGGTATTGGGAAGCAGGGTGGAGGGCACAGACACATTGATAAGGAGAGTGGTGGATGCAGTGGTATTGGGAAGCAGGGTGGAGGGCACAGGCACATTGATAAGGAGAGTGGAGGATGCAGTGGTATTGGGAAGCAGGGTGGAGGGCACAGACACATTGATAAGGAGCTTGGAGGATGCAGTGGTATTGGGAAGCAGGGTGGAGGGCACAGGCACATTGATAAGGAGAGTGGAGGATGCAGTGGTATTGGGAAGCAGGGTGGAGGGCACAGGCACATTGATAAGGAGAGTGGAGGATGCAGTGGTATTGGGAAGCAGGGTGGAGGGCACAGGCACATTGATAAGGAGAGTGGAGGATGCAGTGGTATTGGGAAGCAGGGTGGAGGGCACAGACACATTGATAAGGAGAGTGGTGGATGCAGTGGTATTGGGAAGCAGGGTGGAGGGCACAGGCACATTGATAAGGAGAGTGGAGGATGCAGTGGTATTGGGAAGCAGGGTGGAGGGCACAGACACATTGATAAGGAGAGTGGTGGATGCAGTGGTATTGGGAAGCAGGTGGAGGGCACAGGCACATTGATAAGGAGAGTGGAGGATGCAGTGGTATTGGGAAGCAGGGTGGAGGGCACAGACACATTGATAAGGAGAGTGGTGGATGCAGTGGTATTGGGAAGCAGGGTGGAGGGCACAGGCACATTGATAAGGAGAGTGGAGGATGCAGTGGTATTGGGAAGCAGGGTGGAGGGCACAGGCACATTGATAAGGAGAGTGGTGGATGCAGTGGTATTGGGAAGCAGGGTGGAGGGCACAGGCACATTGATAAGGAGAGTGGAGGATGCAGTGGTATTGGGAAGCAGGGTGGAGGGCAAAGGCACATTGATAAGGAGAGTGGAGGATGCAGTGGTATTGGGAAGCAGGGTGGAGGGCACAGACACATTGATAAGGAGAGTGGTGGATGCAGTGGTATTGGGAAGCAGGGTGGAGGGCACAGACACATTGATAAGGAGAGTGGTGGATGCAGTGGTATTGGGAAGCAGGGTGGAGGGCACAGGCACATTGATAAGGAGAGTGGAGGATGCAGTGGTATTGGGAAGCAGGGTGGAGGGCACAGACACATTGATAAGGAGAGTGGTGGATGCAGTGGTATTGGGAAGCAGGGTGGAGGGCACAGGCACATTGATAAGGA
The DNA here is from genome assembly GCF_901001135.1 of Rhinatrema bivittatum. Classification (NCBI taxonomy): domain Eukaryota; kingdom Metazoa; phylum Chordata; class Amphibia; order Gymnophiona; family Rhinatrematidae; genus Rhinatrema; species Rhinatrema bivittatum. The sequence goes on along the minus strand of NC_042629.1, from coordinate 57,607,259 downwards.
GAGTGGAGGATGCAGTGGTATTGGGAAGCAGGGTGGAGGGCACAGACACATTGATAAGGAGAGTGGAGGATGCAGTGGTATTGGGAAGCAGGGTGGAGGGCACAGACACATTGATAAGGAGAGTGGAGGATGCAGTAACATTGGGAAGCAGAATGGAGGGCACAGGCACATTGATAAGGAGAGTGGAGGATGCAGTGGTATTGGGAAGCAGGGTGGAGGGCACAGACACATTGATAAGGAGAGTGGTGGATGCAGTGGTATTGGGAAGCAGGGTGGAGGGCACAGACACATTGATAAGGAGAGTGGAGGATGCAGTGGTATTGGGAAGCAGGGTGGAGGGCACAGGCACATTGATAAGGAGAGTGGAGGATGCAGTAACATTGGGAAGCAGGGTGGAGGGCACAGACACATTGATAAGGAGAGTGGAGGATGCAGTAACATTGGGAAGCAGAATGGAGGGCACAGGCACATTGATAAGGAGAGTGGGAGGATGCAGTGGTATTGGGAAGCAGGGTGGAGGGCACAGACACATTGATAAGGAGAGTGGAGGATGCAGTGGTATTGGGAAGCAGGGTGGAGGGCACAGGCACATTGATAAGGAGAGTGGAGGATGCAGTAACATTGGGAAGCAGGGTGGAGGACATAGGCACATTGATAAGGAGAGTGGAGGATGCAGTAACATTGGGAAGCAGAATGGAGGGCACAGGCACATTGATAAGGAGAGTGGTGGATGCAGTGGTATTGGGAAGCAGGGTGGAGGGCACAGACACATTGATAAGGAGAGTGGTGGATGCAGTGGTATTGGGAAGCAGGGTGGAGGGCACAGACACATTGATAAGGAGAGTGGAGGATGCAGTGGTATTGGGAAGCAGGGTGGAGGGCACAGGCACATTGATAAGGAGAGTGGAGGATGCAGTAACATTGGGAAGCAGGGTGGAGGGCACAGACACATTGATAAGGAGAGTGGAGGATGCAGTAACATTGGGAAGCAGAATGGAGGGCACAGGCACATTGATAAGGAGAGTGGAGGATGCAGTGGTATTGGGAAGCAGGGTGGAGGGCACAGACACATTGATAAGGAGAGTGGAGGATGCAGTGGTATTGGGAAGCAGGGTGGAGGGCACAGACACATTGATAAGGAGAGTGGAGGATGCAGTGGTATTGGGAAGCAGGGTGGAGGGCACAGACACATTGATAAGGAGAGTGGAGGATGCAGTAACATTGGGAAGCAGAATGGAGGGCACAGGCACATTGATAAGGAGAGTGGAGGATGCAGTAACATTGGGAAGCAGAATGGAGGGCACAGGCACATTGATAAGGAGAGTGGAGGATGCAGTGGTATTGGGAAGCAGGGTGGAGGGCACAGGCACATTGATAAGGAGAGTGGAGGATGCAGTGGTATTGGGAAGCAGGGTGGAGGGCACAGACACATTGATAAGGAGAGTGGAGGATGCAGTGGTATTGGGAAGCAGGGTGGAGGGCACAGACACATTGATAAGGAGAGTGGAGGATGCAGTGGTATTGGGAAGCAGGGTGGAGGGCACAGGCACATTGATAAGGAGAGTGGAGGATGCAGTGGTATTGGGAAGCAGGGTGGAGGGCACAGACACATTGATAAGGAGAGTGGAGGATGCAGTGGTATTGGGAAGCAGGGTGGAGGGCACAGACACATTGATAAGGAGAGTGGAGGATGCAGTGGTATTGGGAAGCAGGGTGGAGGGCACAGGCACATTGATAAGGAGAGTGGTGGATGCAGTGGTATTGGGAAGCAGGGTGGAGGGCACAGACACATTGATAAGGAGAGTGGTGGATGCAGTGGTATTGGGAAGCAGGGTGGAGGGCACAGACACATTGATAAGGAGAGTGGAGGATGCAGTGGTATTGGGAAGCAGGGTGGAGGGCACAGACACATTGATAAGGAGAGTGGAGGATGCAGTGGTATTGGGAAGCAGGGTGGAGGGCACAGACACATTGATAAGGAGAGTGGAGGATGCAGTGGTATTGGGAAGCAGGGTGGAGGGCACAGACACATTGATAAGGAGCGTGGAGGATGCAGTGGTATTGGGAAGCAGGGTGGAGGGCACAGGCACATTGATAAGGAGAGTGGTGGATGCAGTGGTATTGGGAAGCAGGGTGGAGGGCACAGACACATTGATAAGGAGAGTGGAGGATGCAGTGGTATTGGGAAGCAGGGTGGAGGGCACAGACACATTGATAAGGAGAGTGGAGGATGCAGTGGTATTGGGAAGCAGGGTGGAGGGCACAGACACATTGATAAGGAGAGTGGAGGATGCAGTAACATTGGGAAGCAGGGTGGAGGGCACAGACACATTGATAAGGAGAGTGGAGGATGCAGTGGTATTGGGAAGCAGGGTGGAGGGCACAGGCACATTGATAAGGAGAGTGGAGGATGCAGTGGTATTGGGAAGCAGGGTGGAGGGCACAGACACATTGATAAGGAGAGTGGAGGATGCAGTGGTATTGGGAAGCAGGGTGGAGGGCACAGGCACATTGATAAGGAGAGTGGAGGATGCAGTGGTATTGGGAAGCAGGGTGGAGGGCACAGGCACATTGATAAGGAGAGTGGTGGATGCAGTGGTATTGGGAAGCAGGGTGGAGGGCACAGACACATTGATAAGGAGAGTGGAGGATGCAGTGGTATTGGGAAGCAGGGTGGAGGGCACAGACACATTGATAAGGAGAGTGGAGGATGCAGTGGTATTGGGAAGCAGGGTGGAGGGCACAGGCACATTGATAAGGAGAGTGGTGGATGCAGTGGTATTGGGAAGCAGGGTGGAGGGCACAGACACATTGATAAGGAGAGTGGAGGATGCAGTGGTATTGGGAAGCAGGGTGGAGGGCACAGACACATTGATAAGGAGAGTGGAGGATGCAGTGGTATTGGGAAGCAGGGTGGAGGGCACAGGCACATTGATAAGGAGAGTGGTGGATGCAGTGGTATTGGGAAGCAGGGTGGAGGGCACAGGCACATTGATAAGGAGAGTGGAGGATGCAGTAACATTGGGAAGCAGGGTGGAGGGCACAGGCACATTGATAAGGAGAGTGGAGGATGCAGTGGTATTGGGAAGCAGAATGGAGGGCACAGGCACATTGATAAGGAGAGTGGAGGATGCAGTGGTATTGGGAAGCAGGGTGGAGGGCACAGACACATTGATAAGGAGAGTGGAGGATGCAGTAACATTGGGAAGCAGGGTGGAGGGCACAGGCACATTGATAAGGAGAGTGGAGGATGCAGTGGTATTGGGAAGCAGGGTGGAGGGCACAGACACATTGATAAGGAGAGTGGAGGATGCAGTAACATTGGGAAGCAGGGTGGAGGGCACAGGCACATTGATAAGGAGAGTGGAGGATGCAGTGGTATTGGGAAGCAGGGTGGAGGGCACAGACACATTGATAAGGAGAGTGGAGGATGCAGTGGTATTGGGAAGCAGGGTGGAGGGCACAGGCACATTGATAAGGAGAGTGGAGGATGCAGTGGTATTGGGAAGCAGGGTGGAGGGCACAGGCACATTGATAAGGAGAGTGGAGGATGCAGTGGTATTGGGAAGCAGGGTGGAGGGCACAGGCACATTGATAAGGAGAGTGGAGGATGCAGTGGTATTGGGAAGCAGGGTGGAGGGCACAGACACATTGATAAGGAGAGTGGAGGATGCAGTAACATTGGGAAGCAGAATGGAGGGCACAGGCACATTGATAAGGAGAGTGGAGGATGCAGTGGTATTGGGAAGCAGGGTGGAGGGCACAGACACATTGATAAGGAGAGTGGGTGGATGCAGTGGTATTGGGAAGCAGGGTGGAGGGCACAGACACATTGATAAGGAGAGTGGAGGATGCAGTGGTATTGGGAAGCAGGGTGGAGGGCACAGGCACATTGATAAGGAGAGTGGAGGATGCAGTAACATTGGGAAGCAGAATGGAGGGCACAGGCACATTGATAAGGAGAGTGGAGGATGCAGTGGTATTGGGAAGCAGGGTGGAGGGCACAGGCACATTGATAAGGAGAGTGGAGGATGCAGTGGTATTGGGAAGCAGGGTGGAGGGCACAGACACATTGATAAGGAGAGTGGAGGATGCAGTGGTATTGGGAAGCAGGGTGGAGGGCACAGACACATTGATAAGGAGAGTGGAGGATGCAGTGGTATTGGGAAGCAGGGTGGAGGGCACAGGCACATTGATAAGGAGAGTGGAGGATGCAGTGGTATTGGGAAGCAGGGTGGAGGGCACAGACACATTGATAAGGAGAGTGGAGGATGCAGTGGTATTGGGAAGCAGGGTGGAGGGCACAGACACATTGATAAGGAGAGTGGAGGATGCAGTGGTATTGGGAAGCAGGGTGGAGGGCACAGGCACATTGATAAGGAGAGTGGTGGATGCAGTGGTATTGGGAAGCAGGGTGGAGGGCACAGACACATTGATAAGGAGAGTGGTGGATGCAGTGGTATTGGGAAGCAGGGTGGAGGGCACAGACACATTGATAAGGAGAGTGGAGGATGCAGTGGTATTGGGAAGCAGGGTGGAGGGCACAGACACATTGATAAGGAGAGTGGAGGATGCAGTGGTATTGGGAAGCAGGGTGGAGGGCACAGACACATTGATAAGGAGAGTGGAGGATGCAGTGGTATTGGGAAGCAGGGTGGAGGGCACAGACACATTGATAAGGAGCGTGGAGGATGCAGTGGTATTGGGAAGCAGGGTGGAGGGCACAGGCACATTGATAAGGAGAGTGGTGGATGCAGTGGTATTGGGAAGCAGGGTGGAGGGCACAGACACATTGATAAGGAGAGTGGAGGATGCAGTGGTATTGGGAAGCAGGGTGGAGGGCACAGACACATTGATAAGGAGAGTGGAGGATGCAGTGGTATTGGGAAGCAGGGTGGAGGGCACAGACACATTGATAAGGAGAGTGGAGGATGCAGTAACATTGGGAAGCAGGGTGGAGGGCACAGACACATTGATAAGGAGAGTGGAGGATGCAGTGGTATTGGGAAGCAGGGTGGAGGGCACAGGCACATTGATAAGGAGAGTGGAGGATGCAGTGGTATTGGGAAGCAGGGTGGAGGGCACAGACACATTGATAAGGAGAGTGGAGGATGCAGTGGTATTGGGAAGCAGGGTGGAGGGCACAGACACATTGATAAGGAGAGTGGAGGATGCAGTGGTATTGGGAAGCAGGGTGGAGGGCACAGGCACATTGATAAGGAGAGTGGTGGATGCAGTGGTATTGGGAAGCAGGGTGGAGGGCACAGACACATTGATAAGGAGAGTGGAGGATGCAGTGGTATTGGGAAGCAGGGTGGAGGGCACAGACACATTGATAAGGAGAGTGGAGGATGCAGTGGTATTGGGAAGCAGGGTGGAGGGCACAGGCACATTGATAAGGAGAGTGGTGGATGCAGTGGTATTGGGAAGCAGGGTGGAGGGCACAGACACATTGATAAGGAGAGTGGAGGATGCAGTAGTATTGGGAAGCAGGGTGGAGGGCACAGACACATTGATAAGGAGAGTGGAGGATGCAGTGGTATTGGGAAGCAGGGTGGAGGGCACAGGCACATTGATAAGGAGAGTGGTGGATGCAGTGGTATTGGGAAGCAGGGTGGAGGGCACAGGCACATTGATAAGGAGAGTGGAGGATGCAGTAACATTGGGAAGCAGGGTGGAGGGCACAGGCACATTGATAAGGAGAGTGGAGGATGCAGTGGTATTGGGAAGCAGAATGGAGGGCACAGGCACATTGATAAGGAGAGTGGAGGATGCAGTGGTATTGGGAAGCAGGGTGGAGGGCACAGACACATTGATAAGGAGAGTGGAGGATGCAGTAACATTGGGAAGCAGGGTGGAGGGCACAGGCACATTGATAAGGAGAGTGGAGGATGCAGTGGTATTGGGAAGCAGGGTGGAGGGCACAGACACATTGATAAGGAGAGTGGAGGATGCAGTAACATTGGGAAGCAGGGTGGAGGGCACAGGCACATTGATAAGGAGAGTGGAGGATGCAGTGGTATTGGGAAGCAGGGTGGAGGGCACAGACACATTGATAAGGAGAGTGGAGGATGCAGTGGTATTGGGAAGCAGGGTGGAGGGCACAGGCACATTGATAAGGAGAGTGGAGGATGCAGTGGTATTGGGAAGCAGGGTGGAGGGCACAGGCACATTGATAAGGAGAGTGGAGGATGCAGTGGTATTGGGAAGCAGGGTGGAGGGCACAGGCACATTGATAAGGAGAGTGGAGGATGCAGTGGTATTGGGAAGCAGGGTGGAGGGCACAGACACATTGATAAGGAGAGTGGAGGATGCAGTAACATTGGGAAGCAGAATGGAGGGCACAGGCACATTGATAAGGAGAGTGGAGGATGCAGTGGTATTGGGAAGCAGGGTGGAGGGCACAGACACATTGATAAGGAGAGTGGTGGATGCAGTGGTATTGGGAAGCAGGGTGGAGGGCACAGACACATTGATAAGGAGAGTGGAGGATGCAGTGGTATTGGGAAGCAGGGTGGAGGGCACAGGCACATTGATAAGGAGAGTGGAGGATGCAGTAACATTGGGAAGCAGGGTGGAGGGCACAGACACATTGATAAGGAGAGTGGAGGATGCAGTAACATTGGGAAGCAGAATGGAGGGCACAGGCACATTGATAAGGAGAGTGGAGGATGCAGTGGTATTGGGAAGCAGGGTGGAGGGCACAGACACATTGATAAGGAGAGTGGAGGATGCAGTGGTATTGGGAAGCAGGGTGGAGGGCACAGGCACATTGATAAGGAGAGTGGAGGATGCAGTAACATTGGGAAGCAGGGTGGAGGACATAGGCACATTGATAAGGAGAGTGGAGGATGCAGTAACATTGGGAAGCAGAATGGAGGGCACAGGCACATTGATAAGGAGAGTGGTGGATGCAGTGGTATTGGGAAGCAGGGTGGAGGGCACAGACACATTGATAAGGAGAGTGGTGGATGCAGTGGTATTGGGAAGCAGGGTGGAGGGCACAGACACATTGATAAGGAGAGTGGAGGATGCAGTGGTATTGGGAAGCAGGGTGGAGGGCACAGGCACATTGATAAGGAGAGTGGAGGATGCAGTAACATTGGGAAGCAGGGTGGAGGGCACAGACACATTGATAAGGAGAGTGGAGGATGCAGTAACATTGGGAAGCAGAATGGAGGGCACAGGCACATTGATAAGGAGAGTGGAGGATGCAGTGGTATTGGGAAGCAGGGTGGAGGGCACAGACACATTGATAAGGAGAGTGGAGGATGCAGTGGTATTGGGAAGCAGGGTGGAGGGCACAGACACATTGATAAGGAGAGTGGAGGATGCAGTGGTATTGGGAAGCAGGGTGGAGGGCACAGACACATTGATAAGGAGAGTGGAGGATGCAGTAGTATTGGGAAGCAGAATGGAGGGCACAGGCACATTGATAAGGAGAGTGGAGGATGCAGTAACATTGGGAAGCAGAATGGAGGGCACAGGCACATTGATAAGGAGAGTGGAGGATGCAGTGGTATTGGGAAGCAGGGTGGAGGGCACAGACACATTGATAAGGAGAGTGGAGGATGCAGTGGTATTGGGAAGCAGGGTGGAGGGCACAGACACATTGATAAGGAGAGTGGAGGATGCAGTGGTATTGGGAAGCAGGGTGGAGGGCACAGACACATTGATAAGGAGAGTGGAGGATGCAGTGGTATTGGGAAGCAGGGTGGAGGGCACAGGCACATTGATAAGGAGAGTGGAGGATGCAGTGGTATTGGGAAGCAGGGTGGAGGGCACAGACACATTGATAAGGAGAGTGGAGGATGCAGTGGTATTGGGAAGCAGGGTGGAGGGCACAGACACATTGATAAGGAGAGTGGAGGATGCAGTGGTATTGGGAAGCAGGGTGGAGGGCACAGGCACATTGATAAGGAGAGTGGTGGATGCAGTGGTATTGGGAAGCAGGGTGGAGGGCACAGACACATTGATAAGGAGAGTGGTGGATGCAGTGGTATTGGGAAGCAGGGTGGAGGGCACAGACACATTGATAAGGAGAGTGGAGGATGCAGTGGTATTGGGAAGCAGGGTGGAGGGCACAGACACATTGATAAGGAGAGTGGAGGATGCAGTGGTATTGGGAAGCAGGGTGGAGGGCACAGACACATTGATAAGGAGAGTGGAGGATGCAGTGGTATTGGGAAGCAGGGTGGAGGGCACAGACACATTGATAAGGAGCGTGGAGGATGCAGTGGTATTGGGAAGCAGGGTGGAGGGCACAGGCACATTGATAAGGAGAGTGGTGGATGCAGTGGTATTGGGAAGCAGGGTGGAGGGCACAGACACATTGATAAGGAGAGTGGAGGATGCAGTGGTATTGGGAAGCAGGGTGGAGGGCACAGACACATTGATAAGGAGAGTGGAGGATGCAGTGGTATTGGGAAGCAGGGTGGAGGGCACAGACACATTGATAAGGAGAGTGGAGGATGCAGTAACATTGGGAAGCAGGGTGGAGGGCACAGACACATTGATAAGGAGAGTGGAGGATGCAGTGGTATTGGGAAGCAGGGTGGAGGGCACAGGCACATTGATAAGGAGAGTGGAGGATGCAGTGGTATTGGGAAGCAGGGTGGAGGGCACAGACACATTGATAAGGAGAGTGGAGGATGCAGTGGTATTGGGAAGCAGGGTGGAGGGCACAGACACATTGATAAGGAGAGTGGAGGATGCAGTGGTATTGGGAAGCAGGGTGGAGGGCACAGGCACATTGATAAGGAGAGTGGTGGATGCAGTGGTATTGGGAAGCAGGGTGGAGGGCACAGACACATTGATAAGGAGAGTGGAGGATGCAGTGGTATTGGGAAGCAGGGTGGAGGGCACAGACACATTGATAAGGAGAGTGGAGGATGCAGTGGTATTGGGAAGCAGGGTGGAGGGCACAGGCACATTGATAAGGAGAGTGGTGGATGCAGTGGTATTGGGAAGCAGGGTGGAGGGCACAGACACATTGATAAGGAGAGTGGAGGATGCAGTGGTATTGGGAAGCAGGGTGGAGGGCACAGACACATTGATAAGGAGAGTGGAGGATGCAGTGGTATTGGGAAGCAGGGTGGAGGGCACAGGCACATTGATAAGGAGAGTGGTGGATGCAGTGGTATTGGGAAGCAGGGTGGAGGGCACAGGCACATTGATAAGGAGAGTGGAGGATGCAGTAACATTGGGAAGCAGGGTGGAGGGCACAGGCACATTGATAAGGAGAGTGGAGGATGCAGTGGTATTGGGAAGCAGAATGGAGGGCACAGGCACATTGATAAGGAGAGTGGAGGATGCAGTGGTATTGGGAAGCAGGGTGGAGGGCACAGACACATTGATAAGGAGAGTGGAGGATGCAGTAACATTGGGAAGCAGGGTGGAGGGCACAGGCACATTGATAAGGAGAGTGGAGGATGCAGTGGTATTGGGAAGCAGGGTGGAGGGCACAGACACATTGATAAGGAGAGTGGAGGATGCAGTGGTATTGGGAAGCAGGGTGGAGGGCACAGGCACATTGATAAGGAGAGTGGAGGATGCAGTGGTATTGGGAAGCAGGGTGGAGGGCACAGGCACATTGATAAGGAGAGTGGAGGATGCAGTGGTATTGGGAAGCAGGGTGGAGGGCACAGGCACATTGATAAGGAGAGTGGAGGATGCAGTAACATTGGGAAGCAGGGTGGAGGGCACAGACACATTGATAAGGAGAGTGGAGGATGCAGTGGTATTGGGAAGCAGGGTGGAGGGCACAGACACATTGATAAGGAGAGTGGAGGATGCAGTGGTATTGGGAAGCAGGGTGGAGGGCACAGACACATTGATAAGGAGAGTGGAGGATGCAGTGGTATTGGGAAGCAGGGTGGAGGGCACAGACACATTGATAAGGAGAGTGGAGGATGCAGTGGTATTGGGAAGCAGGGTGGAGGGCACAGGCACATTGATAAGGAGAGTGGAGGATGCAGTAACATTGGGAAGCAGGGTGGAGGGCACAGACACATTGATAAGGAGAGTGGAGGATGCAGTGGTATTGGGAAGCAGGGTGGAGGGCACAGGCACATTGATAAGGAGAGTGGAGGATGCAGTGGTATTGGGAAGCAGGGTGAAGGCTGGAAAGATGTTTTTGTGAGCAGGTTTTTTCATTCTGTAGGAGGAATTAGCAGCAGGTTCACTGGTATACACTGGTATACACTGGTATACATTGGTATACACTGGTATACACTGGTATACATTGGCAGAGGCTGAGGCTTATTGCTCTTCTGAGATTTTCTTCTGTTTGTCTCTTTCTTCCCCATCTCTTGGCAGTCTGAGAAGGTGTCACAGTGCAAAGCAGTTACTGCAGCAGAGACATTTAGACTCTTAGCCCATAGGCCCAGTAATCACTGAGTTATGTATTCAGGGGAATGAATTGTGCACGCGGATTCATGTGAGTAAATCATGCGAGGCCCTGTGTGAACACCACGTGGCACCAGTTAGCTGTCCAGCAGTTTCAGTTCTACGAGGATTCAGCAGATCTTAATAGAATAAGGAAGAAGGGACCGTGTCCAAACACCGGGCCCAGTGAAATAAAGAATTTGCCACCCACTCTTCCTGCCTCCCTCCTGCCCTCTGGCACCATCTTACCACCCCTTCTGCTTTCCGTCTCTCTTCCTGCCCCCTGCCTTCCTCCATCTGCACCCTCCTGCCACCTACTTCTGCCCCCTGCCTCCCTTCTGTTGTAAGCTCCTGCCCTCTGTCTCCCTTCTCCTGCAGCCTCCGGACCTTGCCTTCCTCCTGTAGCCACTTATCCCCTGCCTTGTTCTTCCTGCAGCTACTCCTGCAGTGCGCTACTTCTGCTCACTGCCTCGCTCACTTACTCCTGAACTCTCTTCTCCTGTGTTCCCTCCTCTGCAGGCTATAAGGTTTGTCTCTGCAGTGTTCCCAGTCCTGCAAGTTCTGAGGGCTGTATCTGTAGTGCTCCTTCCCCTCTCCTGCACGTTCTCAGGGCTGTATCTAGAGTGCTCCTTCCCCTCTCCTGCAGGTTCTCAGGGCTGTATCTAGAGTGCTCCTCCCCTCTCCTGCAGGTTCTCAGGGCTGTATCTAGAGTGCTCCTTCCCCTCTCCTGCAAGTTCTCAGGGCTGTATCTGGAGTGCTCCTTCCCCTCTCCTGCAAGTTCTCAGGGCCCTATCTAGAGTGCTCCTTCCCCTCTCCTGCAAGTTCTCAGGGCCCTATCTAGAGTGCTCCCTCCCCTCTCCTGCACGTTCTCAGGGCTGTATCTGTAGTGCTCCTTCCCCTCTCCTGCACGTTCTCAGGGCTGTATCTGGAGTGCTCCCTCCCCTCTCCTGCACGTTCTCAGGGCTGTATCTGGAGTGCTCCCTCCCCTCTCCTGCACGTTCTCAGGGCTGTATCTAGAGTGCTCCCTCCCCTCTCCTGCAAGTTCTCAGGGCCCTATCTAGAGTTCTCCCTCCCCTCTCCTGCACGTTCCCAGGGCTGTATCTGTAGTGCTCCTTCCCCTCTCCTGCACGTTCTCAGGGCTGTATCTGGAGTGCTCCCTCCCCTCTCCTGCAAGTTCTCAGGGCTGTATCTAGAGTGCTCCCTCCCCTCTCCTGCAAGTTCTCAGGGCTGTATCTAGAGTGCTCCCTCCCCTCTCCTGCAGGTTCTCAGGGCTGTATCTGGAGTGCTCCCTCCCCTCTCCTGCACGTTCTCAGGGCTGTATCTGGAGTGCTCCCTCTCCTCTCCTGCAAGTTCTCAGGGCTGTATCTGGAGTGCTCCCTCCCCTCTCCTGCAAGTTCTCAGGGCTGACCTTGGCAAAATTCAGAAAAATGTTTTCATAAATCACTATCAGAGTTGCCAACTTGATTCCATGCTGTCATAAGACATCAGTGCAGATGTTAAATTATAACTCCCACCCCCAAGGAGCTTAGAGGTCCCTCTTACGATGCCGCTAGCCAGGCGGGCCTCCCTTTATGACGTAGCTGTTGTCACTACAGTGGCTGAATTAAGCACCCGCACGCTCTCCCCTGTGCAGGTGGCAAGGCCCATCTTGCCCAGCCCGGACTCCCCCATCCTAATGCATTCTGCAGGAAAATAAAGCCTGAACTGCACTGGGATGTAAAATCGAAAACCAGGACTAAGGGACAATAATCAAACGACCCCACGTTGGTTCAAACTCTGCAGATCCTTCTTATATCCTGGGGTTTGCACCAATAATCCAAACAGAAATATGCACATAATGTTTTGATTGTTCCCTCTCAAAAATTACTCACCGAGTTTTGTGCCTGCTTTCACTGTGGGTAATTATCTTTGGTTTGATTGTACAAAATTACAGGTGATATTCCATCCCTCGCCCTCTCCCTGCCCACGGGAATGCCTCTTTACAATGCTGGCAATTGAAGGTGGACGATAATTAAAGCCCCGATTCTCCAGGGTAAGGGCCTTCGTTATTGCCCTAGAGGTTACTGGGTTTCTATTTGACGTCTCAGGGTAATCCAGGCCTGAATTTGTGATGTGAGCTACAAGGAAGGACGGGACTGATGGCTCAGGGTGATCTGAGGGAGCAGGGGAGCAGCAGGAGTGGACGTGACTCGCTGGGCTTTGTTTTGCAGATTTTGTGCTGGTCTGGGAGGAGAAGAAGCGACCCCTGAAGAGACGGAAGCTGAGGCAAGCCTACAAGGCGCTGGGCAGAGAGCGCACGGAGGTTCACAGCCTTGAGCGCACCCGCAGTGTTCGCGAGCTCTGGAAGAGGAAGTTCCTGAAGAATCTGCGGAAAGCAGGGCTTCTCATGGAAAAGGTGAGAATCGGATCCTTCCTAAGAGTAGGGGGGGAAAACATTTCCCCGCCTTCGAAGGAAAGGGCTCCCCGGTGCACAACACAAAAGGGGCACGCAGAATGTGAGAGGCTCTGGACGCACAGTGCCCATTCCGCAGCAGGCGTCACTAAGTAGATGGTCAAGCAGAGGGTGTAGTGGATCGGAGCCCAGAGGCAAGGGTGGTTATTCCTGAGCTGGACAGATGACCCAGCCACTTAGGTCTCCACTCTATGAACCCCTCTGACTGCTCCTCCAGTGGTGTTCCCCCAAAAGCTCACACCTGTAAAGGTAGACACTCTCACTCCAGGATGCACCGTCTTCTCCCATTTCTCTGATCCCCTCTCCGCCTAGCTTCTTCTCTGTCTTCCCTTCCTCTACCTCTCCATCTCCCATCCCCCCTTATTCCTTTCCATCTCCAGCTCCACTGCTGGTGCCTTCTTGATCTCTCCTCAGATTCCTCTCTTTCCATTTCTCGCCTCCTTTCTCTCTTCTTACTCAGATTTCTCTATATCACCCCAGTTCCTTTCTTAGTTTTTGGGGCACAGTGAACGCCGTGAACGGGGATTAGCTTTAGGAGGGCCTGATCTGCGTGGTTGCAGAGCGGCTGCCGCCTCGAGCACACGGCTGTGGCTTTGAAGCGGTGCCACTGACTGCGGTGCTGTGGGGGGGGGGTGTGAGGGAGGTTGCCCCTTGCTATGGGAAGCAGGGCACCGCCGTGGCTGCGAGAGAAGGGAGGAGGAATGCCCGTGGAGGGTATGGCCACTGGTGCTGAAGCCAGTCCCTGGGCCCTGACTCAGAGCATACGTTACTCGCCCCCCCTTGACTACTTCCCCTATAATGTGCACTTCCTGTGTAATCAGGAAGCGTAGGATGGGGAGGAGGAGCAGCTGCAGAGACCGGGAGCAGGTGCTTACTCTCTCCCCCTCTGACTGCCGGAGGAGGAGGGTCAGCTTTATAAAAATGGCAATGCCTGTTATGGGACATTCCCTTGGCAAAAGCCATATTTAGGGACCTTCATTTTTGGTTTTTATTGTTCTTTATGTTTCCCAGGAATTTATCAGGGTTTATTAGGATAAGAACAAAAACAGGCGCAAATCAGTTGGGGGAAAAAAAACTGGGCTTATTATTTTTCCGGGTCAATAATGGAGTTTTTATTTTGGTGGTCGGAAGGCAGGATAATAAAATACCATTATCAGACTCTCTCACCCTCCCACTCAGCAGCATCCTCATCTCTACCCCTATCCCCGCCCCCTGCCTGACATGCCCCGATCTCTCTCCTCCCCCCACCCACGCGCACAGCACAGCATTCATTCTTACCGGCGGTGGCTGCGGGCTGCCTCTCCGTCTCTCGCAGCAGCATGCGCGTACCGGCGCTCCCGCGGCTCTGCAGCACCGCACTTCTACTTTTGTGCAGGGCCGGGGAGCCTTCCGGAACGTGGCACTCACGGCATCAGACGGCAGGCACTTTGGCTGCTTGAGGGTTGATGGAGGCGGAGCTTGAAACACGGCCTGGGCAGCAGCGTGGGGGAGAGCGCTTTCACTGGTGGAGGGGAGGGACTTTGAAACACAGCAGGTGCTTTGGGACCCCACTGGCTTCCGGCAGCGGCTGGGGGCCTTGAAACGCTGCGCTGCAGCTCTGGAGTTAGTTTTTCGATCATCCTAAAATTAGGGTGAATATGGGTTTAAACAGGAATTTACGGGTGAAAATTGGTTTAAGCTGCAAGGGAAGGACTCTTGGAATGCGTGAATGGGATCCCCAGCAGCACTGTAGGGAGATCCTATGCTACCCGAAGCACTGAGAGAGCACTGTTTGCCAGTAAACCCTTTACTCTTCCCCCGTGCAGGAGGAGACAGTGAGCGAGCGGAAAACCATTCACTATTTGAAGCTGAGTGCACCCTGGGATGTGCTGGTGTATTACGCTGAGGAACTATGCATGCGAGCACCCCTCCAGGTCTGTTGCACTGCCTCCTTCCCTTCCCTTCCCTCTCCCTCTACTCATCCGGGTCTTTAATATTGACCCCTCCCCCTCTAGATGTAATACACTGACCCCCCCCCCACTCCCTTGCCTTACCCGCTTCCCTTACAGCTCTTACACTGACTCTTTCTTTCCCCCCTCCAGATCTATAATACTGACACATCCTCTCCTCCTCCACGTCGGTTACACGGACTTCTCCCCTCTCCCCCTCAGGTCCGTTACACTGACTCACACCCTCCCATGCCAGGCCTCTTACATTGTCACCACTATCACCACCAAACCACTACAAATGTTGCAGAACTCGGCTGCCAGGATTCTAACCAACTCTAGTAGAGGAGAACACATCACACCTATACTAAAAAACCTACACTGGCTCCCTATCAAATCCCTCGGAAGACCATTCCCTACCCTAAATGCCCCTAGGAGATTTTTCTACCAAGTAATAGGTCCCCATTCGCTTCAGGCCCCCTCCTCTAAGGAGAGATTTTTGTCCAGTTACATTTCAGTGCCGTGAATTATCTTGTGTCTGTTTCTTTCCAGGCTCAACCCAACCCAGACATGAACACGTCGGACAAGGTCCTGAAGAAACTGCACATCCCTAATCCCATGTGCCTGCAAGTCCCCAATAAGCCCTTGGATTACTACACCTGTGCCTTCCGCAAGTCCAAACTGAACAGGTGAGTGCACAAAGTCAGCACTATACCCGTACATTGAAGGGTATGTTTTCAATACTGTGCTTAAGTGGCAATGTCCGTGCGCACTTTTAAGCCTGCACAAACCCACGTACATTGTGTCTGAATACGGGGTAGTTGTGCAGCTTGCATACCCTTCCATGATGCTAAAGATGACATAAAGTACAAGCTGCAGTGTATGGTATATTATTATATGGGAATGAGAGCGCTCTTCCATTACTGTGAGCCATGGGGAATGGTATATTATTATATGGGAATGAGAGCGCTCTTCCATTACTGTGAGCCATGGGGAATGGTATATTATTATATGGGAATGAGAGTGCTCTTCCACTACTGTGAGCCACGGGGAATGGTATATAATTATATGGGAATGAGATCACTCTTCCATTACTGTGAGCCATGGGGAATGGTATATTATTATATGGGAATGAGAGTGCTCTTCCACTACTGTGAGCCACGGGGAATGGTATATAATTATATGGGAATGAGAGCACTCTTCCATTACTGTGAGCCATGGGGAATGGTATATAATTATATGGGAATGAGAGCACTCTTCCATTACTGTGAGCCATGGGGAATGGTATATAATTATATGGGAATGAGAGCGCTCTTCCACTACTGTGAGCCACGGGGAATGGTATATAATTATATGGGAATGAGAGCACTCTTCCATTACTGTGAGCCATGGGGAATGGTATATTATTATATGGGAATGAGAGTGCTCTTCCACTACTGTGAGCCACGGGGAATGGTATATAATTATATGGGAATGAGAGCACTCTTCCATTACTGTGAGCCATGGGGAATGGTATATAATTATATGGGAATGAGAGCACTCTTCCATTACTGTGAGCCATGGGGAATGGTATATAATTATATGGGAATGAGAGCGCTCTTCCACTACTGTGAGCCACGGGGAATGGTATATAATTATATGGGAATGAGAGCACTCTTCCATTACTGTGAGCCATGGGGAATGGTATATTATTATATGGGAATGAGAGTGCTCTTCCACTACTGTGAGCCACGGGGAATGGTATATAATTATATGGGAATGAGAGCACTCTTCCATTACTGTGAGCCATGGGGAATGGTATATAATTATATGGGAATGAGAGCACTCTTCCATTACTGTGAGCCATGGGGAATGGTATATTATTATATGGGAATGAGAGTGCTCTTCCACTACTGTGAGCCACGGGGAATGGTATATAATTATATGGGAATGAGAGCACTCTTCCATTACTGTGAGCCATGGGGAATGGTATATTATTATATGGGAATGAGAGTGCTCTTCCACTACTGTGAGCCACGGGGAATGGTATATAATTATATGGGAATGAGAGCACTCTTCCATTACTGTGAGCCATGGGGAATGGTATATAATTATATGGGAATGAGAGCACTCTTCCATTACTGTGAGCCATGGGGAATGGTATATTATTATATGGGAATGAGAGTGCTCTTCCACTACTGTGAGCCACGGGGAATGGTATATAATTATATGGGAATGAGAGCACTCTTCCATTACTGTGAGCCATGGGGAATGGTATATTATTATATGGGAATGAGAGTGCTCTTCCACTACTGTGAGCCACGGGGAATGGTATATAATTATATGGGAATGAGAGCACTCTTCCATTACTGTGAGCCATGGGGAATGGTATATAATTATATGGGAATGAGAGCACTCTTCCATTACTGTGAGCCATGGGGAATGGTATATTATTATTTGGGAATGAGAGCGCTCTTCCACTACTGTGAGCCACGGGGAATGGTATATAATTATATGGGAATGAGAGCACTCTTCCATTACTGTGAGCCATGGGGAATGGTATATTATTATTTGGGAATGAGAGCGCTCTTCCACTACTGTGAGCCACGGGGAATGGTATATAATTATATGGGAATGAGAGCACTCTTCCATTACTGTGAGCCACGGGGAATGGTATATAATTATATGGGAATGAGAGTGCTCTTCCACTACTGTGAGCCACGGGGAATGGTATATAATTATATGGGAATGAGAGCACTCTTCCATTACTGTGAGCCATGGGGAATGGTATATTATTATATGGGAATGAGAGTGCTCTTCCACTACTGTGAGCCACGGGGAATGGTATATAAATATATGGGAATGAGAGCACTCTTCCATTACTGTGAGCCATGGGGAATGGTATATAATTATATGGGAATGAGAGCACTCTTCCATTACTGTGAGCCATGGGGAATGGTATATTATTATTTGGGAATGAGAGCGCTCTTCCACTACTGTGAGCCACGGGGAATGGTATATAATTATATGGGAATGAGAGCGCTCTTCCATTACTGTGAGCCACGGGGAATGGTATATAATTATATGGGAATGAGAGCACTCTTCCATTACTGTGAGCCATGGGGAATGGTATATTATTATTTGGGAATGAGAGCGCTCTTCCACTACTGTGAGCCACGGGGAATGGTATATAATTATATGGGAATGAGAGCGCTCTTCCACTACTGTGAGCCACGGGGAATGGTATATAATTATATGGGAATGAGAGCACTCTTCCATTACTGTGAGCCATGGGGAATGGTATATTATTATATGGGAATGAGAGTGCTCTTCCACTACTGTGAGCCACGGGGCATGGTATATAATTATATGGGAATGAGAGCACTCTTCCATTACTGTGAGCCATGGGGAATGGTATAATATTATTTGGGAATGAGAGCGCTCTTCCACTACTGTGAGCCACGGGGCATGGTATATAATTATATGGGAATGAGAGCACTCTTCCATTACTGTGAGCCACGGGGAATGGTATATTATTATTTGGGAATGAGAGCGCTCTTCCACTACTGTGAGCCACGGGGAATGGTTTATAATTATATGGGAATGAGAGTGTTCTTCCATTGCTGTGCACATTAGTGAGCCATATATTATTATGCAGTGGCGAGAGCACTCTTTCTTTGCTGTGGTCTGTGGTGAATAGTTTATTACTGGAAGCCTTTGAGAATGGTGAAGCTGGGAGCAGTGTCCCTTCTTGCTCACTGAACTGGCAATCAGCAAGTGAGGTCCCTGGTTTGCTGCCTCACTGAACAAATAAGTCTGTTTCTATTCCTATACTATGTTTTACCCCAAAGGGAATCCTAAGCAGTTTATATCATTCATAAAAAAAACAGTGCATCAAATATAAAAAAATAAATACAATAATAATTAGTCCCTAATACCAATCTGTCCCTCCCTTTTCTCACTAGGAGAGTGATGGGCCGCATTGCAAAGCTAAAAAAATGGTCCCTCCCTCCCTGTAATGCAATAAATTTCCCTGGCAAGCAGTTCCATATACAATAAGCATCATGATATTAAAAAATTACTCTTACCTTCATCCCAACTCCCCAACAATACAATAACATTCCCTCTAGGAAGGGACCAGTGACTGATTTTGTCTCATGAGTTTTTCTGCTCTCTCTTTGCTGCAGGTTTCTGGGCAGTGATTGCTGTAGCTCCTACTTTACTAACACACAAAGGCACAGAATCGTGAGTAAGAATCTCCATCACCCTCAGTGACCCCCTCCCCAGTATCTTTCTGTGATGCTCTCGGCTCCACTTTTCCTTCCCACCTGTGCCTCTCGTCAGCACTCTCTGCTCTGCAGTTTTCTCCTTCCCATCTGTCCCTTTCTGTGGCACTCTCTGCTCTGCAGCTTTCTCCTTCCCATCTGTCCCTTTCTTGTCAGCACGCTCTTCTTTTAGTATTCTCCTTCCCATCTGTCCCTTTCTGTGGCACACTCTGCTCTGTAGTGTTCTCCTTCCCAAGTGTCTTGCTCCCTGGCACTCTTTTCCTTCCTGTGTGTCTTGCTACCTTGCTCTTTTCTCCATACCATATGGATTTGAAATTCTATTACAAGAGAAAATACCAGTCCTACCGGTACCAAAGCACATATTGATACAATGGCGACCCCTCTGAAGGTTGTTTGGGCAGTTTTCTTTTTATCCATAGATAAATTTTCTCCAATGTTACCCAACTCAGCCCACCTCCCTCCAGAAAGATGTCTTTACTCTGGGTGACTGGAGTGGAAGACTTTTCTTAGTCTAACCAGCAATATCTCCTTTAAGTTAGTAGGGAGTCAGCCCCCAACCTGAACAAATCACCTGCAATCTCTCCTGCCCTGTACAATAGCCTGTCCCAAGCTGCACTCTAGACATGCAGGAGGAGTCTGCCTCCGCGGCATCCATCCCATGCTACACACTGCCAGTGCAGACATGCAGCAGGCATCTGCTGCCACGGCATCCATCCCATGCTACACACTGCCAGTCCAGACACGGAGCAGGCATCTGCTGCCTCAGAGCCCATCCAACCCTGCCAATCCAGACATGTAGAAGGCATCTGCTGCCACGGCATCCATCCCATGCTGCACACTGCCAGTGCAGACACGCAGCAGGCGTCTGCTGCCACGACATCCATCCCATGCTGCACACTGCCAGTGCAGACACGCAGCAGGCGTCTGCTGCCACGACATCCATCCCATGCTGCACACTGCCAGTGCAGACACGCAGCAGGCGTCTGCTGCCACGACATCCATCCCATGCTGCACACTGCCAGTGCAGACACGCAGCAGGCGTCTGCTGCCACGGCATCCATCCCATGCTGCACACTGCCAGTGCAGACACGCAGCAGGCGTCTGCTGCCACGTCATCCATCCCATGCTGCACACTGCCAGTGCAGACACGCAGCAGGCGTCTGCTGCCACGGCATCCATCCCATGCTGCACACTGCCAGTCCAGACACGCAGCAGGTGTCTGCTGCCTCAGAGCCCATCCCACCCTGCACCCTGCCAGTTCAGGCACGGAGCAGGAGTCTGCCCATTCCACGCTGCCTTCTGCCAGTCTGACCATGCAGGAGGAGACCCTCTGCCGTGTGGACTCCCCTAACCTTCAAAGATTGTCACTTTAGATGCCGTCTTATCTGCATATTTTATATAAAAGATCAGGGGAAAACTGTCTTCACCATAAGTCTTTCCTGACCTGAGATCTCCTGCCACCTTCTTCTCCAGTAAATCCCATGCAGGAGGGTCTATTAAGGTTTGAGCTTTGTCCAAAATCTTTCTAAGGGGAAGACTCCTGGGGAAAGCCAATTTTAAAACTCCGCCCCCCCCCCCCCCCCCCGGTCCTTGCAAGGTCACAATCACTCTCCACCCCCAGGGCTGCCAGCTGATACCCACAGGGAAACTCCCCAGGGAGGCAGGCCAGGTCCATGGGGAAGCCCCGAGTACTGAGCGGGTACAGAGATTTCAAAATGAAATCCCCCGTGTACTTCACCAGCCCTGCCCCCTGGCACTTCCCCCCCTCGCAGAGGTGGGGAGGGGCTGTTTGCAAAGGGACCTCCTTATTAGTTCTGTAGCGTGATGCAAGGACCTCAAAGACCCCTGCAGGGTCTTCCACCCCTTCACCGCCTCCTGTCTCTGTTTATGTGCCCGGTGGTTCCCTTACAATGAAAGAACTGAATTATGTGCCTCAGTGTAAAGTCCCCCTTGGTCATCAGAATCGCATTAGGGTTCCCCCTGTTCTGCACGGCTTCCTTCCTCAGCTCCTCTTGTGGTGATTCCCGGTCATGATGAGCGACTTCCTAACTTTTGTCTCCTTTAGCTCCTGAATCCATTTCAGGTTCGATGCTAAGGAACTCCATAACTCAAAACTTGGGTATTTAAACAAGCCTTCCCTGAACCCTCCTAAATCTCACCTCGTCTACTAAAAGAATGCAGCCACACTGGTTCTGTAAATAATTATTTATGATGTTATCTTACTACTGTCTTTTTTCTCTCTTCTCCCAGTTCCATTACCCTTGTTCATTGTAACTGCAATTCCTCTGCACTAGTTCCAGTTCTATTGTATCCTGCACACCTTGTTCATATGTAAACCGGCATGATGTGATCTTATTATGAATGCCGGTATATAAAAAACCTAAATAAATAAAAAATAAATATACCTCTCGCTCCACCCCAAATAACATCGACCGCCCAACAAGCAAGGGACCTAGGCGTCACTCTGGACGATCAGTGGAACCTAACAAAAATTCATTAACACCACTATAAAAGGCGGCTTCTTTGAACTTCCTGTTCTAAAGAAATTAAAACTCCTCCTCCACTTCAATGACTTTCGGACCATCCTCCAAACCACTCTGTTCTCAAAAATCGATTACTGCAATGCTCTCCTTCTTGGCCTCCCAAACCCCTCCAAATGCTACAAAACACTGCAGCCAGAATCCTCACCAATGCCCGCAAAAAGGAGCACATTACCCCTATCCTCAAGGGCCTACACTGGCTCCCCATCCACTTCAGAATAATCCACAAGAGCCTCGCCATCATCCACAAGTCCCTGCACAATCAGCACACTCACTGGCTTAATGGCTCCTTACACTATAGTGCACCTAACAGACCCACCAGGGCCGCCTACAAAGGATCCATCCCCCAAGCTATTCCACCTCACCTCCACCATCCCCACTCCATGCCCCAAGCTATTCCACCTCACCTCCACCATCCCCACTCCATGCCCCAAGTTATTCCACCTCACCTCCACCATCCCCACTCCATCCCCCAAGCTATTCCACCTCACCTCCACCATCCCCACTCCATGCCCCAAGCTATTCCACCTCACCTCCACCATCCCCACTCCATCCCCCAAGCTATTCCACCTCACCTCCACCATCCCCACTCCATCCCCCAAGCTATTCCACCTCACCTCCACCATCCCCACTCCATGCCCCAAGCTATTCCACCTCACCTCCACCATCCCCACTCCATGCCCCAAGCTATTCCACCTCACCTCCACCATCCCCACTCCATGCCCCAAGCTATTCCACCTCACCTCCACCATCCCCACTCCATGCCCCAAGCTATTCCACCTCACCTCCACCATCCCCACTCCATGCCCCAAGCTATTCCACCTCACCTCCACCATCCCCACTCCATGCCCCAAGCTATTCCACCTCACCTCCACCATCCCCACTCCATCCCCCAAGCTATTCCACCTCACCTCCACCATCCCCACTCCATGCCCCAAGCTATTCCACCTCACCTCCACCATCCCCACTCCATGCCCCAAGCTATTCCACCTCACCTCCACCATCCCCACTCCATGCCCCAAGCTATTCCACCTCACCTCCACCATCCCCACTCCATGCCCCAAGCTATTCCACCTCACCTCCACCAAGGAACGAGTCTTCTCCTTATCAGGCCCCAAGCTATGGAACTCCATGACCCCAGATCTGCGCCTGGAACACTGTACTCAGACCTTTAAAAAACAACTAAAAACCTGGCTGTCTAAACAAGCCCTCACATAGCCTTTTCTCAGCCACAGCCCTTAGGAGGAAGCTTCTTCCTCCTATTGCCCCCCCCCCCCTTTCTTTCCCTCCTCCCCTCCGAATTGTAGATGACGCTGTTCAGCCCCCTCTGCCACATAACCACTGTATATATATTCCTTGTATATAATCCTCGGCATTTTTCACCTGGTGCATCAGCCTTGTATATAACCCTTTTTGTTTTACAAACACTGTATAAATTCCTCTGTATAATGAAGCCATCAGACCCTTTCACCCCCTACCCCTCTGGTACCCCTCTTATCTCTGCCTAACTCTGTCTCCTTCCACCTCTTAGTTTTATTGTAACTTTGCTTTCTGCTTCTGTGTTAAGCCGATGTGATGCTGTATGTAAGCCGATGTGATGCGTTTTATGAACGTCGGTATAGAAAAGTTCTAAATAAATAAATAAAATAAAATGTATGTCAACATCGTTCGTTTCATTAAGGGATAAGAGCCGTATGATTCTCCCCTTCCACGGCTTAAGCCTTTCTAGTCGTTCCTGCTTGTCTTCTTCCCTAGTTCCTCTTTCTCCTTTCCTCTGTATCTCTCCTGGTCACCCGCACATCCTCTTTTCTTTCCCTAACCATCTCCATATTCCTCTTCCCTCCTCTCCTCCGTCTCCTCCATGTGGTTCTTCCCTCCTAGTTTCCTTCAGGCTCCTCTCCCACTAAGCTTTTACTATGCCTCTGTCCTCTAGTTTCCTTCCTGCCCTTCCCTCTGCATGAAAGAGAGCGACTGAGCCGTGACTGTGAGGCAGGGAGGCCATCATTTTGGCACCAATGGTGGGAGGGAACAGAAGCAGCTAGGGGAGGAAAAGATGGGAAAGAGCAGGGGTGGCTGGGAGAAGAGCGATGGTGCCTGAAGGATAGAAGGCACGGAGAGCAGTTGATGGAGCGAGGGAAGGAGGGGAGAGAGCAGCAGCAGAGAGAGGGGACACTGAGCCAGCACCAGCTGCAGGCCTACAAATCTCACAATGCATTGGGGTGCAGACTGAAATACCAGGACTGGCCCAGACTCTGCTCCCCCCTGACCCCGGGAACTGGGCTGCTTGGCATCCTAGACTCAAGTCAGTACTCTGGAGACACTTGCTCCCTCTTCTCCCGTCAGGTGTATGAGATTCTGGCTTGCACGGTGTACGGGAAACGGAAACGCGCTGAGATCGGCATCGAGCGGCTGCTTAATGAGGGCGTGTACTCGGCTGCCTTCCCTCTGCACGAGGTGGGTGCTCTTCACATAATCCAGCTGTGCTGAATAGTTATGCGACCTGAATGAACTGATAAGCCCTCTCCCACCCCCCGCCCCCACATGCTTTCAGAATGGTTAAACCTAAAGTGTTATAGAGAGGAGTAGTATCTTCTATGGGTGCCATGCAAACTCCAGCCTCTCCCTGACGCTGATGTCCCTACCTCGATCAATTCATAAAGCATGAAACATAATTTCTATAAGGTGAAGACAGTCTGTGCGTAGTAAAGAGCCAAGAAGGTAGGCTTGGTACTGCAGACCACGGCAGATCTAGACGAGTAGGCCCTGAAAATAAATCCTCTTCTGCATTAACCACGCAATAGAGGTCTGATCTGATAGAAGATCTGCGGTGGCAATTTTCAAAAACTGTCCGCACTGGTGCAAAGCCTATGCGTGTTTTTATCTGCAGGCTTTCCATCAGTCTGGACAGGGAAACTGTCTCGCTCTATGAGGGCAATTTTCAGAAGTTTTTACTGATGTTTGCCTGTGTAAAAAGCATGTTTGAAAATCCCCTCCCCAATTCAGAGTGGGTAAAACTGTGTGTGTGCTAGTTCACACCTGCATCCCTCCCCGCCAGCTCCAGCTTTAAAAGATAAACTTCCCCAGAGAGATTCCCTCGGGAGTGTGGTAACGTGGACCCTGACTCTGACCAACAGGTGTCGCTGTTGAGCAGCGGCTGGTTTGCTGTCTGCCTGGGGGCTGTCAATGCTTGTTTTTGTAGTATCCTCTTCTGGCTCACAGGGCAGAACGCGCCACAGCCATCAGGCTTGGACTGCCCAGGCGACTTTAATGCTAAAGTGGGATGCAGACGTTGCAGGATCATTTGGACTAGAAGAATGAAACGGAGCAACGTTAATAGAATTCTGTAGCCAACGCCAACATTTATAATTGATACATGGTTTGAGCAAAGAGGATCAGCGCCAGCACCAGATGGCACATTTAAAAATCAACTTGAGTATATAATTATTAACAGATTTAAAAATAGCACAGGGAGTGCAAGAAGGCAGACCAGGGCCAGGCTGCAAATTGGCTCACAACCCAGTCGGTATCGATACAAGTCCATAATTTAAAAGAAAAAGTAAAAATGATGCCACAAAGAATAGGACTCAAGAACATCACCTTAAAGGCAGCGTTCCAGAACGGATTTAAAATTCTATTCAAAGCAAATGATCTTGAGGAAAATCCAAATACAATCTGGCTGCAATTAAAAAAAAAAAATGCACAGAAGAAGCAGCAGAATCAGCGTGTGAGGAAAGCCAAATCCATGTAACCTCTGAAATCCCCCACAGAAGAATCTTAAATGGCTGAGCAGGGAGAGCATCAAAGCAAAATATAAGGAAAATAGATGAAGAAAGTAAAAAAGCTTGCAAGCGAAAGTGGGAATGAAAAATAGCAAAAGTCCAGGCAGAGAGAGAAATTGCGATGGAGAAGGTACAGAGAAGGGCAACCAAAATGATAAAGGAGATGGAACAGCTCCCCTATGAGGAAAGGCTGAAGAGGTTAGGGCTGTTCAGCTTGGAGAAGAGATGGCTGAGGGGGGATATGATAGAGGTGTTAAAATCATGAGAGGTCTAGAACGGGTAGATGTGAATCGGTTATTTACTCTTTCGGATAGTAGAAAGACTAGGGGGCACTCCATGAAGTTAGCCTGTGGCACATTTAAAACTAATCGGAGAAAGTTCTTTTTTACTCAATGCACAATTAAACTCTGGAATTTGTTGCCAGAGGATGTGGTTAGTGCAGTTAGTATAGCTGTGTTTAAAAAAGGATTGGATAAGTTCTTGGAGGAGGAGTTCATTACCTGCTATTAAGTTCACTTAGAGAATAGCCACTGCCATTAGCAATGGTTACATGGAATAGACTTAGTTTTTGGGTACTTGCGAGGTTCTTATGGCCTGGATTGGCCACTGTTGGAAACAGGATGCTGGGCTTGATGGACCCTTGGTCTGAACCAGTATGGCATGTTGCTCCGATTGTTCTTATTATGGAAAACTGGGAAGAGTCCGTCAGGGAAGAACTCTGGTGATTAATGGACAAACCTTTGATATCTGTTAATAAGGAAGGGATAAATAAAGGGAAGAGAAGATCAAGCATGTGATAAAGAACTTGCAGCTGCCACAAGACTGCGGACCGTAATATATTGAATTGTTATATAGAATCTCTTTTAAGTACTTACCTATCCTATATTGATCTTTGATTATTTTTCTGTAGTATATACTACTCACATGCCACAACTGAGAGCATTTTAACAAAAAAGGTAATTAACAAAGTATATCACATATATCACAAACCAAAAAAAAAGTGTGATATATCAACTCATACACAAGCCAATTTTATTTATACAAAACCAATAAAAATATGAAATTCAAAATAATATACAAATATTATATCCATCCGATATCTATAAAACCACATATCACCATACACACATGCATTCACACATCATAAAACAAACAAAAAAAAGTTATGCATGAAATATATTTGCATGCAGTGGAGGCAGTACATGCAAATCTCTCTCCTGAGCCTTCACTATGGATATCCTGAAAACCAGAACTACTTATGGCTCTTGAGGACTGGAGTTGGCCACCCCTTTCTTTAAGCCTTTGTGACTCAGCATTGAAGATCAGAGTTCATCTTGGAGCTGTAGGAGCATACCACAAGGATTCAAGAGGAATTCCTATTTCCCAGAAACCGACCACTGCCAGATTCACAAAAGGCCTAACTCATCTTACACCTCCAGTTAAGATCCTCCTCCTCCCTGGGATCCAAACATACTCCTAGTTTAGCTCATGAAATCGCCCTGAGAGCCTCCAGCTCCAGCAGAACCAAAATTCCTTTCTTGGAAGATTTTGGTGTTGACGGCTGTAACTTCTGCATGAGAAGTAAGCGAATTG
Organism: Rhinatrema bivittatum; assembly: GCF_901001135.1. Classification (NCBI taxonomy): domain Eukaryota; kingdom Metazoa; phylum Chordata; class Amphibia; order Gymnophiona; family Rhinatrematidae; genus Rhinatrema; species Rhinatrema bivittatum. Next base: position 57,580,319 of record NC_042629.1, on the reverse strand, counting down.
CATGCACTAAGTCTCTCACACACTCTATATATATCCACATTTTCCTCAACAGACTAGTTTTATAAATGCATCCTAGATTTCTGTCAGAAGTGGTCTCCCAGTTTCGCTCAAGTCAAATCCATTGTACTGCAAACATTTCTCCCGAGACCACAGACCACTAAGGGTGAACAGGCTCTTCATACGCTGGACTACAAAAGAGCTTTGTTCTAATCATTTCATTCAATCCAGGCTTCTCAGTCACACACAAACCTCTTTTCCACAAGGGTTTCTGATTGCATTTTTTACTCAATCGGAGCAACGTCTTCAAAGTAAAGGTAAAAGCCCCTCCGGTCAGGGCCACGACAGCTTCTTTACTCCGTGTTCGCTCCGCTTCCCTAGAAGATACCTGCAAAGCAGTCACCTGGTCTTCGGTCCACGCCTTCCCTGCTCATTGCTACCTAGAAAACGTTTCATGGCAAGACAGCAGTTTTCACCAAGCAGTTCTCAAAAGCTTATTTAATTAGCTCCTTCAGTTCTCTGCCCAGCCCCTTCAAAATATGGGTTGCACCTATCACTACCGCATAAGAATATAACACACTTTTTCATGCAGCTCTCACCTTGGGGGTTCTCCGCTTGGGTGACTGACTACTGTGCTGCTTGTCCACAGAGAAAGCAAAATTGCTTACCTGTAACAGGTGTTCTCCATGGGCAGCAGGACAGGTCTGCCCTCTTCCCCTTAAGAGTTGAAGGTTAGTTTGCAGCAAAGACAGAGGAGACTTGCATGGGCTGCGAGGGATCACCTGTGCTGCTCGGAAAACCACCTCGGGCTTTCTGAGAGAGCTTTTCTGTCTCGGCGCTATAGAATGACATCACCCACTGGTGTGGTTGATTTGTCCTGCTGTCTGCGGAGAACACCGGTTACAGGTAAGCAGCTTTGCTATCCCTGCCTGCCTGCATAAGCTGTATAATTCAGAGTTCACCAGAGAAGACTGTGGAGGGGGAGGAGGGGGCAGGGTTTAAAAATGGACCGCAGCTGATGATGGAGCCTGGAGGGAAAACAGTAAAAGAAAACAAAACTGAGACACACAGTCACTATCTGCCTTCTTCTCCAGGGCTCCTTCGAGATGCCAGAATATGAGGTCCCATCGGAGGATCTAAACCCACGGCAGGTGCTCCAACATTATTGGGCTCGCTGGAGCTGCTGGTACCGGTACCAGCCCCTGGACCACATCCGTGAATATTTTGGGGAAAAAATTGCTCTTTACTTTGCGTGGCTTGGTGAGTGCCTGCCTTTACCATCCTCTTTCGCCACGCTCTGCCCCGACGTGAGTGAGTAGAGTGATCTGACTCTGTCATCCTCTCCTGTACTGCCGTGCCCCTAACGTACCAGCTTTGGACTGGATGCGTGAGCTCTGTAATCCCCCTCCTGTCCTGCATCCCCATGTGCCGCCTCCTACCTGCCTTCCTGACATGTCTCTAGCAGCACAATTCCATGCTCCAAAGTCCAGGGAGGTGCTGAAGATAGGAGGCAGTGGGACTTGGAATACAGAAGATGCAAATTCTTAGGCGGCATTTAAAGAACTGAATATCAGCACAGTCGTCTCCTATTGAAATTCATGTGTGTGGCTTCTCTGCAATATGTTTCAAATGCACATATGCATTTCTGTAGGGTCTTCGCCCTATCAAATTGTTTAAGAGCTCAGTTTCTGTGGAAATTTCTAACCTTTCTTTCATTCTTGATCTGTTTCCATTTTTCCCTCTTTTTTTATTTTTTTGCCTGCCTCCTGCTCTTTCAACCTCTTTTGCTGTCTATTTCCCACTGTTTTTCTCATTCTTTCCCTGTCTCCTGCTCTTTATCCTCTGTCTCTCTCTTTATTTTTCTCTTTCTCTTACTCCCTCTTATCTTTCTTTTCTTTCTCTTGTTCTTTTTTTGATTTTTTTTCTCTTTCTCTCTCCCTCTGCTCATCTTTTCTTGTTCCTTTTCTCTCTCTCCCGCTCTCTTGTTCTGTCTCCTCCTCTCTCTCTCTCTGTCTCTAGGGTTTTACACGGCCTGGTTGCTGCCGGCGGCAGTTGTAGGTACCTTTGTGTTCATCTCTGGCCTCGTTACCATGGGAACAAATACTCCGGCGTAAGTATCCTTTGCTAGATGGAGGAATGCAGCCCACCACTCCCCCCCAGGGATCATGAACAGCAGATAATCCAGAAGATTGGTTAATTGAGTTTCTTTTTCAGTTATGCCTGCCTTCCAAAGAACGAAGGAGAATCAGGATTGTCTCCTAGTTCCTAATGAGGTCTTTTGAGATGGATGAGTAATGGAGGTGGGGCCAGTTTCCGTGATCTCATGAAGGAGGGGGCAGTGAAAGAAAGTACCTGCTGCTTCATGGAGGAAGGAGGGGGGGAGCCAGGGGGCATTGGATGGATAGTGCAGAAGGGGAGAGGGTACCTGCCCCCTCATGGGTAGAGATGGGCATCACGCACTGGATGAAGATGGCTCAAGGCGAGGAGCTAGAAACCATTTCATGAATGGAGAGCGACACCAGGGGCTGATGGATGGATAGGACAGAAAGGGAGAAGGTACCTAACATAGCAACGCCAGGGGTTGCTAGATAGATAATCTAGATTAGTCCTTCTAATCCTCGTTGTCTGACCTCACAGGGAGGGGGAAAGGGGTTAGGGGGTGACAGCACCAACAGTGCCTAGGGGGTGCTCTTAGTCCTGCTAAATTCTGCAGTTAGGGATTTTATCCACACAAATGTAGCTGGGTAAAAGGGGTCATTTTCAGGCTTTATTTATAAACATTTAATAGTTCACATTTCGCTAAGTTTGTCTCATGGTGGATTACAATCAGATTTCTAACGAAAGCTACAATTACAGTTGCTTTACAAATTACAATAGAATGAAAGAACATTAAACATGAAGGTAAAGCCAATATACAGATATGGCAAAGACTTGAGGTAGATTGTGAGTAGAATCTCGAGGAAGGCGAGGCCGAACGGCCCAGCCACGGTTTTATTGCAGGAGGTGAGATGAGAATTGTCAAGACGTAGGTCTTGATCCATAGTTGTGAGGCGTGGCAGCTGAATGCACAAAGTCTCGTGCAAGGCATCTAGCAGAAGCCAGAGGAAGGGAGGATAAGGAGAGTCATTATGCAGCAATGAGCTTCCAGTGGTCAAAGTGATGCAGATAGTCCAGGGCTCCGTTCGCTGTGAAATACTGTTAAAAAAAGAGAGTTACAATAGCTTGTACAATTGGCGATTAACAACTGTATAATGATAGCAAAGTTGCGTTTCCCCGGCGATACCTGCAAATTGGATACAGCTTCCTCTTCAGAAGGAAATTAGAGACCCCGCCTGATAAACTTCAGAAGCTCCTGAGCTGCTGTTCTCCTGTATGCAGCAGCTCTGCGAGTCCTCTCTTCCTTCAGGGCACACAAACCACTGCCCCAGACTAACTCCCCTCTTCCTCAACAGCTCTCCACTGCTTCCTCGGAATATCTCAGAAGTCCATTCCCGGACCTCTCCCTGATCCTAAGGTCCTTCATTCCTCCATCCCCCCTCTCGGGACAGGAGACAGGAATGAAGGCGCTGTGCCATACCAAACCGCTCTCTTCAGATAGACACCTCCTGTTGGGCAGTGCCAGACCCACCACTGCATTCCTGCTTCCTATGACCTCACCTACCAGTATCTGTGCAACACTAAAGTCAATGGTAAGGGACACTTTGGCATTTTCAGCCCTGGGAATCCATGTAATGGATCTGATCCCCTGGCGTGCTCTGAAATCCAGCCTTTCGTTTTATGTGCCCTCTGTGCATCCCAGGATCTCACCTTCCACTTACAGGCTGCAGCATTTAAGGGCTTCCCTGTGGTTCTAAAAACCGTAACCCCACACTGCTCAGTCTCCCAACACAACTTCCTGTTCCTACCCAGTCACACAGACCAACATTTTGCCCCCATCTTTACCCTACCCCCTTCCTGTACTGCATCCCATTTTCTACCTACCCTCCTAGCACCACATCCTATCCTTACCCCGCCACACATCTGATTCTTACCCTGCCTCCTTCCTAGGCTATATCCCATCTTCTGCCCCATGCCCCATTTTCACCTCTCCACACTATATCCCACCTTCACCCTACCCCTTTCCTGCACCGTCTTCCATCCGTGACCTGCTTCCCATTAACAATGCCTGCCGTATTCACTCTGTCTGTCCCCGCCAGAACAGCGCTCCGTGCTCACCCCTTTCCCCAGCACTGCTCCCCATGCACGCTCCCTTCCATGGACTTCGCTCAATCCTCCAGCACTGCACCCCAACCCTCTCTATATACCAGCGCAGTATTCCCATCTCTTCCCAAGCCTTCAACTCCCATATCCGCTCCCTTTTCCAGCCTTTGGCACAAAATCTCAGCACTCTTCCAAACACCCAGCGTTTCCTCCCTCCCTTTCCAGACACCCAGAACTTCCTCCGGTCCCTTCTCCTGACCCCGCCACAGCCCGCCAGTCCACCCAGCCCAGTGTTCCCCTCTCTGTAGTGCAGTCTTCCTGATAAAGATGCTTTTGTTTGTTCCCCTGACAGGAAGGAGATCTGTGACAGTGGTGGGACCTACTTGATGTGCCCTCTCTGTGACACGTGTGATACGTGGAACATCTCCGAGATTTGTCCAATGGCTAAGGTAAGGCAGCTGCCTTCCCTGCTCGGAGCCAGTCATTCAGTCAGGGGTCACAGAGCGGGGGTGGCGCATTATTTGCCGCTGTGTGACGGTTTTTATTGTGCTAATAGTACTGTTGACTTTATCGTAGAGCGTAGGCCATTGGGGAAGAGGCATGTGTGTAGGCCTCTTCCGAAGGGGTGAGACTTTAGGATGTACATATGAATTCTCTGGAGCAGAAAGGGGAGATGGGGGGACGGGGTTATGGGACAGGCATTCAAATACCTCATAGGTAAAAATACGGCACAAGAGGCAAGTAAGTTCTAGAGGTCAAGATCGGAGGTTGGAGGCAGACAGAGTCCCTGGTAGCGTTAAGGAATACTTCTTCACAGAGGATGAGCTGCCTCTCAGTGGGGGGGGGGGGGGGCAGAAGTGGTATTAGAATTAAAAAAAAAATTGCCTGAGGCAGGACTGGAGAAAGTGAGGGGTAAAGTCGGAGGCTGAGCCTGATCCGTGGCACCGGGGACAGAGGCAGTAACTCTCTGTCCTTTTGCTGCAGGTGGGTTACCTGTTCGATCACCCCGGCACCGTTTACTTTAGTGTCTTCATGTCCTTCTGGGCTGTGACGTTTCTGGAGTACTGGAAGAGAAAGAACGCCACCCTGGCACACCACTGGGACTGCATGGACTTCCAGGAAGAAGAGGTGGGCATCGCTCCCGGGACTCTCTTAATGCTGGAGGCGGTCATCCCTTTTCAGGGGCTGTTTTACACTGAATAATTTGCAAAGCACTTCAGAATCTAATGTGGTCCATACTGAGTAAGCCAGGGAGAGGGAGCAGGAATGATACCTGAGTAACTTTGCCCAGATGTTCAGCGGGACATACCTGGGTAAGTGTTCCACTGAATGTATCCGGATTCATTTACCTGGTAAGCGTAACCTAGCAAGTTTAGCATAGCATTTTCTCCGACTAGACTCGGTTAAGTTTATCTGACTAGTCCTGAATGTCTGTGCTAATCAGATAAGTTTTGGCCATGATCCCCGAACATTCCCTGCCTCTTTTCATCCAGTTAATGAGTTACCTGGCTAAAATGTATCCATTCAGCGGGACAGGAAACTTAAAACCTAAAGTTGGCATTGAAAGGGCATTCCATGTCACTGTGCTGGACTGGATTTACTTAGCTAGTACTCTACTGTTTTCAGCTATTGAGGCTTCTGGACTGCTGTATGTGTATGTACTTCCTGTTTCTGTATGAGTTGAGTTGCTGGCTGCTTACAGCTCCATTTTCCCTGTTAATCAAAGCAGTGCTGTTTATTGCTCTTGCAAAGAGAAAACCTCCCTGGCTTGTTTGTTTTTTTCCCCATAAAGGATAGTCTGTTATCTAAACTTACTCTGATGTGCCACAAATTTCTAGCATGCTCGCTCACTCTCCCTCTCTCTCCTCCCTCTGGTTAATATGCTCGCTCGTGTCCCTCTCTCTCTCCTCCTTCTGGTTAACATGCTCACCCGCTCTCCCCTCTCCTCCCTCTGGTTAACATGCTCGCTCACTCCGCCTGTCTCTCCTCCCTCTGGTTAACATGCTCGCTCCTTCCCTCTCTCTTCCCTCTGGTTAATATACTCGCTCGCTTCCCTCTCTCCTCCTTCTGGTTAACATGCTCGCTCGCTCGCTTCCCTCTCTCCTCCCTCTGGTTAATATGCTCGCTCACTCCGCCTGTCTCTCCTCCCTCTGGTTAACATGCTCGCTCGCTTCCCCTCTCTCCTCCCTCTGGTTAATATACTCGCTCGCTTCCCTCTCTCCTCCTTCTGGTTAACATGCTCGCTCGCTTCCCTCTCTCCTCCCTCTGGTTAATATGCTCGCTCGCACCGCCTGTCTCTCCTCCCTCTGGTTAACATGCTCGTTCGCTCTCTCTCTCCTCCCTCTAGTTAACATGCTCGCTCGCTCGTTCCACCTGTCTCTCCTCCCTCTGGTTAACATGCTCGCGCGCTCCGCCTGTCTCTCCTCCCTCTGGTTAACATGCTCGCTCGTTCCACCTGTCTCTCCTCCCTCTGGTTAACATGCTCACTCTGCCTGTCTCTCCTCCCTGTGGTTAATATGCTCGTTCGCTCGCTCCGCCTGTCTCTCCTCCCTCTGGTTAACATGCTCGCTGTCCATTTCTCTCGCAGGAACGTCCAAGGCCTGAGTTCGCGGCCAGGGCCCCACAGATGGAGCAGAATCCCATCACTGGGGTGAAGGAACCATACTTTTCAGAGCGGGATCGTCTCTCGCGCATGCTGACAGGTTCTATGGTCATTGTTATTATGGTAAGGATACCTGCCCCAGATTGTAAGGGAACATGCACACCTGCATCTTATTAGTTCATCTTTTGAATCATTTTGTGTTGAGATAAATAAATAAGAACATAAAAAGTTGCCATACTGTGTCAGACAGAGGGTCCATCAAGCCCAGTATCCTGTTTCCAACAGTGGTCAATCCAGGTTACAAGTACCTGGCAAGTACCCAAGCATTAAGTAGATCCCATGTTACTAATGCCAGTTACAGCAGTGGCTATTTCCTAAGTCAGCTTGATTAATAGCAGTTAGTAGACTCCTCCTACAAGAACTTATCCAAACCTTTTTTAAACCCAGCTAAACTAACTGCACTAACCACATCTTCTGGCAACAAATTCCAGAGCTTGATTGTGCGTTGAGTGAAAAATAATTTTCTCCGATTAGTCTTAAATGTGCTACTTGCTAACTTCATGGAATGCCCCCTAGTCCTTCTAATTTCTGAAAGTGTAAATAACCGATTCACATCTACCCGTTCTAGACCTCTCATGATTTTAAACACCTCTATCATATCCCCCCTCAGTCATCTCTTCTCCAAGCTGAAAAGTCCTAACCTCTCTCTGTGCAGCCCAGCATCCCTCTAGCCTTGGTCGCTGCCGTGTCACATTGCTTCAGATCATCAGGCACTGTCACCCCGAGCTCTCTTTCCTGGTCCTTGCACACCAGTCTTCCATCTCTTCTCTTCTTTGGATTACCGCACTCCAGATACATTTCTTGGCATTGAATCCCAGCTGCCAAACCTTCAAGCACTCCTCTAACTTTCTTAGATCACTTTTCATTCTCTCTGTTGCAGATGTTAGTGTCATCCGCAAAAAAAGACACACTTTTCCTTCTAACTCTTCCGCTATGTCACGCGCAAAGATACTGAACAGAACCGATCCCTGAGGCACTCCACTCATCACCCTTCCCTCCTCGGAGCAGGTTCCATTTACCACCGCTCGCTGTCGCCTGCCAGGCAGCCAGTTTGTAATCCATTCCACCGCCTCTAGGCCCGCTCCCAGGCTTCTCATTTTGTTCATGAGCATAGAGGACGGTGTTAAAAGCTTTGCTGAAATCCAGATAAATCACATCGCGTGCTCACCCTTGATCTAGGTTGCCCAATCAAAAAAAATCCATCGGATTCTTTTGACGTGATCTTCTTATGGTGAAAACCAGGCTGTGTCGGATCCTGCCTCTTCTTTCCTTCAGCACCTCCATCAGTTTGCTCACCGGCCTGTTGTTTCCAGCCTCTTCTTTGCTCCCACTTTTGTGAAGCGGGACCACCGGGGCCCCTCTCCGAGCGGTGCGTCTACTTCCAGACTCTTTCAGCAGACCCCGCCAGTGTTCTCTCTGAGCTCCTTTAACATCCTGGGATGCCTCTCCTCAGAGCCCCATGGCCTTGTCCACCTGCAGCTTTGCAAGCTCCTCCCAACCATTCCCTTCTGTGTACGGGGCTGTATTTATCCCACTGCCAGCCAGCAAGGTCCTCCTCCGGGGTCTTCTTTAGTGCACTGAAGTATTGGTTTAATATTTCTGCTTTTCCTTCATCTTTCTCCACAAAAGAAAGCTCCTTGTATCATTTTAACCTTACAATTTTAACCACCTCCGGCCTTCCTCCTTTCGCTGATGTATTTGAAAAAAGCTTTGCAACTCCAGCTTTTGATGTCCTTAATTCTTTCCTTCTCTCTCTCATTTTCACTGGATAATTCTTCCTTGTCTTCCTCTTTTTGAGTTCCTTTGTACGTTTTGAATGCTAATTTCTTTGCCTGTATTTTTTCAGCCACCTCTTTGGAGAGCAAGTTCTGTTTCCTTTCCCTCTTACTTTTATTTCCTTGTCTTACAATAAAGGTTGCTGCTGTTATATAGCATGTTATGTTATAGCTCCTTTTCATTTGGTCCACTCTCTTCTCCCAGCCTCCTGGTTCTTTTTTTTTTTTAAGGTACTTTCCCAAAGTCCGTATTTTAGAAATCCAAGACCTTGATCATCTTCTCTCCATCTTGGCTGCTTTATCAAACCATGCCATCTGATGGTCACTGGTGCTCAGGAGGGCATTTACCCGGACGTTAGAGATACCGTCTCCGTTTGTGAGCACCGGGTCCAGTATCGCTCCTCTTCTCATGGATTCCAGCACCATTTGCCTAAGCAGAGCTCCTTGAAAAGCATCTCCAGTTTCTCTACTACTTGCTAATTTTGCAGAAGGGATGCACCAAGCCACATCTGGCAGATTAAAATAGCAACAGGAAAAATGAACAAGCAGGTCGTAGATGAAACCTTTTCATTGGACTAAATACATTTACGATGAGCTTTTTGCTCCCTTCACAAGGTCGATATTGTCCTTAACTCATGTTGTAGTGATTTGAGGAAGGGAGCATAGCTCAGGAAAGTTTGCGCCCAATGTATTTAGTCTAATGTAAGAGTTTTAGTTATGACCTGTTTGACCCTTCCGTCTGCATATCTGAGTGAATTAGCACAATAACTGTACTGTGTTAGGAACAGAGGTAATTAACTTTATGCCCTGACAATGCTTTTCCTGCTGAGGGAAGCCTCGGGAGTGGTGTGTAATCACTTTCCACAGTGCGGGGCTCCATGAGGGATCTGGTGGCAAATCCTTGGGCTGCTTCCTCCAGTCATGTTTGCCCATTTTCCTCTGTCGACAGCTGTGTGTGGTGATGATCTTCCTGGTGTCCGTGATCATGTACCGTGGCATTGTGAGCATTATGATGTACCACACAGGGAATGCCATCCTGATGACCCAGGTGAGTGGAACATCCCTGCAGAATGCAGGGAAAGCACCCATAGGTAAACGCATAGTCTCTACTGGCGAGACAGTGTTCCTTTCAAGCATATGTCAAAAGGAGCACTGCAAGTCTTATAGCCCCAGGCTGATCTGACTTTGAGGATTATAGAATGACAAAGTCTTGGCTTTCTCTCATTCTTCAGTAGAGCCCTCCATCTTTCCTAAGCATTAGTAATTTCTGTTGGATGGACTTGGTTCAACTCCATGTTGATGCACAATGGATGTATTAGGAGGTCTCTTTGTTAGTACTGTGCATTTTCTTTCAGAAGCCAAGTTTCAGGCATGGCCTCGGGGTGGTTGAGTCTGACACTGATGCTAAGCAGACATGACACTCATAACCTTCACAAGAGCATTGACATCTTGCAAACCATAGCAGTTGTATTGAGGTGGGGCTGCACAGTGTAGTGCTGGCTGTCATGGACATGGTAGAGGGACCAATCCTAAGAAAACATTGGCTTTCTAGAAATGGTAAAAGCTCAGACTACTTGATGCTTCTGTTATAGCTGTGTCTGTGACAGACTAAAGATATCAAGTGATGTTTGGGTAGCATAAGTGTCCTTAAGGCTTTTATGCTGTTCTAGGGACATAGTCATTGTTGCTCATGTTCCTTATTTGGTCTTCGCTCTTGGTCAGTGTCCTCATGATATTTGAATCTGAATATGCTTAAGAAATGCCTTGCTGAGTCAAACTAATGGTCCATCGAGCTCAGCATCCTGTCTCTGACAGTGGCCAGTTCAGATCATTTGAAAGTGCCCAGCAGATCCTAATGGGGAAATCCATTCCTTGTCATTCACTCTTAGAAGTGAGAGATGGTGATCCCCACATGTAGCTGACTAATAATTGTTAATGGACCTGTCACATTGATGGAGGTCTTGATTCTGCTATGATGTTTTCCTTTGTTTTATCGCCTCATTCATTGCCCTCATGACCTTGTTGGGCAGTGTTATGGAGGAGAGTTCTCAGTTTGATGTCTTTCTCACCATTTCTCACTCTGTCAAGATCTCATGTGTTGCCCTCATGATGGCAGTTGGCTGTACTGGAGGAGGGAAGGTCTCACCCTGCACCCTCTTGATTTGGTTAGATTTTGGGGATTACAACACTCTTTGTTTATTTGCAGGCTGGAAACATTGCAAATATCAGCAGTACCATGGTGAACTTGGTCCTCATTCTACTCATGAGCCAAGTCTACACAACTCTGGCTGAGAAGCTCACCAAATGGGGTAAGGAACCTATAAGGAGTAATTAGGCTGTTTTCTAAAATGAAGAACAAGACACAAGGTCCTTTGTATATCAGATTCTTGAGCATACTCGACAAATAACATAGGACTGTCTTTAATAACAGATGTTGAATCTTCCGCAAAGCTAGTAAGATTAAAAGAAGCAATATTACCATCCTAATTATCATCTAATCTAGAAGCAATTTTTGAATCTGGAAAATAGTATATCTTGGTAGCCACCGGAATTGTTTCATTAGATTTCTAAGGAAATCTAAATAAAATTGTTTAAGCATCGCCAAAGGTGAAACCAAAGATTCCTTACGTACAGCTTTAGTCTGATCTGTGATAGTTTGGGTATGTTCATTTGTCTGAACTGTTAAATTACCCAAGATGCTTAACACAGGAACAAATTTAAGAAAGTATTTATTTCAGGGGTGAGCAAACTGGGGAGCGGGCACCCCAGGGGGTCTTCAACAAGCCTGAAGGGGGGGTGGGGGCACGTTGGCTGCCCAGTCAGGGGGAGAAAAACACGGCTCCATTGTCAAGTCTCTGTGCTGTTGGAGGCCGTGCAAGCTGCCATGATGTGGTGACTTCACTGCAAGCAGGGCCGTGCGTTTCTCTCAGTGACCGAAAAAGAGGAGCAGAATGGGAAAAATTCAAAGTAGTGAAAAACAGGAAAAATTAGTGGCCGTGCGTTTCTCTAGAGTTTGCGGCAAAGCAGAACTGTAGCAAACCAGGTGCCTTCACTACCACTCTCGCTCACCTTTGTACCCCATCTGAAGATGGGACCTGCGTGGCTCGGAAAGCTCGTGCACTACATCTTTTTTATTGGTCCAATAAAAATTTCACAACTAGGTAAGATGACAGAATAAGCCTGAAAGAGTCCGGTATTGCAGGCTGGCTTAGCACAAAATATGGCCTGGGTCAGTGTGGCAGGGTCTCCCATCAGTGAGTACGGAATAGTTGATGTTTAAACCCACATCGCCAAAGCGAGATTTATGCTGCATTATTTTTTGTTTGTTTCTTTGTTTAAAATTGCGTCTCAAAGCCGTTTGGGACTGCAGTGCCCTGTTCTTCCTGCTCCTGGACTCTGTCTGTCGTGCAGAGTGTGTGAGATGATTGAGAGGGGCGGGTCACACGGGGACAAGGAGCGTGAGGCATCAGGTCAGCGGCTGACCCGGTTTCTTTCTGTCGCTCCCACAGAGATGCATCGGACGCAGACGCTCCACGAAGACGCCTTCACCTTCAAGGTCTTCATCTTCCAGTTCGTGAATTTCTACTCATCGCCCTTCTATGTGGCTTTCTTCAAAGGCAGGTACGGGAAGGCGATGAGATGGGCTGAATGGGGGAAGGATTAGGACAGCGGGGAGGCTAAACCCTCCTATCACCTTGAGAAGAGGGACAGGACAGGGGTGTCGGGAGGGTAAGGCTTCTCCTCCTGTGCCAGACGTCCCCCCTTCAGGTGCTGCTCTCCAACCCTCTCCCACATCTCCTACCCTTACGTCAGGACTCTGCTCTCATTTGAGCCCATTACTAAGCTCTCTCCTCTTACAAAATAAAATCTTACGCAAGGGTCTGTCTGCAGCTCTGTCCAGCGTGGCAGTGGCATCTCTGGAATCATCGGTAATGGGCACAGGATCCAGCAGCCCAGTTTTCACTCCCAGGGGAAAGCTTCGAGTGCAGTAAAACATAATGGCTACCCGTCCTATCGGTCGCTACATGAAGGGTTAAGCTGGGATCCATTTCTTAGTATAACAGGGGTCCATACGTGGGGGTAGAACTGGGATCCATCCCGCGGAGGTCAGTACATGAAGGTATAACCACGGCCCTCAATTTTGCAAGATTCGGTGGCAGATTTTTCAAAATTCTGCACAATTATGTGGCAGATTTCCATAATTTTGCATAAAGTTTCACATCTCTCAGCATAACCCCCCCACCCACACACAAAAAGGGGTTATGACTAGTAGCATCAATCGATAAGGCCTTGGCTACTCTCCATCCACACATGTTTCATACATTCCTAATTCGATCATATTGAAAAGATCTAAAATGGTGTGATTATCTCACATTTACTTACCTCATGCTTGCATCCAAAATTGTTGAACAGCGTGCAGGCTGTAAACTCGTATGGAGTTTCCTTGGGAAATGTAAACGAGAGGTCGGCAGGTTTATAGGTAGATGCGATTGTCCAGGGAATGGGCGGGGGGAAGGTGACTGAGAAAGAAGCACAATTTTATTTATTTTATTTTTTTTAAAGAAGCTGGGTGGTTGTCCGGAGATTGAGGCTAAAATCACAAAAAATGTAGCAAGAATAGTACATTTCCACTGATCCCTAGCATGATCCTTATGCTCTTGCTATAAATATTTTAAAGCTTGTTTAATTCTTTTTAGGCTTTTAGACTGGCCGGTTTAATTAAAAATACTCAGGCACACGGGCGGTCCATTTCCTTGGCTCTGAGAGTAACTTTGCTCCATAAGCAAAATCTGTTTAACTCTAATTACACAGGGAGATTTGTGCACATATATTGGACACTTGATTGATATTTTAATTTCCCAAGGAAACTCCAAGCACGAGATAAATAAGAACATAAGAAAATGCCATACTGGGTCAGACCGAGGGTCCATGAAGCCCAGCATCCTGTTTCCAACAGTGGCCAATCCAGGCCATAAGAACCTGGCGAGTACCCAGAAACTAAATAGATCTCAAGCTAATAATGCTGGCAATAGCAGTGGCTATTCCCTAACGGCTCGATTTTAAATGGCCGGAGCTTGTAAAAAAACGGGGGTTATATGCGCGCGGCCGGGCCTTGCACGTGCAATTTATTGCTGGAGGATGTGGTTAAGGCGGCTAACCAAGGCTGGGTTTGAAAAGGTTGGACAAGTTCCTGAAGGAAAAGTCCGTAAACTATTATTGACCTGGCAGACTTGGGGAAAGCCACTGCATCTTGCCAAACGTTAGCAGCATGGGATCTGTTTACTGTTTGGGATCCTGCCAGGTTCTTATGGCCTGGATTGGCCACTGTTGGAAACAGGATGCTGGGCTTGATGGACCCTCGGTCTGACCCAGTGTGGCAATGTTTATGTTCTTATGAGTGTGGGAAATGGGGAGAGGCTGGGGGGGGGGAGGGGCGATGGGAGTTGTGATAGAGAGGTTGGAGAGGTGATGAGAGAGGGACTGGGAGATAGAGATGGAGAGATGGGGGAGGTGTGTGACAAGGGACTGGGTATGTATGTCTTGGGGGACTGGGTAATTGGGATTTGTGTGTAAAAGGAGCTGGGGAAGGGTGATTGGGGGTGTGTGTATGGGCAGATGGGATGGGAACAATAAAAGAATTCGGGATGGAGAGAAGAAAGGAGAGAGAGAGAGAGGTCGAGACCAGGGATTGGGTGTGAGGAGGAGGCAGGGAGCAAAGCTGGAACCAGGGGAAGAGACACGTCCCTCTCCTCTCTCTGGGATCGCCTTACCTTCCTCCCCTCCTGTCCTCCTCCCTCCATCCCCCGTCCATGATCTTTCTTCCTTCTCTTCCTCCCTTTCTTTCCACCTCCCCATCCCCGATCTCTTGTCCCTCCCCCTTCCTTATCCTCCCTGATTCCCCATCCTCTCCTCCCTATGTACCTCTGTCCTCCTCCACCCCCTCATCTCTCTCTCGGTCCTTCTCTTCCCCAGCCCCAATCACTAAAGAACCACATAAATTAACTGTTTCTATAAAACTAAGACACTTTAATAAGCTTTAAGCCACTGTTGAACTAGCAGGTCAGGATGAGGCTTTCTGCCCGATTTACTTAATTACCTGGGACTGCTCACGCAGGCAACAGATCTTGCTACCCGTTGCGTTTCTTTTTACTTTTACTATTGAAACCGCCTGGGTCTGGGGACAGAGCAGGATGCAAATGTTTTACATGAATAGATGCAGAATTCTGCAAAATCACCACATCATTGCCACAGAATTTTGAAAAATCTGCCACTGGAAATCAGGAGCCCTGGTAATAGTACTTTTTCTCCTCTCCCTTCTGACTGCTCCAGCCTTAGCTTCACCCCTTCCTCTCCTGTTTTCTTCAGGCTGCCTGGGAGGGGAGGGAGCAGGAAGCAGCCTGTGAATGGGCCCTGCAGGAACAGCTGATTGAATTTACCTGGTAGGGGAGCTTCAGGTTTGGGGGCGAGTTGTAAATTATGCGGCAACAGGCTAATCACTTGGTTTCCTTGGATATAAGGGGGGTCCATTCCCTGGAGGTCAGTAGAGGAGGTCATGACAGGGATCCGTCCCCTGGAGGGTCAGTACAGGAGGGCACGACAGGGATCCGTCCCCTGGAGGGTCAGTACAGGAGGGCACGACAGGGATCCGTCCCCTGGAGGGTCAGTACAGGAGGGCACGACAGGGATCCGTCCCCTGGAGGGTCAGTACAGGAGGGCACGACAGGGATCCGTCCCCTGGAGGGTCAGTACAGGAGGGCACGACAGGGATCCGTCCCCTGGAGGGTCAGTACAGGAGGGCACGACAGGGATCCGTCCCCTGGAGGGTCAGTACAGGAGGGCACGACAGGGATCCGTCCCCTGGAGGGTCAGTACAGGAGGGCACGACAGGGATCCGTCCCCTGGAGGGTCAGTACAGGAGGGCACGACTGGGATCCGTCCCCTGGAGGGTCAGTACAGGAGGGCACGACTGGGATCCGTCCCCTGGAGGGTCAGTACAGGAGGGCACGACTGGGATCCGTCCCCTGGAGGGTCAGTACAGGAGGGCACGACAGGGATCCGTCCCCTGGAGGTCTGTGTTGGCGTGTAGCTTGCTTGGTTCTTGTTGTCATTTTCTGATTACTGTAAGCACTGACCTTGTTCTTCCCTGCCAGGTTCGTGGGATACCCAGGGCAGTATGGAAAACTGTTTGGCATGAGAAATGAGGATGTGAGTAACCCAGGATATCCATTTCCAGTCTGGCGGTAACTCAATACATATGGCAGCCTCGATTGTGAGAGTCACCAGTAACTTGGTATTGCAGGTCAAGACTGAGGTACATAGGCAGAATTGTGGGGGGTGCAGCGGTCAAAACTGAGGTACCTTGGAAGAGCTGAGTGTGTGGCTCTCCTTACTGGAATAGCAAGAGGTGCTGCGGGGCAGGAGTGAGGTGTGCAGGGGTGCCAGGGTATTGGGTAGCAGGGAGTAAGGTTGAATATGCTCCAGCATTTCAGGTTGTAAGTAAGATTTGCTTTAGAACAGCCAATTCTGTTTTCTAGAGGCCTGCATAGAGGCCAGCGTGATCCCAGTTGTGAGGTATATAAATGTTTTTATTACCATCCTCTGTTTCTCTCTCTCACCTGCCCTCCCCTTCCCCCTTTTCTCTGTTTTTCCTTCTCATTCCCCCTCTCTGGCCTGCCTTCTGTTTCTCTTACCGTTCTTTGATAATATCCTTGATTCCTCTATCACTTTCTGTTTTCCCTTCCCTTTCCTCTGTCCATTTTCAAATTTTCCTCTCTGTAAGTCCCTTTATCCATCTCTTTATGGCCCTTTCTCACTCTTTGCCCGGCCTTCTCTCCATATGGACCTCTCTCCCTCTCTTTGATCATTTATCTTACCCTTTATAATGACCTTTTATCCATTCTCCCTCCTTGTGACCTGCTCTTCTCTTCTCCATGTGGCCTGCTCTCCTCCTCTGCATGGGGCACTGTCTCCTCCCCTCTCTCTGTGTGGCCCACGCTCTCCCTCCCTTTGTTTGACCCCCCCCCATCTCCTCCTCTCAGTGTGGTCCTGGTGGGTGCCTGATAGAACTGGCCCAGCAGCTCTTCATCATCATGGTTGGGAAGCAGATCATCAGCAACGTGCAGGAGTTTGTCATTCCGTAAGTCTTGCCCACAGTCTCGTGCTGTGCAACTCTTTGGCAGGTCAGCCAAGGACGCAATGAGACGGGGAGGCAGTAGGAAGAGGACCCAGCCCGGTGTGCGTCTGTGATTGATCTTGAAACGGTGAGGTCCATGTTCAAAAACCCAGTGAGTGGCAGAGGTAACCAATGCTTGTAACTTTACCCAGTAGCACCAATCAGGTGAAAGTGCAGATAAGTCTGTTCGTATAAAGTTAACCTGGTAGCTTTGCGCTCACTAGGCTTTTGAATATTGCAACAGAAAGCAGGCTAGCAGCACCCCGATCCTTCCTCCCAACTACCCATAAGATGAAAAAATGCAAGGGGCCAAGCAGAACCCAATGTTTTCCCCTTCCCACTCCCCAGGATAGACAATTACTGGGCCGGGGGCACTCCGATCTGCCACCTCATCCTCTACTTTAAAAAAAAAAAAAAAATGTGAAGAGCCAAATCCTCATCCCTCGTCCCCCACCGCCACCCACGAATTCCCAAAAATGTTCACCAATCCCAGCGAGAGGAGGACAGACTCTTCCTTTTCCCACTGGGCTGGTTATTAAGTGCTGGTAGAGCCGACAGCTCCTGGCACTTAATGGTTAATTATTCACTGCATTCCGGGGTGAATAGACCAATCCCCCTTCAGAACTCAGCCTAGAATAGCCATTGGCTCCTTCCCCTTCCATGAGCTCTGAACAAGGATTGGTCCCCTCACTGACAGAGAAGGAGCCAGTCCTGGGTCGCTACTGAGCTGTGAACATGGACTGGTTTCTTCACCCCAGAGTGCAGTGAATAAACGAGCTGTCAGCTTTACCAGCACTTGATATTCAGCCCAGTGGGAGAAGGTAAGAGCCTCTCTTCCACTCCCTGGGCTTCGGGGACACTTATGAGAGTTCGGGGGTGAGAATTTGGCCCACCACCTATTTTTTTAAGCAGGGTTCGGAGCACCTCTGGCCCTATACTTGTCTTTATTGTGGGGGGAGTTGGGAGAGAAGTGGATCAGCTCCGCCGTGCCCCTGCGATTTCTATCTTGTGGGTAGGAGGGAGGGAGGGGAAAATGGGCACCACTCGGCTTCATGCATTTTTTCATTCTGCAGATGGGAGGGAGGGAAGAGCAGGGTACAGCTGGCCCTGTACTTTCTCTTTTTCTCTAGGTTAACCAGCTTTTTAGCTGACCAGAGTTACCTGAACATTTTTGCCCAGGTAGTTCTGGATGTCACTGGGAATGCCCCTAGCCGCCCTGCCTCTTTCCACCCATCTAATTTTTGTGCATGCAATGAGTTACAGGAGAAAATGTAGCCGGCGGGCAGAGGAAAAAACGGGTCTGTCTTGGGTTTATTTATTTGTTTGATATATATTCTGCCTTTCAGCACTTCAAAGCAGATCACGCTCCAAAAGTTACCCCAGACGAACCCTTTGAATGTTTGATGTTGATCTCTGTGTCTTCACGCGTCCCCGGATCATCTTTTTCTCTCCCCTCTCTTTCCCCTTTGACGCAGGAAGCTGAAGGCCTGGAGGCAGAAGCGACAGCTCGCCAAGGTGAGGGGTTCCCAGATCTCCCAAGAACCTAAGCGCTGGGAAGAGGACTATGAGCTCATAGCGTGCGAAGGCCTCTTCGAGGAGTATTTAGAGATGGGTGAGAAGCCGCTGGATGTGTTTAATACAATCCCCAGAGATAACCCTGTGCCCAAACCTCTGCAGTCTTACGGCTCACCGACTCTGCTTGTAATCCAACGCCGGGAGGGAAAAGGCGGCAGAAAGTGGGAGTCTCGGTTTCTCTGTGCTGCTTTTTCACTTCGTTAAAGTAAGAGTTTGGTGAATGCATGATCTCCCGGCTGTAAGGAATGGTGCAGGAACAGTCACTAAAGAGAGCTTCCAGGTCCTGCAGTCCTAGCCGCTGCCAGCAGGAGGCACTGTAGAGAATGGTGCAGGAGTGCTGGCTGGCCGGGGAGGGTGCTGGCAGCTCCTGCAGTCCCCAGGCTCTCCCAGCAGGTGGCGCTATAAGGAATGCTAAATTTATAAACCCAAACAATATAACATGAAAAAATTATGAATTAAAAAAAAAGACCTGTTATATGGATGTCAATAATCTGAGTGTACCTTCATACGATGCTGTAAAAAAATACGGCTATCGTGACTGTGAAGCCTATGTGTAGGCTTTAAAAATCATTAGGTACCCCAGTGTTGGAATGCAAACTTTTGTAGTGCTCACTGTCCACTGTGCAATTGTTGCTAAAATGATCACGTGGATACTGTTGCAATATTCACTTATCTCAAAATTGTAGTCGGTCTTGCCGCTGAGGCAAGACCGACTACAATTTTGAGATAAGTGAATATTGCAACAGTATCCACGTGATCATTTTAGCAACAATTGCACAGTGGACAGTGAGCACTACAAAAGTTTGCATTCCAACACTGGGGTACCTAATGATTTTTAAAGCCTACACATAGGCTTCACAGTCACGATAGCCGTATTTTTTTACAGCATCGTATGAAGCTATAAGGAATGCTGCAGCTCACAACCCCTGCAGACCCAGTCTCAGGAGGTGACGAGGTACGAGCGTGGGCAAGTAGGAGTTTCTTGGAATTCAGAGCACTTGGCAGTTTTTCCTTTCTGTTTCCACAGTTCTTCAGTTTGGGTTCATCACCATCTTTGTTGCCGCATTCCCACTGGCGCCGCTCTTCGCGCTGCTCAATAACTGGGTGGAGATCCGCCTGGACGCGCAGAAATTCGTCTGTGAGTACCGGCGACCCGTGGCGGAACGGGCTCAGGACATCGGAGTCTGGTTCTTTATTTTGGATGCTTTGGCTCAAGTTTCTGTAATCATCAATGTAAGTGCAAAACCTCACCCTGTCCAGTAATGCTCTAGCATCTTTTTTTTTAATTCACAAGCAGAACATATCAGAGGGCAGCATTTCCCCTAATGACAGAATAAGTCTGTGTCCGGCCAGGTAGGGCCTCCCTTAATCTTTGCCACTCAGTGATGATGATCTGCTTATGGTGACCCTGATACTGACTCGGTCCCATCTGTATTCCTTCTTTCTCCTGCCTTGTGTGCTTATGAGTTGGGTGGGAAGGGGAATCCTGCCATTTGATCAGAGCTATCAGGTTACCCGGTCCCAGGAGGGAGACAGGTTTTCATCTTGCATCCCAAAGCAGTGTGGTGTCTGCTGTCCCTGTTTGTACCCATTGAAATCAGCACTGCAAGCCCCATAATGCACTAGGGTTGTCTTAAATTCTCCCTCCTGGAACGGAGTAACTTGGCAGCTCTGTTTTCTCCTGCCTCGTGTGCACTGGATATTTGTGTCCTGCTGAGTGGGCAGCAGTTTCCTCTTGGTGCAGATCCTAACCCCTTTGGTTCTCCCCACTACTGACCCTGACATGGGTGAAGCTTAAGACCTGTGACAGGCCTGAACCCCATGACCCTGACGGACAGGAGTCCTAAGACTGACTGTCCCGCACAGTAGCACTGACTGTCTTCATCCGATTTTAAAGGAGCAGTGTCCTGTCTTTAGCACAAAATTTCCATTTCCCAGGAATAGAAAGACGGTCCTTGTACGGACGAGTGATAAGACTCCGTCAGTCCTGTTGCATTAAGGGGCCAATTCACAACAGTTGCATGGAAATTTACGTAGATATGAAAAACCCCCTGTAGGACGGGGATCACACGCTTGCAGAAACCGGTGAACGTGGTTGCCTAACCTTCACAAGTGGCTTGGTGTGCAAACGTACATCCTGCTTCCTGACCACCCCCCTGACATGAACAGATAAAAGGCAGCTGTGCACAAGCCCTTGGTGTGTGGATTGGGGAGCAGTCAGTGCTGAGAGGAGAAGGGAGGAGAGGAGTGGAGGGTTTGTTGGAAGAAGTAGTGGAGAGGCATGTGTCTGCAATGTGGTGCCTTTTCTCGGCCTGGTCTTCCCTTCCCTCCTTCCCTGTTGTGTCTTTCGAGTGAGTGTTGCTGTGTGGGTCCGTTTCTTCTCTGTTCTACTATGTTTATACCCAGCTTTCTCGATCCCGAAGGATTGCCCAAAGTGGCAATTAAAAATGCAGAAGTCCAGATTGCAAGGGTTTAGTCTTGGCGATTTTCAAGTTACCCAGACGGAAACCTTGAGTTGAATATCCTCCTCCCCCCACACACACACAAGCGACTACATTTTACCCAGGCAGGTCATTACGTGAGTAGAATTTAGGAAGTAAAAAAGTGGTAAGGGCGAACGGCATTCTGGGGGTGGTGCTTAAGTTTGGCCACCTGGCTAATCCTAACGGAGAAATCTGGTCAGAAAAAAAAAATGCTGGTCCAGCCCAGGGAAGGTCTGGCTTCCACTGCAGCTGAAATTCGAAATAAAAAAATAAAATTTCCCTCCACTCAATGCTCCTCTCCTTCTCCCCTTCTCTGCTTTACAAACAACATAGAAATGACGGCAGAAAACGACCAAATGGTCTCTTCTACTCGGAACACCCAAAGCTCTTGTTAGAGAACTACAAAATGCTGCAGCCAGACTCCTAACAGGATCCCGGAAATTCGATGGCATCTCGCAATCACTGCCAGCTTCTGCACTGGCTACCGATGCAATCACGAATCCGTTACGGAGTCTTAAAGTTAATACGCAGTACACTCCTCCCTCCATTCTGACAAGGTGGCGCTGCAGCCATGCAAGCCGCAGAGATCACCAAGTCCTCATAGTAAAGGATTGCTTAGCTGTGCCGTCATTACAGAGCACACACCTGACAAAAATACGAGAGCGTGTGTTCTCCACAGCTGGCCCTGCACTTTGGAAAAATACGAGAGCGTATGTTCTCCACAGCTGGCCCTACACTTTGGAAAAATACGAGAGCGTGTGTTCTCCACAGCTGGCCCTACACTTTGGAAAAATACGAGAGCGTGTGTTCTCCACAGCTGGCCCTACACTTTGGAAAAATACAAGAGCATATGTTCTCCACAGCTGGCCCTACACTTTGGAAAAATACGAGAGCGTGTGTTCTCCACAGCTGGCCCTACACTTTGGAAAAATATGAGAGCATATGTTCTCCACAGCTGGCCCTACACTTTGGAAAAATACAAGAGCATATGTTCTCCACAGCTGGCCCTACACTTTGGAAAAATACGAGAGCGTATGTTCTCCACAGCTGGCCCTACACTTTGGAAAAATACGAGAGCGTGTGTCCTCCCCAGCTGGCCCTACACTTTGGAAAAATACGAGAGTGTATGTTCTCCACAGCTGGCCCTACACTTTGGAAAAATACGAGAGCGTATGTTCTCCACAGCTGGCCCTACACTTGGGAACTCTCTGCCTGAGTCTCTGCGTCTGACCACTGAAACAAAGAAATCCAGACGTGACCTCAAAACGTGGCTATTCCAAAATGCCTACAATCAAACTTAACCTTCTGAAATCATTACTTGCTCCCTCTTGGACAAACTCAATATGAACCTATAACTAAAGAACTCATCACCTCTTTCTTTCCAGCCCATCCCAAATAAATGTATCAGATCCATCTTCTCTAAACTCCCTTCTTTACATCCTTCCAGCACCTTCTGTTATAATTGCTCCCTCACCCTGCTACCCCATCCCTTTATATCTCTCCTTCTCCTGGCTGCCTCAGTGTAGGTCTTTCGCATGAAATGTCTTATGCCTAAAATGTTTGCAATTTGAATACAAGTGAATGTAATTGGTACCTATAATATTCATGTCATGATGTAAACCATTGTTGTCTTCACTTGGAATGACGGTGTATAAAATGGCAGTTTGCTTATGGTAGTAACTGCCACTCCATGCAGGTTACCCTCAAGCCTTATGTTAAGCGTAGTAACTGCCGCTCCGTGCAGGTTACCCCTATGCATTCTGTTAAGGGTAGTAACTGCCACTCCATGCAGGTTACCCTCAAGCCTTATATTAAGGACAGTAACTGCCACTCCGTGCAGGTTACCCTCAAGCCTTTTGTTAAGGGTAGTAACTGCCGCTCCGTGCAGGTTACCCTCAAGCCTTATGTTAAGGGTAGTAACTGCCGCTCTGTGCAGGTTACCCTCAAGCCTTATGTTAAGGGTAGTAACTGCCGCTCCATGCAGGTTACCCTCAAGCCTTATGTTAAGGGTAGTAACTGCCGCTCCATGCAGGTTACTTTCAAGCCTTATGTTAAGGGTAGTAACTGCCACTCCATGCAGGTTACCCTCAAGCCTTATGTTAAGGGTAGTAACTGCTGCTCCGTGCAGGTTACCCCCATGCATTCTGTTAAGGGTAGTAACTGCCACTCCATGCAGGTTTCCCCCTGTGCCTTCTGTTAAGGATAGTAACTGCCGCTCCGTGCAGGTTACCCCCATGCATTCTGTTAAGGATAGTAACTGCCACTCCATGCAGGTTTCCCCCTGTGCTTTCTGTTAAGGATAGTAACTGCCGCTCCGTGCAGGTTACCCCCATGCATTCTGTTAAGGGTAGTAACTGCCACTCCATGCAGGTTTCCCCCCATGCCTTCTGTTAAGGATAGTAACTGCCGCTCTGTGCAGGTTACCCCCATGCATTCTGTTAAGGATAGTAACTGCCACTCCATGCAGGTTTCCCCCTGTGCCTTCTGTTAAGGATAGTAACTGCCGCTCCGTGCAGGTTACCCCCATGCATTCTGTTAAGGATAGTAACTGCCACTCCATGCAGGTTTTCCCCTGTGCCTTCTGTTAAGGATAGTAACTGCCGCTCCGTGCAGGTTACCCCCTGTGCATTCTGTTAAGGGTAGTAACTGCCACTCCATGCAGGTTTCCCCCCATGCCTTCTGTTAAGGATAGTAACTGCCGCTCCGTGCAGGTTACCCCCATGCATTCTGTTAAGGGTAGTAACTGCCACTCCGTGCAGGTTACCCCCATGCATTCTGTTAAGAGTAGTAACTGCCGCTCTGTGCAGGTTACCCCCATGCAGAAATGTTACACCATCCCTTTCTTTAACTCTTTATGGATCTGCAGTGTTTGTCCCATGCTCTTTTGAATTCATTAACTGGTCTCATCTCCACCACCTCCTTCCATGACTTGGAGGTCCTGCTGGCAGCCATGTTTGCAGCATGACACAGCAATTCCACTCCCTTAAAAGCTGGCCTGTCGGTTAGCTCTTTGCCTCAGTTTTGAGTCTCCTTTACTCTTTTCTGTGACCATTTTAGTGTTTCTGCCTTAGACCTTAGTCATAGCTCTTGTTTAGCTTTCTGTTCTTTGCCTGGTTCCAGTATTGTGGCCTCCTTATCTGTTTGTTCTTGCCCTGTTCTGGTTGGTTTCCTTGTCCGCTTGTGGCCTTCAGTTGTTGTTTGATGGTCTTGCTCTTGTGGTCTGTTTTGCGGTGCACTCCCACACCCTGTCTTGTGCTTGTGGGCAGCTTTCTGTTCTCCCTCGTTTCTGCAGGCCTGTCCTGCTCTAGTGGCTGCCTCCCTACCCCCGAGTGCATCTCCGCTTGAAGACCTGCTGGCCACCAGAACCCAAAGGCTCAGTCTGAGGGGAAAGTGGCCGGTACAGGTAAAGTCTTTTCTTAGCCAGTCCTGTCGTGCACACCTGCTCCTCCCTGGGTCCTGCTCACTCTTGCTGTGTGGGGGATTACTCTATAACTGGCCAGTGTGCCCTGAGAAGGGGCTTATCCACAGTTAAGATACTCCTGGGAGAATCCCTTGGGTGAAGGGACTCTGGCTGCAGCTCCTAGCGTTGCTGACAGTGGGTGCTGGCACTGGAACGTCTGCTTGGGCAATCAGGGAGTCTTGCTACTGAAACTGGTGCAGACACACAGAAAACAGGGATTGGGACTCCTGCCAGGAGGTCCCGCTACTGCCACATGCACAGATGGAGGCTGGGGTGCCTGCAGGTCTAAGACTGTGCTTTTTGTTCTAGTTGTGTTCATGTGTCTACATGACAGCAATTCAATGCTAAGTTTTGCAATGTAATATATTTATAATAAATGTATAGACTATTGCTTTATACAGATATACAGGCCACTTGTTTCAGGAGCATCTGTCTTTCTCGTTACTTGATAATTCTTGGCACTTTTTCAGTTGGTAAGGAATCTTTTAACACTCGAGCTGTTGCTGGACAATCTGCCCTACACTGGCCCTTCTGAAAGGGGTAACAATGTAAGAGGGGGACTGGGCCTGCCTGTTCAGTAACATCAGACCCTGCCTTTCCTTGTCTGCCCACTTCTCTTTCAGGCTTTTCTTATCGCCTTCACCTCAGATTTCCTCCCCCGCCTCCTGTATCAGCACGAGTATGACGGCGAGCTCCACGGATACGTGAACTTCACCCTGGCTTATTCCCCGGAGACCTACACAGCCACGAACCACACCATGTGCAGGTAAGGGAGCGCGTGATGGGCTCGGGGGGGGGGGAGACCAGGACAGCTGATACAGCGATACCTGCTGGTCGGCCAGTGAGTAACCCTGTAAATAGTTTTTGGACAGCTGCATCCTCACACCATTTGTTTACTTACAGCCTGCTGAGGGGATTGGGCTGTATCTCAGGAGGGAGCAGAAATTCAGGAAAAAGAGGTGGCAATATCAAAATGTTTCTTTTTAAACATGCAAACGAGGCATGCATCATAGTTTTTATGCAAGACTGTGCCACATGTGTATGAAATCCCTCATCAGGGAAGAAATGATGGGGGAACACTGCTGTAGGCCAATGTATGATGGCTCCCTGATGAGAGCAGGTGGGGAAGGAGTAATGAGAGAGGCTGTACATGATTGTTCCCTGATGAGGGAATGGTTGCCTGCCCATTGCTAGCTGGACAGCTGTTAGGGCAGGTCCCAGGGGCTTTTTTGAAGAAGAGATCCAGGGGTGATCCAAGTAACTACAGACCGGCGAGCCTGACGGTGCTAGGTAAAATGCTAGAAGCTGTGCTAAGAGCAGGCTCAGACAGAGATGTTATCATATGCTTCTAGTGTTGCTGTCAGAGAAACACTGGATATCAGCATAATTCAGTAAATACTACAGTACAAGTTCATGTGCATAAAAACATGCACTCGGTACTTGATAGGTGGCTCACAATGGCTCAAAAAGATGACAATCAAAAAAAGTGATCTGTATATCAGCAAGGGCTCTAAGCCATGAGATACCACAAGCTGACACTGAACATCAGCATAATACAGGAAAAATGTACAGGACAAGCACACATGCACGAAAACATGTTTCAGTATTTTGAGGAAAACTGACGGGACGGGGAAGGCAAATTATCAGAAATTGAAGGTCAGCATAATTGATTAAAAGTCTTGAAGTTCAAATCCGCTGCGATTATTTTTACCGATTGTGCAAGCATTTATAGTTCGCAAATGCACGAAAATGTGCACTCTGTGGTTCTAGCTTTACCGTTTAAGACCTCCTGGGTTGGAGAACTTAAGCTCCTTGAAAAAACCTGAAAGAAAATCCAGATTACTAGAAAGTACTATCCATCCAATGCCAGAACACTTTCTAAAAGAAAACCATTTAATCACTTCAATAGCACAGAGTTTGAAAGAAAAGACAAAAAGAGAGAAAATCTTTGGAGCAGATTTTATATTTGCCATTTTTTCAACATTTTCAATAGTTTTGTGATTTTTTTTTACATTTTTTAAGTTTTTCCTTTTCAGCGTACAACTGTTGGCTCTCCATTGGAATGCAGTAAATCATATTACAGTCCTTAAATCATCTCTTCTTTTCAGTACAAGTTCTGGCTTTCTTACTCCTTTCATCTGAGTAGGTCATCAGCTTCAGGGACACCTCCCCTTTGAAAGTCCACACAAGTCCCTAAAAATTAAACCAAGGTACTGATTCCTCTTGGCACCTGACAAATAAGCAGAAACAAACCACAACAAAAAAAAAACCACAGAGAAAAAAATGTCCTTGACTTTGTTCTGCTTGACCCTTCTTGCAACAGGTAAGCTTGATTGACAGCAGTTCTTCCAGATAGCTGAGATGATTTCACGCACCTTGACCATAGCTCCTCCAGGGAAAATCCTGGTCTTGGACTATTCCTTTACCTGTCTGATGGGCTCCATGACCTCCACTGAATGCTTTTTGATGCTCCTCCCTGCTTTCCATTGATCACCCTGGTGGCTTGAATCAAACTGATGGGAGGGACCATTGTATGATCTTTGAGGAAATCTTTGTAGGCCACATCATTCTGTATATAATAATGGATCTACCCCTGGATCCATTCATCTCGTTTTATGTCCACAGTGCTCTTGATGGTTAATGGAACATATGGATATGAGTGACCCCATGAATCCTTCACCCAGCCGCCTGATCCATTTCTCCACTCGAAACTAGTTGGTAAGCTTATTCTTACCAGGACATTCGGGATCTATCGAAGGCTCTTGCAGCAGATCATCGGTAACAGGAATCTGAGTGAGATTCAGCTCCATAGCATCTCCCCATCTGCCTGTACCTCTTGACTTCCCAAGCTGTCATCTTCCACTAGACAAACTGCTGAAACTAGAAGTCTGATCCTGCTCTGGACTGGCAATGGACCACCCTGGTAAAATGCCAGAAGTCGAGGCTATGTGTCTATCAAAGTGCCTAATTTCAAATCCGCCTAGTCTTGCAAGGTTTCAAGCTGAGGCAGTCCAGTCTTGGAGTCCTTTTCTGATGCAACTGCTGGCCACCGAGTTGATCTCCAAGGCCCAAGTTCTTTGGGCCTCTCAAGCTTCCATTCATTCGGCCCAGGTTGGCTTAGGTTTTCCAACTCCCAGGCATGCTTTCCCATCTAAACTTCAACATACACCTTTTTAGGGCTTGGCCTTGTCCCTGTCTTCTTGTCAGGACTTCTCCCCTGGGAAGGGTCACTCCCGGCTCCAGCCTCAAAGGTTCACAGGGCCCCTGGCCTACTCTAGATGACAGATTCCTCCCCTCAGGTGCCTTTCCAGACAGGCCTAGGTCCTTGCCCTCCATATACTCAGCTTCAACGACCACATCCATGGCAGCTCCTCTTCCTTCACCTCTCCATCCCAGAGTGGGATTTTCAGGGTGTTAGGTCACTCCTTGCCCACTGCACCAGGTTGCTCAACTCTCTCTTCTGCTGTGGTCGGTTCCTATTGGTGACACTGACTCTCACTCACCAATTCTGGCTCCATCCACTGTTTCTGGCACCACACCAGGATCCTTGGGTAAAGCTACTCGAAGTTCAAGCACCTGGTGGCAGCAACCCTGATCAACCCCCCCTACCCACCCTCCCTAGACACAAGTCCTACTGCTCTAATATTATAGCCCAGGAACATAAGTTACCAAGGTCTGATTGGAAACTACCGTTCCCGGGAAACCTTGCGAAATGTGTAAGAAGTGTGTGCTTGGGGCTTCCTGGTTCTGTATTTAACTTGTGACTGAGGTGGGATCCAGCCCTAGAGTTTCTCCAGAGACATTGAGCCTGACCTGACCCGCTGCTTTCATTTACTCTTCCCAGGTACAAGGCATTCCGGGATGAAAATGGGAGCTACACGCTTTTTTACTGGAAGCTGCTGGCCGTTCGGCTGGGGTTCATCATTGCCTTCGAGGTGAGATGGAATGGTCCGCCCCCCCCCATTATGCTCGCTTTGTAACCACTAGCGAAGACCTTGAACGTTTGTGCTGGGCATAAGAGAGAAGATGATTTGCATATCTGCACCATTGTGCCCTAAATAGTGCTGCATTGTACAGAAGCATCTAGGAGAACGCAGCATGGTCGATCCTCATCCCTTCCACAGTAAAACCTTGATCCATTTCTCTTAAACTGAAGTCCTTGAGGTTTGGTGTTCAGGGTATCCCTGAGGCGTAAGCATGAGATATATTTGCATACAGATGTTGGATTTGAAGCAGGCAGAAGGGGAAGGCACACGGGTGAAGAGTGCCACTCTCCTCCTGATGGCGGGGGCGGGGAAGATTGGGTTTGGCAAGCCACGAGGATTGAGCCAAACGTCGGAGCATGCCATGGACTAGAAGGGGGTGAGACGCACTGCTGGGGGTTGCCCCTTTGCCTTCTGTTTAGGGCTGTAACTGTCGCTCTGTGGAGGTTACCCCCCCTCCTCCCCCTATGCAGGTCTCCCCAATGCTTCATTTCCGTCCTCTTTCCACTGTGTTTCCTCTGAGTTTATCCCATGCCTGCTTGCGCTCGGTTACCATTTCTGTCGCCGCTACCTCCTGCAGGAGGACGTTCGGCAATCCGTCGCCTTTTCTGCGGTAAATAGGATTCACTCTGAGGTGAGAGAAATGATTGGCGGGGTGACTGGGAGATCAGTCTTGGGGGGCTGCTTCTGTTCATTATCTTTACGACCGATGCTGTATAACGCCCCCGGGCACTGGAAAGAAAGGTTTGCCTTTTTGCAAAGGAGACAAAAGATCAACAGAGGGGAGACACCCCTGAGGGAGCGGAGTGAGGACTGAACTAAGAAGGCTTCAAGAGTGGGGTCAAGATTCAGTGCAAAGAAAAGAGCTGAGCTGTTCATTTTGAGAAGCTGATGTGCGCCGACCCGGAGTGAGAGCTGGAGGCAATAGTATCTGCTGAAATGATGCGGTGAGGTGGTGGCCAGCGTGGCAGGGATTCTGGGGAGGGGGTGCAATGCAAGGCATACCTAGCCCGGGAATCTCTACCCAAGCTGCTTTTCTTCTGCTGGCCGGGCCCGTGGAGAGGCCTGCAGGCGCTGTCCCTCCTGGCTGCTACCATACCCCACAGGCCTGGGGTTTCTGGCGGCGCAGCTCCTCCTGCTCCGTCAGCCCTGCTGTTTTACCAGCCTATGCTGTCTTCAGCCAGTCTTCTCTCTGCTCTGCGACCTCTGTTGGGTCAGGCCTGGAGGGCCGCACTGGCCGTGCCGCTGTCTCTCTCGTGTGTGTGTGTGTGTGTGTGTGGTGTCTGCAAATGAAAGTTGGCTGCCTGTCCCCATTTTGGCTTAGCAGCCACGCGTGGCGAAGCCTCCACCTTGGATTTCACCATGACAGTGCCCCCCTCAGCCACTAGAAGCAGACAATCGGTGACCAGGGCGGCCAACTCTTATTTGCATTGGTCTAAAGATGGACTTAGCGGTGGATTATTAGGTTAGGAAAACGTAATGTAGTGGAAACCCAGTGCCCTGGTTGCTCACAGCTCTGAGATGGTTGCACTTTTAGTGACCGTGTTTGAAATTCACTGCATTTATTTAATTATTTTGTTTTTCTCCCGTTTTCCTTATGGCTTTTTTTTATTTTTTTGCCTAACAATCACGTTGTCCATTTTTTTTTTTTTCCCCTTAATTTCACACATTTGTTACGTTCTTCCCTCTTGTCCCATTCTTGGAAAGTAACTTTCCTATTTTGCGTTCTCTCCTCTCTTCCTCTATCTTCCCTTCTCCTTTCCTGTCAAACAGCACGTAGTCTTTTTCAGCCTACGCTGCATAGACTGGATGGTCCCCGACGTCCCCGAGTCTGTGGAGATCAAGGTAAAGCGGGAGCGCTATTTGGCCAAGCAGGCATTGGCTGACAATCAGGATGTTCTTCTGACGGTGAGTCGAGGCTCGGATTCCCCAGGTCAGTGTGCAAGGATCTTTCTGAGTGTGTGTCTGTAATCGGGATCACTGTAGTGCTATGATCCGTGTTGTCACACAGCACGGACGCAGTGCGTTGGAGAGAGCCACCTTTACTCCCGCAGTGGAAGATAATTCTCCGCAGGCAGGATAAAGGTGCCTTTCTGTTACATTTATACAACAGGCATAAAATTAGTATTTCTTTAATCTAAATATATCTACACATGTAACTCAGTCTGTATGGTTATTACAATCTTTGTTTTTATAAAATTCAATAATTTAGGACTACAGATTTCAGACCGGTCCTGTTCCCATGGCTAGAGGTCTCTGTTCTCTGTTTCATAGCTCCATGTTGTCTTCAGGTATTAGTGCAGTCCTTATTTTCCTTGGCCTCATTAAAGTCCATATTCAGATGGTTTGTCCGGCTAAGTTTGAGACTTAACTGGACAAACCACAGTGTTTGAAATATGTGCTGCATTCACTGGCTTAGATTTATCTGCAAAGTTGTTATCTTGATAAAAACGTTACTAGATAGGTCAGAGGCATTCTGGGCACATTTCAGGGTGGAGTTGATCATGTAAAAATCTGTTATAAATGCATAATTTTGGAACGTAGGGAGGGCACAGATAGGGAGTGGGGTCACAAGACTGTAAGGTTCGACTAGGATGCCTAATACCCATGTGGGGAAGGGTGGAAGGTATGAAGGGCTAGAGGATGACTGTGGGAGGAGGAGGATTTGGGAGTGAACGGGGTTTGAGAGAACAAAGGATGCAGCTGTTGAGGGGAAGGACAAGGGGGCCAGATAGCTGGAGATGATAAAAGCAGCAACTCATAGAGGGGGGGGGGGGGGAGGGGGGAGAGTTGGGGAGGTACAGGATTGGCACAGAGAACTGAAGGGGGGATGAAATGTAGATAAGTAGATAGAGAAGCAGAGATAAAGAGAATGAAGAAAAAAGAAAAGAAAAGGGAATTCTCAGTATCAGATGGAGATGTGGGGAGGAACTGAAAGAGACAGGCGGAGAGAGTTGACAGAAAGTGACCACAAGACCCTGCAAAGGGAGGTAGGAGACCAACAAGAGGAAAGCAGTAAAAAAAAAGATGAGGACCAGACAGGAAGGTAAAAGGAAAAGCTTAGTGAATGGAATACATCAACGTGGGGAACGTGCGGCTCATGATGTCCTTATTTTGCACAATACAGGAGGACATGCACTTCTGTTTCTTTTCTGGCTTCTTGGGGTTTCCAGTTCAGTTTTTGAATGAAGGCTTATGGCGCCAGGATCCCCTTACTGGTTCTGATTGAGCTGGAAACCCAAAGGAGCAGGAGGAAACTGCTAGATCACAGTAAAACTTGCAGCCCCCTCCGTTTCCCAGCTCATGGTGTTGTGTGTTGTATTCGAGAAGATGGCGCTTTTTTTCACTTGGCCATAGATGCCCAATGACCTGGTTATGGCTCTGTTCCCCCCACCTCTTCCCTTATTGGAAGAAGCCAGGAGACCCATGGCTTGTATGGTAGCCAAGCATCTCCCCACTGTGCCCCTTGGTCTGAGTCTGATGTGGAAAGAGGTTACACTAGCTTTATCGGATTGGTGGTTGCAGTCAGAATCGCCTGAAGCTTACATCAATGAGAAATGACACATGTCAGTTTTATAAATATATTACATGCCTGTGGTATAAACATTGCACCCAGTGTACGCTGCTCTATGAGATGCAAACAGGAAGCCGTCCTGGAATGCTATAATGCTATAGGGCAGGGCTTCCAAGAATCACAAAGCTCATTGGCTGATGATAGGTAAAGGTGTGCTCTCATTGACAAAACAGCTATAAAAAAAAACAAACTTTCTGTTGCCCTTCAGTGGCTTCTCTATGTCTTCCAGCTCAAATCTGTTTGGTTCCAAGGTCAAAATATCCACTACTCGTACATTAACCTGCTGGCACCTGACATGATTCTGCCTCCATGTCCAGCACATGGTGCGCCCTCTTTTCAGAGAGCCCTATCTTCTTTCATTACAAATGTAAATAGCAAAGAAATAAGGGTCAGAGAACAGAGGAAACATTTGAAGAAGCACAAGTCCCATCCCATGGGGAACTACAGGGGAAGGGGGCGTTGACTAAATGTCTGTGACTATACAATTACACTAACCCGAAGAAGGGGTTAAGATCCTACAACAGCAGGACTAGGTCCCCTCAGCCTTGCCATCACTGGCAGAATGAGTGCATCTCATAGAAAGCATGGCCTTCCATCTGTACATTGTCCTATGTGGGATATATTTACACTTCCATATCGACATCAATCTGTGGAACAAATGAGCAATCATTCTAGAAAGGAACCAGGCAGGCCCACAGAATTGTCTGGGATTTCCATTAGATCGAGTGGCTTCTATTCTTAGGTGTTTAGCAAATGTAAATTTAGATGTTTAATTTCCAGCTAATTGGGGCTCTTTGAGAGTGCAAATAAATGAGTGTTTATCGGTGTTTTTGTAGTGCAGGGACTGTTGCTGCCTATCTTTTTCCATTTGAAGGAAACACATACATTTGTGCACTTGAGGAGTTAGCAGCACAGAAAAGGCACCAAAAACAGTGGAGGATCCAAGGCAGGTGAAGGGAGGGGTTTATTTATTTGTTTCGGAGTGTTTTATCAGGGTTTGCTAAAACCTAAAATCAGAAGCTCTAATTTTATTATATTGCTAAGTGAAAATGATATTATTATTATTATTAATCTGGCTTCTCTATGGCATCCTGCTCCAGAGCAGCGCACCGCACACTTACAGAACTGACGCCATCAGAAACCAAATATTGCAGGACGGGCCGTGGATTTGCATGAAGAAGTGGATCTTGAGCTTCCTATGTAACTATTAACTAGGGTTCTTGCATGTGCCAGACCAGAAGTGGGCTTCCCTCAGTCTGTGCTGGTGTCTGAGCAGGGAGGGCAATACTTCCACAGCCTGGGCTGCTGGCGGGCAGGGAGAGGGCATTCCTGCAGCCGGAGCCCTCATTCTGGGCTAGCATAGAGCAGGAGCAGGCAATCCATTAGCCTGGGCTAGTGTCGGGAACAGAGAGGCCACATCTTCAGTCAAAGTTAATGTCAGACAGGGTGAAAGCAGTTCAAAG
Source organism: Rhinatrema bivittatum (assembly GCF_901001135.1). Lineage (NCBI taxonomy): Eukaryota > Metazoa > Chordata > Amphibia > Gymnophiona > Rhinatrematidae > Rhinatrema > Rhinatrema bivittatum. Next base: position 57,546,974 of record NC_042629.1, on the reverse strand, counting down.
CACTACCCTCTGGGCTATTTTGGTTAGAGAGAGGGCATTTCCTCAGTTTGGTTTAGTGTCAGGCAGGGAAAAAGCATTATTCCCACAGCCTGGCTTTTAGTGTCGCACAAGGAAAGGGCCATCCCACAATCTGGGCTAGTGACAGGTAGGGAGAGGGCACATTCTTAGTAATATAGTGGATGATGGTAGAAAAAGGCCAATTGGCCCATACAGTCTGTCTAGTTCTTCATATCCCAGCTGCCATAGCAACCTGGCCACTCGTAAGATATCACTTGTTATCCAAGTCACTTTTTGTTTTCTTCCTCGTTGGATTTCTACCGCTCTGGTAAGATGATCATTTAAAATCACATCCTTAATCCGACACCCAAGCCTTTCTCCCACTTCATGTCTTACCGACCAGCACAGCTACCAAATCTAGTGAGGCTGTTGCCAAAGCGTTGCGCGTCCTACGTCGCCATGGCCTTACTGGACAGTACCACCAACCTGCCAGCACTGATGTGGTTGATTTCTGAGTTATCACCTGGCTATTCCTCACTTATCACTAGCTCATGATTCCTTTAGCTACTCTCTATTTTCTATTTACCATCTTTCCCCTTGCCTCTGCTCTTGAGGGGGTGAAGAGAGGGTTGTTTGCAATATTGCACCTCCCAACCCTGTTCCTATTTCTTCCCTAGAATATGACATTGGATAAGGAGCATTATTCTGTCCATCTAGTCTGCCCAGTTTCATTCCTGGTAGAGTGCCAGCCATTCCCTTCACTTCTCTGCAGCAGGGAATCATCTGTGATTATTCCATTTTGCTTGAATTCGTTTCCACCAGCTTCATTTGGAATCCATTCCGTGCATCTACCTCTTTCTAACCCCTTGGAGGCTCATACTGTAACCTCCTTGTTCTAGCACAGACTTTCTTCCTTGCTTCTGGTGTCTGATTTATACCTTCACAGTATTTGAAGGTTTCTATCATTTCCTCCATGTCAGGTTCTTAGCCTTCATTGCTTATAGCTTTTGGTCTAGACCCTGCATCATTTGGATAGCCTTTCTCTGGAACACCTACAGCCAGTCTAGGATATAGCCTCCAGAATTGGACATAGTATAGAAAATTAGGTCTCACCAGCAACTTCTACAGAGGCATTACAGTCTACTTTTTCGTGCTCATCTCTTTGGCTCTAGCCACTGCCTTATCACATCGAGGGGTAATAAGTTAATCGAGTCATTACATGGAATTTAAATGCAGTAGGTGCTATTTGGTACGCATTTGTTAGCATGCGTGTTATGGACGCGCTAACTCCTCTATTGCATTAGACGCTCGTTTTGCATGTCCATAGCACGCGCCCAACCATGCATATATTAGTGTGCTAGGCTGGGTGTACTTTATTGCATCGGCTCTGGGTGTACTCCCTTGAGATCAGATACCATCACCCTGAGGTCCCTCTCCTGGTTAGAGCACATCAGTTTCTTGTTCTGCACCCAAAATATACGACTCTGCACCTTTCTGTATTGAATCCTAACTGCCAGGTATTTGACTGCTCCTCGATCTGTCTTGGATCCCTTCTCATTCTGTCTACTCCCTTGCGGGTGAGTCCGCTCTTTCACAGAAAGATGTTGTCTGTGAAAATGCAAACTCTTCCTACTAACTCCTGCACGATATCACTCGCAAAGATATTGAACAGAACCGATCCTAGGATGGATCTCTGAGGCCCTTTTTCATTTGGTGTGACTTCCATTTACCACTCCCCTTTATCACTTAACTCGTTTCTAATCCAGTCCTCCAATGTTGGCCCACCTCGGGCTGCTTGGTTTGTTGTAGGAGCTTCCTACGCAGGACAGGGCTAGTGTCTGGGCTAGTGTTAGCTAGGGAGAGGGCCTTAAATCTACTCAAGAAACTGAATTGGATGTGAGCCACCTGCCATGGTCTTTAGCTACAGACCCTGCCACCCTTTCTAGTTAATTGTTGTTCTGTGTATTTCTGGTGTGCTGATGTGTATGTGCGTGTGTATGTAACTACTTTGTCATGTTGATATTTTTTGTTCTGTTGTATTTATCTGTGACAGCATGTGTATCCGTGGACTTGTGGTAAGTGTTAATGCTGTTCCTCACATTCCACACATCACTGAAACAGCTCCATCTCACCAACATCCTCCTGCTGGAGTCATGTGGGAGATTTGATATTTATTTACTGTTCAGCAATGTTTTATCCTATTTCTTGATGGATAAGGTAACCCCCAAAACAGACAGTCAGTTTCCAAACCCCAGGACAGGTCCCTGTGGCAGGTCCCTGTGGCAGGGCTTTCCAAACCTGTCCTGGGGACCTCACAGGTAGTCAGGATCTTCACAATGAATATGCATGGAATAAATTTGCATACCGTAGAGCCTTGGTATATGCAGATTTATCTCATGCATATTCATTGTGGAGATCTTGAAAAACTGACTGGCTATGGGACCTTCAGGACAGATTTGGGAAGCCCTGCCCTATGGGCTTCCTCCAGTTTGTTTTATAGTCTTATGGCCTTCTAACATAGTCCACCTTCAGCCTCAAAAATTGTGACACCTTCACACTCCTGGAGCATTTTACCAAGTGCTATCTTCCATCTATGCATTCAGGGCATCTTCCAGCTGTGCACTGAACATTTCTAATACGGGGCTCTCTCTCAGGTTTCAGTTTTGGGGGTTACCTTATCCTTGTTGTGTCCCTACAAGGTTTATCTTCTATCCTTCTTTTCTGAAGGCTGCTAGACCCTTATGCACTCCTAACACAGGCTGACTTCCCTTTCCTTCCCAAGGTCTGCCATTTACCTTTTTATCTCCTACTGCAAGGCTAAATAATGCAGCTACTTTTGGGGTTTGGAAACTGACTGTCTAGTCCTAGAGCTAGCAATCTGTTTACCAGTCTCAGTTGGCATAATTGTACATGGTTTCCTCTATAGTATAAAAATGATGTCATGGATGCAATATTTCCAGTCCATTTTGTTATATTCTAATCCTGGTATTTTATTTCATTTCTAAACAGCAAGTAGCCTTTCATCCAGCAGCATGACCTGATGACCTCTGGGATGGTTCCAGGTGGTTGAAGGAAGACAATGTTCATTGGCCAACGCCATCTCAAGTTGAACACATGACCTGCTCTTCTCACTCTAGGACTGAAAGTGCTATCCATGAGGACATCTAAACTGGAAGTACCTGAAGAATGATAACACATGACTGTAAATTTTCATCTTGATGTAGCAGACTATGCTGACAGGGCCATTGCCAAGGGTATTAGGTACCCTAAGTGCCCATATATATACACACACCCCACCATCACCCCTAAGATGACAGCTCCTGTGCTCTTCAGCTGCCAGTGGGATGGGATCCACTGAGGCCCCAGCTTCCTACGATTTTGGTGCCCTCCCCAAGGTGTAACGCTCTAGGCAACCATCTAGTTTGCCTAATGGAAGCACCAGCCCTGCATGGTGATCTCCATAGGGTTGGATCATCTGTTTATTGAGAAACTTCAAATAACAACCACTCAACAAGGTGGGCTTACTAAAGCAAACCATGGGGTAACTAAACTCACTTCAAAAGTCTTTGACTAAATGTTAGTGTACCTCTATGATATTAGGACATTTTTCTCCAGGAAATAAACATTATCCTTTGTATAGCTATTACCTACTGCTTTGGCAGCCAAAAGGCATAGCAGACCTAAAGCACAAGTTGCCATATTTGGTGGTATATACGTAAATCATCTTAGTACGAGATTGTCCAGAGTTTGAAGACTAGTGGTGTTTTGTTGCAGATTTGAAGAGAAATTTCCATCTAATGAATATATTTTCTATGCGGTAATTAGCTGTATTTATGACCAGTTACATATTTCCAGCATTGTTTGTTCTTGCCATTGCAAATTTCTAAATTGGCATTGTGCCTCAGATAATTGATCAAATATGAGACATAATAGGGCATAAAGGGAACTTGCTATTCACTTTTCTAGTAACTTATCAATGACTTGAGATACTTAAGTCCACTATTTAATGGATACAATTGTGAAATGTTGAAGGGGAGACTGCCAAAAGATCCTATATGTACTGTAGATTCTTTATCACCCCTAATTCTGGAAGTTTCCACTGTGGATACCATATTCTTGTTTTTGGGTTGAACGATCTTCCCAATTCACTATATGAAATGAACTTGATGGCACAATTGATTTTTAGTGACAGTAAAAGATGTTGAGCACTGCTCTTCTAGTCGGTATTAGGCATTCAGGTGGTCTTTAAGGTGTTAGACAATTCTAAAAGCTTACAAGTGAAGTTTTGAAGAAGTTACGCATGTAAATGTAACACACTATCATAGCAATTTTCAAAAGCCATTTACTTATGTTAAATGCACTTAACGTGGGTAAATCCTATTGACAATTGAATGGCCTACATTGTAGCAGTTTTCAAAAGCCCACTTACAGGGGTAAAGTACATTTACACATGTAAAATCCAGTTTTAAGTGTGTAAATGCTTTTGAAAACCAGCCACTTAATGTGTAAGACTACTGTTTAAATTATTGAGTCATGCCTGCTGGGGTAATAGCAATAGATGTTGCTGTTTGAGACTGAGACTCTATACCTAACAGAGAATCCCCTAGTAGGGGACTCCCTAGAGCTGCCAGAGTGGGAATTTCATTAGGGAGTGAGAGAGAGCTTTCTTGACTGGTGGATGAAGTCCAAAACTTTCAAAGTAGCATGCACTCTGCTTATTTCGTCATGTTAGGGCTGAACTTAGCAGGGGGGGGGGGGGGCGGGGCCCAGAGTGAATCGGCCTTTGTGGTGGCTCCTGGACCACAACAGAATCATCATCTCTCTCCCAACACCTGTTTACCCCCCCCCCCCTCCACTACCACCTCATCCCCACACAATCATCATTTCTCTTCTCTCTCTCTCTACGGCGCAATCATCTCTCTCTTTCCCAGCAGAAGCTTCATCTATCTTTCCTGGCCTCCTCCTCCTCCCCCCTCCCACCCCAGCATAATCATCATCTCTCTCCTACTTCCTTCCCTATCCATTGGTACGATCTCCTTCTGGTGGCTGGAGGAGAGTGTGGCGCTTCTTACCTGCAGCTACCTTCTTTGCTGGCTTCAGTCTTAAGTCCGAGCTGCAGAGGATTTGTTGGGCGGTGCACAGTTCATATCTCAGACTGAAGTCTCTGAAGGAGGAGGCAGCTGCAGGTGAAAAGCACAGCTCTGTGACAACTCCTGCTAATGGAAAAGGGCTGTGGTGGGAGGCTTGGGGTTAAGGGGAGGATCGCTGGAGGTTGCTGACATGCAGCAGTGCAAAAGCTCCCCTAAAGCACGGAATCAGGGAAGTCAACCCAATTTATGCGCCTTCCACTTCCAAGACGACTCTGCCTCATGTCCATCCTGCCTTCCATGACCTCTCATATATCTTGCCAACCAGTTCATGGATGCCAACTGCCTTTGTGCAGCCATAGAATATGGTAGATGGTAGAAAAGGACTCGAAAGATCTCTCTGGTCCATCCAAATAGCATCTTGTTGCAGGGCCGTGAACACTGTTGATTTCTGGCTTTCTCTTCATTCCTTCTTAGCTAGGGGGATTCTCAGTGCTTGTCCTAGGTCTTCTTGAATTCTATTACTGTCCTTTTCATTTAATTTCATTTATTAGTATTTATCAATCGCTTTCCAGATAAAAATAGCCCAAAGCAATGTACAAACCCCCCCCCCCAATCATATGAAATTCATAAAACAAACAGAAACAATAAACAGGAATCGCCTTACCTCATTTACAGTACCAGCCATTTACCCAGCAACTGACATCTACCAGATCTTCAAACCTTTTCCAAATCACAACAAATTAGTTTCCTTCCTAAGCTGAAGTGCCAGTTTATTCCACAATGGGGGAATAAGTACACTAAGATCTCAAATTATATAGCGAAAGGCTTTTATTGATGGAAGTAGCAGCTGGCATTTCTGTGAAAACTGAGAAACCCTACCACTGCAGAACCATTGTAATTTACCAGTAAAATGTGGAGGGCACTGCCCTCTCATAATCTTAAATGCTAGTATCAAATATTTCAACTGACACCGTAATACAATAGGCAACCAATGTAGTTGCAATAGTAACGGTGCTGCCGGATACGGCCAAGCATGCTTAGTTAATTTGCGCAGCGTCATTCTACATAATCTGTAATTTACGGGTTAATTTCCCCAGGAATCCTAGATAGAGTGCATTATAATAATTGGAGCTGAGATAACGCTAGGTGCATAGGTCACTTTTTTTCTTTTTTTCAGTGCATCTCTATCTAATCAAATCTCAATGGTCTCACCAGTTTCAAATTCACATAAGAGCCAGTGCAATATGTCTTTCCTTGGATATCCAGGTACTGAACCTCCTGTGAAAGAGCTGCTTCCATCACTTCCGCTGGGAGGCTTCACCAGGCCTCCACCAGCCTTTCCATGAAGAAATAGTTTCTAATGTTACTCCTGAGTCTGTTCTCTCCTGGTGTTAGCACCAGCAAACATTTCTGCAGGTGTTTAGCACCCTTGCAGGTGAAGCCACATGCACACACAGCAGCGCCACGCGCAGCAGCGCCACACTGCGCTACACCACTTTTCCTCTTCCTATCTAAATTGTGCAAGGTGCAAAAACTCTGCTAGACCCCATGGAAGTCCTGTCTCCTCCTTTTCTGCAGAAGTGTGTGCTTCCTTTCTGAACTGGAGGTGTGTTCCTCTAGGGGGGGGGGGGAGAGGAGAAGCGTGGCATAGTGACATTAAGCTTGTGCTCTAACAGTGTCAATATAACTCACATAGGTATGGGGAAGGGGGGAGGGAGGAGAGAAGGGGAAGATGAAGGTGGGGGGACAACAGGGAAAAGCTGCTGGAGGTGAGAGGGAGTGCTAGAGGCTGGATGGGGAGTTAGGTGGAGCTGAGGCTACAGTGGTGTGACTGGAATAACTGGAGGGGGCTGAGAGGGAAATAGATACATTCTGGTATGGGTGGGGGGAGTTGAAGGAGGATAGGAGGAGGGAGGGTTAGATGGGGTGAGGGAGGGCGGAAAGAGACAAAGCTGGAAGGTTAAGAGGGGGAATGAGCAGCTAGCTGCAATCAGGTGAGTGGTAGAGAAAGGAAAGTCGTAAGGTCACAGGACGGGAGATGAAGAGTTAGTGGAACAGGAAGTCATGGTGTGAGGATTTTCGGGGAGGTAAATTACACTCATAGTTATCACTGGAAAATATTTTTCGCAGAAGAGATGCGGAGGGGATGGAGCAGTAACAGAATTCAGGGAAGCTTGGGATAGATAGAGAGTGAACAAGTGAAGGGAAAGCCAGAAATCAGCTGGGATCAATGAAGCTGCAGTAGGAAGCAAATGGGGAAGGCTAGATGAGCATTTACGGTCCTTATCTGCCATCATATTCTGGGGGGAAATGGAGAGAAGGATTATCATAATCTCTGAATCCTTCCACATTGGGTTGGGGCAGACGATGGAGAGCCAGCTCTTCCCTCTTCAGTTCAGTGTGGAAGTGGCATCAACGGGCGGAGCAGGAACAGGGAGCCCAGCACTCTCAGATGGCCCGTGCTGCCATTACTGCTCCTACCCTGGAGGTGAAAGGAGCGGTAGAGAGGGCAGATAGAGGGACACCTGCAAAGATGGAGAACTGCCTGAAGTTGGCATAAGGGGTGTGAGGGGGAATTGAGGACTACAAGAGAGTGGGGGGAGAAACAGGCGGCAGAGAGGAACATTTACACAAAAATCATGAAATCGGCACCCCTGTATTAGTTTATCTTCCTACCAGTATCCACTGTGCCAATAAAGAAGGCTTAATCCATCTCCATCTCTGCACTAATTTAGAAGAAAGCCTTCAGCAGTCTCATTTTCAATCTAAAGATCCTTTCACCTCCATGTTTTTTTGCATTAGTGTGGGGGTGGAAAAGCTGAATCATAGGCAGAGGTTAGAAGGGATAATTTTTCCCTTCAGTTCTGGTTTCTGCCTGTGGGAAGTGAAAGCTGCTAGCACAGACAAGCTCACATTCAAGACCCTTTGTTTTTTGCACCAAAAAAAAATAAGATGAGTGACTTGACTACAGTATAAAATATTGATTACATTTAAATCGTGAAAAATCTTTGCACATGGGAGGGAAATGTTTATTTTACTAATTAAATATTGAAGAGCATGTGTTTACAGCTACTTAACGTTCACAGAGGAAGCAATTCTCAAAACCTTTTGGATTTCTTTTGCAGATTGACCCTGGTTTACTTGGGAGAAATATAGTTTCGCTTTATTATTTAAAACTCAGATCCTAAAGAAAAGCAGGATGTCCTTACCTGCTTTATCTGTTAAAGGTTAAATAATCATTAAACAATGCTACACTTTTAATCTTGTTCCTTCTACTTTTTTAGATTTTTCCAGAGGGCATTAATTTCTATAGTCTAGTTCTTTTATAAAAGACAAAAAAATGTGTACCCTGTTAAGAAGCTCATGGTTGGTCTGTACACCCAGTTTGTATGTTTAATTCTAAAACTGCCTGTGGCAATCTTCAAAACACTGAATTGGTTTCTGTAGCAGAAACCTTTTCATTTGGAACAGTCTTTGGTCCTTTTCTTTGTTTTCACTGAATTATTCATGCATATATATTGCATGAGCTGTGTCTGAATCTCAGTGCCAAGAGCGTGAAGTTGCTCACCTATAACAGGTATTCTCCAAGGACAGAAGGATACATAGACCTCACCTATGGGTAATGTCAGCTAATAGAGACCAGACTTTTCTCAAGCTCCACACTTTTAAAAAGCTCTATTGAGCATGTGCGGGACTTCCTGCATCAGTGGTGTGTGCAAGGGGCCCTTCTCAGTTCAGTATAAAGATAGAGAGTTTATAGAACCAGACTGCTAGGGAAGGCAGCTTGTGAGGGCTATGCATCCTATTGTCCTTGGAGAGCACCTGTTACAGGTAAGCAACTTCACTTTCTGAGAGCAAGCAGAATGCACGAGTCTTCACAAATGCAAATCTATAGTTGCAGGCTGCCTTGAAACAAAAAAAGGGTGAAAACACAACAATGTCAATGGGCAAAACCACACAGATTTTGAGTGGCCTGCGTCCACTGAAATCTTAAGGTAATTCAGACTTGCCTTATGCTGAGATGTGCCAAGGGAGTGATATGAACTGTCAATGCCATTAGACTTATCATCCTCAACATGTTGAGAATTCACTCCTCGGTAACCCCCCGAATCATGCACCTTTGACCTCAGGAAGAAGGTCTATCAAAATGCTGTCCTCTCTGAATGGGCCACTACATGTAAAACATTTGCAAAAGATAAAGGCCCTGTCAAGTGCATTCTCTCAGGACAAACATGACAAGCTGGAATCACTGCTGGTCAAGGGTCAGAGATCTAGTCAGGTCAGCTTACAATGTTTTTGAGACAACATTGAGAGCCTTTGCAATTGGAGCATGCAGACTCTCAGGGTTGAGAGTTTCAGATTTCCATCATGATGGCAGCCCAGGCTTGCTGATATGCCCTGCAACAGAGGAAATCTTTTTGGGGATAAAGTCAAGGAAGCAGCGGATCCAATAAGAAGACCAGGCCCTCTCTGCAGGCACTCTGGGCACCTTAATCCCTTTACTATAAAATGAAGGCTAGCTATTCTTCCTGGATGTAAAGGATGTTTATACCCCCAGTCACAGAAAGTATCTCAGATTTGTAATAGGGGATCACTTCCAATACCATGTGCTGCCCTTCAGCCTAGCCCAGGTATGGTTAACTCCGGTGCTCAGGAGCTACACCCAGTCCTGGTTTTCAGGATATCCCTAACGAATGCGTGTGAGAGAGTGGGAGCGGTAAATATCGCACAGGGGCGAACTCCAGAGTACTCACTGTACTCCCACAGAAGCAGTGGAAGAGAAGAGAGGCCAAAGAAATAGACGTTTCTCCTCTTCAAAGGCAAAAGTACAAATTAGCAAAGTTCAGAGTTTTGGGCCAAAGCCACTTTGCGGGAGAGAGGATGCGGGGGGCTTGCTTTTTTAAAGACAACTAACTTTTCCCATGGCAGAGCTTGCAAGAGATGGCTCAGAATCCCCCTGGGAGCCTGTGTCTTGATTCAATGTGAAACTGAGTGCGGTACATCACCCGAAGCATTGATCATACATTGGCTGAACGTTTGATTAAATTCACTGTGTGGATTTCGATTGAGAATTTGAAGTGTTCAAGCCCCTGAGGCAGCGGCCAACGAGCTGCGAAACTCGGCCTGAGTCGGGCAACTTTTGAGCACATCTCTGTTCTAATAAATACTGAAATAAGACTGAGGCATCTATTGTGTTTTTGTATCCTGACGGCTATCATAGATCGCCTACCTCTTTGTTTTCTTGGACCAGTTAGGCAATCTCCTGTTCTTTGCGATCACCACTGGGTGAGTACCAGATTTGTGGCTCTTCTCCTCCTCTCCCAACCCAAGTATGGTACCAGATGGGTATCTACTGCTTCTCCAAAGGTTTGCCCGGTTGGCAAATGAGTCTTTCAGGTGAGGGACACAAGGTCACTGCAAAATGCCCAAACCCAGGGGCGGATTGGCCTATCGGGGGATCGGGCATCCCCCGGTGGGCCAATCGCTCCAGTCATGTGGTCTGCCGTGCGTGGCCGTGGGCAGCGAATACCCTGGCCGGTTTGACATCGTGAGTCCGCCACTGCCCAAACCTCAGAACAACCTTCAGTTACAAAAAAAAAAAAATTATATTTCTTCTAAAATACGGATCCAGCTGCTCCCATCACAGTGCCTCTCCTGCAGTTTTATGTAAAGTGAGCTTGCACATTGGGATGGGTTCACATGGGTCTCCCTCCCCTATTTCCCTTTCTTTCAGAATTTGGAAGAGAGAGACTGGTTGAGCTGTCAGTGCTTCCATAGCTCTTCTTTTGGCCATATGAGTCTTCTCCGCGTCCGTACTACTTGCTCTGTGGAGGCTGGTGTGCACACATTTTCATTAATGCGGACTTGAAAAGGTTGGGAAACTGTCTTAAGCAATCTGTCTTGGTGCACAAACCTTCCTTCCCAAGCAAAATAACAGATAACTAGCTGCTGGGTGTGAAATAGCCACAAATAATCTCTTATCCAATACCTAAGGTCCTCACCAAGGCTTCGGACCTGCAACCAAAAACAGAGGATTGGTTGATAAAAGGTTCCTACTCTCTCAGAATCCAATTCTTGGGACACTAGGGGTTACTCTATGACATGCAAGTAGGAATAAACCATTGCAGTAACCTCCCATGGGGATGTTATGGTAAAAATGGTACAATCTTCTAATCTATGTATCTTGCAGAGCATGATCTTGCTACTAGGCTATCCTCCTATGTAAGAATCCTAATGGAGTCTTACAGTAAGCTGACCAACGACAGTACAGACTAGCACCAGAACCCAAGAATTATCCTTTTTATTTTCCTTTCTATACTCTGTAAGTTTATATATTACTGCTATTAGTAGAAGAACATTCACACCAATATCTAAGGGCATTAAGACAACATAGGGAAGAAAAAGAGGGCAATGGCAGGATCTTTTTGGGAGGGAGAAGGTAGAAAAATACTTCATACATTTGATGTACTAAAGAGTGCAAAATTGAGCAAAGGCCTCTTTGTGTGCTAAAACAGCAGATAGTGCACACCATTTGCTTTTTTTTTAGCACAGACATTTGCTATTTGCTTTGCAAATAGCTATTTTTCATGCAAAATTTTAGCAAGTAAAGTATTTAAATTCATATTTAATGAGCGACTGTGATGCAAAATAATGCAAAGCAGCTCATTAACTATGAGTCCATAGTAAAGCTACGTGCAAAAAACAGCTTTGCAAACCAGATTTTGCAAAATATTTTAACTACACCTCAATGAGGTGCAGTTTACAAATGTTTGCAAAAAAGGAAAGCTAAGTATGCTTTTTCTATTGGGCGTATTTGCAGAGAATTCCTCAGTAGTACAAAAGCAAAATAGTGCACAAAATTATGTGCAAGTTAGTTCACCATCCTCAATGTTTAAGCAAATATGAGTCAGTCCCCCAAAGGGTATAGAGCTGATAATTTTGAAAGGGGGACTGAGAAGACATGCAAGACAGAGAGTTGGCAGAGCATGAGATACTGTTGGGAAGACGGGTGGGGGATGGGGGCAGACTTTAGCTTGCCTTGGTCTTCCCTCTCACTTCTAGGATACATTTCTGGGTATTTTGAACAAGCTCAGCAGTTTATCAAAGACCTGCAATAAACCTGAAGAAAACCATCATTCCTGGATTAACCTGGTCCTAAGTTTAGCCTGTGTGAGATGTCAGCTGGCACATCCTCCCTTCCCCACCCCCACTCCCGACAGCCTGCAGCTTCTCAGTTCCAGCCCAGAAAATCTAAGGAGCTTCCTTGACAGCTGCTGCATTCATGCAGTTTTAATTATTTTATTCCCTAGCAGCCTGCCTCAGGCACATATTTTAGAAAAAAATAGAGGGTTTTATATTAAATTATGTTTAGCTCAATCAACATGTGTAAGATATGAAGTGATGGTTTAATGGAATGCTGTCAGGGTTGGTATAATGAGAATTTAAAACTGTTGATATTTTATTCCAGTCAATCAATCTTACCTTTTTAACTACACCTTACCTTTTTTTTGGCATTTTATTTTAAAATCTTTTAATGAAAACATGTCGCACTACGCTGGCTGACATTGGTTTAAATATTGAGGAATATTGAGTAAGAAAAGGGAAGTGATTATCCCCTTGTACAGGTCCTTGGTGAGGCCTCACCTGGAGTACTGTGTTCAGTTCTGGAGACCGTATCTCTGAAGGGACAGAGACAGGATGGAGGCGGTCCAGAGAAGGGCGACCAAAAAGGTGAGTGGTATTCATCAAATGACTTATGAGGAGAGATTGAAGAATCTAAATATGTACACCCTGGAGGAAAGGAGGAGCAGGGGTGATATGATATAGACTTTCAGGTACTTGAAAGGTTTTAATGATCCAAAGACAACGACAAACCTTTTCCGTTGGAAAAAAATCAGCAGAACCAGGGGTCACGATTTGAAGCTTCAGCGAGGAAGACTCAGAACTAATGTCAGGAAGTATTTCTTCATGGACAGGGTGGTGGATGCCTGGAATGCCCTTCTGGAGGAAGTGGTGAAGACCAAAACTGTGAAGGACTTCAAGGGGCATGGGATAAACACTGTGGATCCATAAAATTTAGAGGATGTGAATGAAGAGAAGGGTGGCTTGCGGGAATGACAGCTACTATCTGGAGATAATACCCATATTCAATAAACATACACATGGTTAGTGTGACTCCAACATTGGTCTATGCTTCAATGGCAAGAGGAAATGTGGAAAAAAGGATCTGCATTCACAAAAAAGCGGGGAATAGCTTGCTTGTTACAGTGGTTACTACCCCAAACCAAACCAGCCTGATACTTCACTTTCAATGCATATCCAGCATAGCTCTCTGCTTCAACGGCAGGGGAGAATGAAGAAAAGATGATTTATATTCAGACAACAACAACAAGGACTGAATTGCACAGGCTGGGTAAACAAATAAGCGTGAGTGTAGCTTGCTTGTTATGGTGGTTACTACCCCGAATCAATTAAGCCTGATACTTCATTTTCAATGCATAGCCAGTGTAGCTCTCTGCTTCAATGACAGGGGGAATGAAGAAAAGTGGATTTATATTCAGACAACAACCAACGAGGACTGAATTGCACAGGCTGGGTAAACAAATAAGCATGGGAGTAGCTTGCTTATTGCAGCGGTTACTACCCCTAACCAATTAAGCTTGATACTTCACTTAATGTAGCGAGCAGTGCTGGAGCTGCATCTAATGGCAGGGGTGGAAGGGAATAGAACCAAAAAGTTACTAATAAGGGCCAAAAGTAACAGATAAGTATGAGAAAAAAAAAAGTATGAAAGCTTGCTGGGCCAATTGGATGAGCCGTTTGGTCGTCTTCTGCCCTCATTTCTATGTTTCTATATAAATGAGCAGTGTGTTAGTGAAACTCGACATCAACCAGTGCTCTTGCCAGTCAGAATCCAGCATATGCTGGATCCCCTTGTCCCCCAGCACAACCCTCTGCAGCATAATGCTGGCATGTCCACAACCCCGTTCCCAGCACCATCATTACATCCTCCCCCCCTTACCTGACCCAAATCCAGCACAATCATCACTCTTCCCCTCGCTCCGAACTGTGCCATTAAATGGGTCTCTCTTTCTTTCCGCCAGTTCCAACCATCACTTTTACAGCGAGGGATAACTGTGGCTCCCTCGGATACTTGGCAGCAGAATGAGGCCATCAGTTTGCTCTGTCTCTGGAATTAACTCTGGGGGTCAATGCAAAAAAAAAAAAAAAAAGCGCTGAAAGCGGACGCCGAGTGTTCAGCGCCCGCTTTCCATGCGAGCCCCCAGGCACCTCTCCTGGGGGCGCCATGCAATATTTAAATTAGGGGTCGCATTGTCAAGGAGGCGCTAGGGTCTACTGCGGGAGCCCATGAGCGGTCGGCTGTCAGCAGCTGTCCACCGGTTAAGAAAATCGGAGGCTGAATTTACCAGCGTCCGTTTTCCTAATTGGCACACAGCCAGGGTTTGGGAAACGGATGCTTGTTAACTTGAGCGTCCGTTTCCCAAACCTGACTGCCGGCACTTTAAAAAAAAAAAAACACATTTTAATTTATTTAGGGACAGAATTTCAAAGGGTTACGCGCGTAACTCCGAAAGCCTGCGCCTGCGCACGCCAAGCCCGGCGATGCGCCCGAGCCCCCGGGACGCGCGTATGTCCCAGGGCTTGAAAAAAGGGGCGGGGAGTGGGTGGGGTGTGTGCGGGGCCAGAGGGTTCTCCAGTGCCGCTGGGCCTGGGGATCGCGTGCCGGCATTCGGCCAGCGCGAGCAAGCTACGCCTGTCTGGAGGCAGGCGTAAATAACGAAATAAAGGTTAGGGGGGATTTAGGTAGGGCTGGGGGCGGGTTAGGGAAGGGAAGGTGGTGGGGGGGGGGGGGGGGCCCGAAAGAAAGTATCCTCCAAGGCCGCTCTGATTTCAGATCGGCCTCGGAGGGAACGGTTAAAGCCATCGGGGCTCCCCTAGGGCTCGGCGCACGCAAGTTGCACAAGTGTGCACCCCCTTGTGCACGCCAACCCCGGATTTTATAACATGTGCGCACGGCTGCGCGCACATGTTATAAAATCGGGCGTAGATTTGTGCGCACCGGGTTGCGCGCACAAATCTATGCCCGCGCGTAAGTTTTAAAATCTGGCCCTTAATCTTTAGTTCTTCCTACTTAATATCACAACAATATTAAATAGGAGGATGTACAGAAAAGCAGTATTTTTTGCTTTTCTGTACAATTTCTGAGTGCAAAACTGTGCATTTTGGACACACTTTTTTTTTTTTTTTTGCATTTCGGGTGAGTAACTAATAGCCTCATCAACGTGCATTTGCATGTGATGAGCACTATTAGTTTCATTGCATGTTGGATGCGGGTTGTGGAGGCGCTAATCGGCTGAGCACACTGTATTGCATCGGCCTGTCTGTCAGGTGCCTATGGCACGATGCCACCAGCTGCCCCATTCAATACTGCCAAAAAAAAAAATATTCCCAAGTAAAAGGAATTTAATCTGACAAACTAGTAATAGCATTAACAGTCAGACTCCTGTTTCACCACACCTTTTCCCCCCTTAAAAGGAGAACCTGGCCTGCAGCCTATTCAGAGCACTGGTCTGCTCTCAGCTGCTTAGGACAGCGCTGGTTCATCCACTCCCATTTTCACTGCCTTTCCTGTGCTGAATGGTGAAGTTGTACATTTTGCAAAGACAGATTTGTTTGGGTTTCTCCTGGGACTCTCTTCAGCCAGGCTTAGGAGCCTGTGATCTGTGATATTCAGCTTGCTGAGGGCCGAGGCATTCCTTTTCAACAGTGGCATGTGCCGCCTCTTTGTCCAGGAGCTTGCAGCTCAGATACACAATCGGGAGATCCACAGCTCCAATGCCATAAGCTAAGGTGTCAGCCTGTGCCACAAATCTTTCATTATACTGTAGCCAGGGGCGGACTGTAGGAAAATATCAGCCCGGGGGATTTTTTTCCAAACAGGCCCATGGGTTATATACCCGACACCCTTGTGTGCTTTCTGGTGCAGCACATGTTCAATGGCTCCCAAAGCATAGCAAGCTGATCCTTGACAGGTCCATTACATGACCTGGAGCCAAAATATCGCCATGTAAATTCCACATTTTTCCTGAATAACCAAGAAGTAGAGCACACGCCTAGACCAGGGATGAGCAAACTGAACTGCATTCCCCCTTCCATCCATTCAACTGGATTGGCCCCGTGCCCCTCACAAGCCTGGTTAACACAGAAAATGACAGCAGAAAAAGACCCAAGTGCTCCATCCAGTTTGCCCAGCAAGTTTTTGTTTGCTTGTTTTATTTCTTTTAGGGCAATAACTGCTGCTCCATGCAGGTTACCTCTTTTTTTCATGTCTGTCCGTTAGCTACTGTCAGTTGTTGGTCATAATGTAACCTATTTATTCAGTAATTTGTTATAATGTAACTTTTTTTCTTCCGATTTCTCTTCCTCCTCTTCCCTTTCGTTTTATGTAAACCGATGTGATGTCGTTACGAACTTCGGTATATAAAAATGTTTACATAAATAAATAATAAATCTCCCTGTTTCTCCCACACCCTTTTGAACTTCCTCACCTTTTTTGGGATGGCATTCCATGCATCCACCACCCTTGGAGAAATATTTCCTAACACTGTTCCTATCCCCTCAGAGTTTCATACCATGACCCTAGTTCTACAGATTTCTTTCCATTGGAAAAGGTTTTAGTCTTATGTATCATTAATGCCTTTCCTGAAAGACAATTATATATCCTGGATTCCTGAGCTGGTGTCAAAGTCTTTTGCTGAACAAATTGCCAAGTGATGAGGCAACCACACTGCCAACCAGTGACTCAGATACAGACACACATTCTGCTGTTGTGCTGCTGCTCATGTGCTCACTTACCAGGTCATTTTCAAAGGAGTTACATGTGTAAATGTAACATACTAACATAGCAATGTTCAGAAGTCCATTTATAACTTACAGTGCACTTACACATCTTAAACCTATTATTTATTATTTCACCTGGACCTCTAGCACCCCTAGTTAAGGCTAAAGCATAGAGAATGGGAGGACCCACTACAAATGTTTGAAACAGTTGAGAAACAGAATGTCCGATAATTAAGATTTCATATAAAATGTTTAAAAAATTTCCCAAACATCAATAAAATATTTCAGAACAGCAGACAATACCCAACAATTAAAACCAATAAAGATTAAAAAAAAAAAAATCCCCTTTTCTTAAATAAATAAATAAAATGTCTCAGAACATTTTCTTTTGATTCCAAAAGCTCAGAGATGGTCAGGAGTGAGGGACGTGCACAGACTTTCTCCTCTCACTCTCATATACACACATTCAACACATACACACACTCTCAGGCACTCACTGACACCCATGTTCAGGCACACACAGTCACACACACTCATTGACTCGTACGCACAGGCACCGACTGAGACTTTCTCACATGCTGACACACACAAATCTTCAGTCAGACACTTTTTCAGACACACAAATGGTCAGTCTCATACACTTTGTCAGATGCTCACTGAGACAAACAGTCACACACACACAAACACTGTGACACACACTCTCACATGCTGACACACAAACGTTTGGCCTCACATGCACACTCACAAAATGTCACACACACATTGTCTCACATGCATTCTCTCACAAAGTGTCACACAAACGTTCGGCCTCACATGCATTCTCTAACAAAGTATCACACAATCATTGTCTCACGCATTTTCTGTGTCACACAAATGTCACACACATTTTCTCAGTGTCACACAAATGTCTCACATATTTTCTCAGTGTCACACAAACGTCTCACACACACACACACACACTCTCACATGCAGACACATATACGCTCAACCTCACACACACTTTCTCTCACAGTGCCACACATGCTTAATCACACAGTCACATACTGTCTCCCCCCCACCCCAAAAAGTGCAGGAGCAGCAGCAGCAGCAGCCTACTATTTATTTGTATTTATTGAAAAGGTTTTGTATACCGTCATTTGAAAATACATCACAACGGTTTACAGTAAAAAAAACAAATAACAGAAACAGTATATAAATCTACATTATTTGTCTAAAAGACCGGATACAATAATTTAAAATAGGAATCACAGGTAAACAAAACAATAATTTGAGACTCTTGATGTTAATGCCCCTTTTTTTGATCTTCCAGATAGGCTCGCTGGAAGAGCCAGGTTTTTAGGTCTTTTCTAAATTTCCTTATATCAGTTTCCAGCCTTAAGTCTGCAGCCATAGTATTGCAAAGGCTAGGTCCTGCAATGGGGATGACTCTCTCACGCACCAAGATCAAGTGTGCCGTATTTCCTGAGGGGGTATGAAGTAAACAGTGTAGTCGATTTGAGAAATGTAGCCAGTCGGTTTTCTGTCCATATATTGCCTTATGAAGAATGCAGCAAGTTTTACACCACATTCTCTGTGTAATCGGAAGCCAGTGTAATTGTAGCAAAACTGGTGTAATGTGATCTGGTTTTTTTGCAATTTGTTAGAACTCTAGCTGCAGCCTTTTGCAGAACCTGCAGAGGACGTAAAGTGGTTTGTGGACGGCCTAATAGTAGTGAGTTACAGTAGGCCAGTGTGTGTTTGTTTTTTACTCAGCATGGTAGTTAGAGGGATGCAAGCAAAGCCTTGGATTAGCAGGGTCCCGGGGAGCTGACGGCCTGTTGCTGCGGGAGGAGGCAGGCTCTAAGCCTCCATACTGATTTTGTTCTTGCAGCATGGAGGCAGCAGCGGAAGATCTACTGCCCTCTTCCCGAAGGGAGAGACAGAACCCGAGGGGAGGTGCCTATACTGTTTCAGGCCTCCGCGGGGGGGGGGGGGGCGCAGGAGCCCTTCTTCCTCGACCCGAGCGCCTCTGGGGTGCAGCGTTTCTCTACCAGGGAGAGCCGTGGCTGCGCTCTCCTTTCCTTTAGCTCCTGGCCTGCAGGACGTCCTCCCGCCAGCAGAGGGCGTGGGGGAGCAGCGCTTACCGGCAGCTGCTCCTGCTTCCCCTCTGCCCGCTCTCTGGTGCAACAGAAACTGCACGGGGCTCTTTAGGCTTGTGAGTCCTGCTGGCTCCCTGCAGTTCAGATTACAGAGGGAAGCTGGCAAAGGTGGAAGAAGAAGTACTGGGTAAGCCTGCTCCCAGACTTCTGCTGTTCAAGGATTTGGGGGAGCTGAATGAGGAGAGAGTGTGGGAGAAAAGGAAGGAGGCATGGGGAAAGGAGATCATGCAAGAAGCGAGAAGAAAAAGTATTAAAATATCTACTCTGAGGGAAAGAGAACTGAAATAATTACCATAATAGCACTGCCCACAGATAAGGGCTGTTTAGGTTCATGGAGTCTATCACTGCCACCCCCCCCCCCCCCCCCCCCCACACACACACACACACACACAATGCCATAGACCTCAGCTATCTCTGACTCTCTCCTCACATCTTTGCCACTCAGCCTTTCTTAAATTCTGTTACAGCAGATGAAGTCTCCAGCGCTGAACACAATATTCAAGGTGGGGTTTTACTCCTCCATCCTCTCTTCATCTCTCATCCAGGCTATTCTGATAGCTTGCTTGTGGCCTCCCTGACCTTTTTTTCCTTCTTCCCCTTCAGATGGTGCAGAACGTTTCCACTCATTTTATCTTCGTGTCCACACGGTTCCCTGTGAAGTGCCACCACCACCTCACAATTGTTGAGGTCCATGCTCTCCTCCCTTTTTCTGCTCGTATTTCCTGCTCTACTCTTTCATGTTCTTTCCACTTTTAGTTTTGCCTTCCTTGCTGTGCTGCACATTAACTGAATCTCATCCTAGTGTTCAGTCCTTTCACTTTGCGTCCCCTTTCTCTGGAATAAGCTTCACCCAAATGTCCACCTGTCTACAGCTCCTAAATAAACCTGCATTATTACACTTTGTCTCACCTCACTCACTTTGAATGATGAATTGACTCACCTACAGTCAGTGTTATCTCCTTCAGTCACTGACTCTCTATCTGACCCTGGGGAAGTCAGTTTATTCCCTTGTGTCACAGTCACTGACTCTGTGTGACCCTGGGGGAGTCACTTTATCCCCCTGTGCCTCAGTCCTGACTCTCTGTGTGACCCTGGGGGAGTCACTTTATCCCCCTGTGCCTCAGTCCTGACTCTCTGTTTGACCCTGGGGGAGTCACTTTATCCCCCTGTGCCTCAGTCCTGACTCTCTGTTTGACCCTGGGGAAGTCACTTTATCCCCCTGTGCCTCAGTCCTGACTCTCTGTGTGACCCTGGGGGAGTCATTTTATCTCCATGTGCCTCAGTCACTGACTCTCTATCTGACCCTGGGGGAGTCAGTTTATTCCCTTGTGTCACAGTCACTGACTCTCTGTGTGACCCTGGGGGAGTCACTTTATCCCCCTGTGCCTCCGTCACTGACTGTATGACCCTGGGGTAGGTTATTTCCCTGTGCTTCGGTCACTGACTGCCTGTGTGACCCTAAAGGAGATGCTTTATCTCCCTGTATGATGCTGTACAAGGCAGTTTATCTCCCAGTTCCTTCGTTCTCAGAAATACAACCAGGTAACAATAATATTAATATTGTATATCCCTTTTTATATAGCTCTGCGTAAACTCCTGCGATTGAAGTTCCTTTCAGAGCTGCAGTGATGTCCTCCCTCTGACTGCCGTGCTTGGCTCTCCCTCCCCTCCAGCTGCAGGGCCCTCCTCTGAGCCAGGGGCTGGCCTCCAGGTCTCCTGCTTGCCACTTCTAGGCCTCTCCTAGCCACGGTTTCCGAAATGGTTGCCTTTGGTGACTTGGGCTGTGCAGGCTCCCCGTCTCGTTTCCAGCAGCCTGGGCCCCAGGCCACTTATAGCCTAAGCACCCTTTCCAAAGGCTCGGCCCTCCTCAGTCCCAGGCTCTGTACACAGGGTCTCCCTCCCTCCCTCCCTGCTGCTTCCAGACTTGCCAAACCTGTTCTGTGTTGGGGGGGGGGCATTTATCTATGTGCAGGAAAAGCCACGTCTCCTGGGAAGGGGGGGTGAGAGGGGGAGAGCGCAGATCTAAGAAGGGAAGAGACAAGTTGGTACAAGGCCCGGCTGCAGCTCCCTCTCCCCGCCTCGCTCGCAGTCAGCACACAGTGAGGGGCTTATAGTCTCTCCCCGGCATCCGCACACGTTAAGCCGCCGCGGGCTACCTGAAGCCCGCAGCCAACAGGTGCGGGCAGAGGAGAGGAGATGAGGCGCTGCCTGCCAAAGAGGAGCAGGAGCCTGAAAGCGCGGCTCGCCGCCCCCTGACAGCTGCCGGCGTTGTTGGGGGGAGGGGGGGGAGTCCCTTCGGCCCAGGTCGCTCTGCTCCAGGAGGGGCCATCATGGATCCGGGAGACCGAGGGAGCCGCCGCCGCCGCCGCCACCAATGAGGTACTGCCCGCGCCCTCTCGCCGCCGCCGCCGCAGCGCTTGCAGGCTGCTTTCTCTCGGTCTCCTTTCCAGCGCGGGGGGTTTGGTGCCCACACGGAGGCTTCCCGGCGCCTCTCGCGGCTGCTCTCGCGGCGGGCTGCTGCTTCCATTGCCTCGGGCCTGCTCGGTGAGGGGGAGTGCGGAATGGGATACGAGGTGTTTCCCGGTCCGCCGGCCCGGCTGCTCCAGCCCTGGTTTTGCCCTGTGCTCTGGATGGACTTGAACCTTCGGATTTTTCTCGTTCACTTCCTTTAAGGACCCCGGAGCTACAAAGCCATGCGTGCAGTGGGGCAAACCGAGGACTGGATTAGCAACCCTACCCGAGCATGGGGAAGTGGCAAAAACCCAGAAGTAGGAGGGAGGCTTTGGGCCACTTCTGGATTTTTGTGTTTTGTTTTTTTGTTTACATCCCCCTCTTCTGATGCATTCTGGGACCTGTAGTGCTGCTTTCAAATAGCAGAAGCAAGGATGGCCCAAGGGTTTAGAGCCGGGCTAGTAACACTGAAGCTGTGGATTGATTCAAAGCCCACCCACAGTCAGTAATAGCCTGGTTTCCAGCCTTGACAACAAGAGCGGGCATGAATCCTCAGAAAGACACCCAACAAGAGTGGGTGTGAGCCAGACAGACACAGTTTAATCAATTTCAGGCTCTGTGGAGAAGAGGCAGGATGTTAGTCTCAGTTCTATACTGTACAAGTCGGTGCTGGGTCTAGAGAAATGGGAGGGTTGAAGGTCTTAATAGGCTTATGTGGGAAGAGGAGATGTTTGATTTAAGCTCCAGTGTTCTTGCTCCTCTGTATATGGAAGTTTAAAACTGCATTTTTTTTTTTAAATGAGTCTTGGGTACATAAGAACATAAGCATTGCCATCGTGGGACAGACCAAGGGTCCATCAAGCTCTATATTCTGTTTCCAACAGTGGCTAATCCAGGTCACAAGTACCTGTCAGGATCCCAGTCAGTAGATAGATTCCATGTTACTAATGCTTAGAGATAAGTAGTGGCTTTTCCCAAGGCTATTTGGTTAATAACACTTTATGGACTTCTCTTCCAAGAACTTGTGCCTTTCTTAAACCCAGCTATGCTAA
Source organism: Rhinatrema bivittatum (assembly GCF_901001135.1). Taxonomy (NCBI): domain Eukaryota; kingdom Metazoa; phylum Chordata; class Amphibia; order Gymnophiona; family Rhinatrematidae; genus Rhinatrema; species Rhinatrema bivittatum. The sequence continues at coordinate 57,524,384 of NC_042629.1, read as the reverse complement.
CTGCCTTAACCACATCCTCCAGCAGTGATTTCCAGAGCTTAATTGTGGATTGAAAAAGAATGTGCTCTAATTTGTTTTAAATGTGCTACTTACTAACTTCATGGAGGGTCCCCCCCCCCCCCTTTTTTTTTTTCTTTTTGTAAAAGCAGATAACCAATTCTCATTTACCCATTCTATTCCACTCTCTTTACCCACAGACTCTGCCCCGGGTTTCAAATCAAAGGTACTCATGGCCCACTGTGTGTGTGAGTAGAATTTTGCCTGAAGATTTGTAAATGCAACCTGTGTGCTTGCTTTTTTTCCTCCTCCTGTCTTAAAGATGCTTCCAGGAATGCCACTTGAAAGTGTGGCTAGCAGTTAGGTGCATTGTCTCGGTAATCTGGTCAGCCTAGGTAGACTCAAATGAGACAATCTGAGGACAATGTTCAAAGCCATTTACCCCAGGCAGATTTGATGTTCTGTAAATTGCTCTCCTCGGAACTGCTAGAAAGTACACGCAGAGTCCACGAGAAGAACACCTTTTTAGCCATATACGAAGAGGCATTTCCAGGGCCATGTTTAGCTCGGGGGAGTAAAGTGCTCATGCAGAATGGCATTTTTCCAGGCGCAGAAAAAGGAGGTGCATAGTCCATGAGGACTTTGGTGCCAGCGCACCGGCGTAAGCAAGCTTTCAAACGAAAAGCTAAACACGGGGGGGGTGTTTCTCTGAAAATTTCCTACCAGGTCCATAGGTACAAAACTATCCACCTGGTGGGATACTGAAAATTACCTCCTGTAGGAAGTCCTGAAACCCATTGGAAACAATTCCCTCTCAGCTGGATTAATACAACATGGGCTGTCTATAACGTGGAAAGGCTAACAGCTGAATGGAAGAATAAAATAGGAGGGGACTTCATAGAACTTCACAGGCATTTGTAGAGTTTTGTCTTGATGATCTATGGGCATCTGCTATTCTTGCTATTCTTCTTTTTCTTTCTTTTGGCTCTCTTCAAACTCTGTTTTTGGTTCTATTAATGCTAAAAAATTGTTTTGATCTTGATGCGTACGTCTGCGTTGGTAGGTGTTCTAACTTCTCGTTTATTCTCCAGGCTGAAACGTAAGCTTACCGCCAGGGCGTGCTTTAGAAATGTTTGCAGCAGGTGATGTAGCTTATGAGGCAGCAAAGCTGATGATACCCCCTGCATGCGTCATAGTAGTGTCAGCAGTTTTGTGTTGATTCAAGGATTTATTGTTCGGTTATTATATATTTATTTTCAAGATTTTGATCCTGCACGTTCTGCCTTCTAGGCGGATTACGCAATGAACACGTGAGTTTAAAAACATGACCTGATAATTTGTATGCAAATAAAAACTAGGGGTGTGCACAGACATAAGAAATATGAAATAAGAAAAAAAAAAACCCGATGAGGTACGCACCAAAGCAAAAAATCTGTCAGGATGCATGGGCGGAAGGGTGTGTTAATCCCCTCCCTTTTACCATTATTTTCTTCTTCATGGGGCAGGGGTGAGCCTCGGTCTCTTCTGCCTCCCGGGGGGGGGCATGCGTACACAGGACACGAGCAGCTCGCCGCCGGCTGGAGGAAGTTTAATAACGGTGCCAGCCTCCGGCTGCAGGTGCCCTTTGTAAGCAGGGCCTGACCAGGGATCGCTCATGCGCTGTGAAGGGCAAGAGAATTCGAGGGGGAGGACCAGGGTTGGTTTTTTTTAAATCTTTTTGTCAATAATGACATTTTAAAATGAAACGAAAGAAAATGAGCAAAATTTCATGTACGTTTGTTTCCTTTCAAACTAATGGACCCTCCCTCCTCACTTCAGCTTCCATCGGGTCAGTTGTGACCATTCCTCTGCTGTCTCCAGAATATGTCCTTCTACCCTAGCAGCTGTAAGGCCCATAAGAAATATCCCCATGCCTATCGGCCTTAGGGTGACTCACTGCAGGATTAACCCCTCATACTGGTTGAAAATGTCAAAAGAATGTTTGGCATAGTTTTTGGGGTTGGTTTTTTTTTTGCTTTATCCTGAAATATATAACCCATCCTCAGGGCGTAGGCCTTAGCGTTGTGCTGCAGCAGACTCTGATTCGTGTCTGCTGTCCGACCGGGCCTGTAAGGCTTGGATATACCGGAAAGCCCTCCGCATAGCGCACAGGACTGAGGCACGGTCTAGGAGCCCTCCAGCCCTCAGGGCTAGCAAGGGCATGCATTCTGGATTTGTGATTTACAAAATCAGGGAGAATTGCATTTGAAAGTCAGTTACTGTGTCCAGCCCTCCCAGTATTGGGGCAGCCATAGGACCCGCAATGGTCGCCTCATGTGTGGCGCCCGCTATCTGAGCAACTTGCACTTGTTCGTCCGAGGAATTTTTTGTATGTGTGGTCCCCTGCTCTCTCAGCAGCCACTGGATCATCCTCTGCCTCTGAACAGTTGAATGACCCCTTGGGTCTGTGTCTGGGGAACTCTTGAGCCCTTTGATCACGGGCCCTCTATTTTATGGGCAGTCCTAGAACCTTTGACCCTGTCCTCTGCATTACAATAATGGTAAATATGGCCCCTTGCTCTTTGCTATCCCAGCAGCCTCGGGGTTCATCCATTGCTTTCTCTGCAGTGTGAGGCTCAAATGTGATGATATTTTTCAAGAACACGTAACCAAGCCCCTCGGCTGCCATCACTAAGAATCTGATGTCACATCTTTTATACAAGAGAATGGGATGCCTGGTGGCTGTTTTAACTTATTCTCCCCTCAGTGCCTGCCTGTCCTCCTTGTATTACCTCAGAGTGCAGATGGCACATTCCACCCCTGCATGCCAAAACTCCCTTCTCCATTAACAAGGGCAGGATCTGCTTCCTTTCACATGAGTGTCATAAGTCGCAGCTCCTAGTTGAGTAGGGGTGAAGGAACTGCTGATGGTTAATGTTTGTGTTTCCTACAAACCTGAAAAGAGGTTGCAAAACCCGGGCTCTGGCGGTGCGAAAGGACTTCTCCACGTTCACCCTGTGGACGTCTTTGCGATATGAAAATACACAGCTTTGCACGACAAAATGGTGCTGGCAGGTTGGGCTGCTGAGCAGCCTTGCTGGGATTATTTTTACAGATTTTACAGATTTGCGGATGATACAAAATTATTCAGAGTAGTTAAATCACAAGCGGATTGTGATACATTACAGGAGGACCTTGCAAGACTGGAAGATTGGACATCCAAATGGCAGATGAAATTCAATGTGGACAAGTGCAAGGTGATGCATATAGGGAATAATAACCCTTGCTGTAGTTACACGATGTTAGGTTCTATCTTAGGAGCTACCACCCAGGAAAAAGATCTAGGCATCATAGTGGATAATACTTTAAAATCGTTGGCTCAGTGTGCTGCAGCAGTCAATAAAGCAAACAGAATATTAGGAATTATTAGGAAGGGAATGGTTAATAAAACAGAAAATGTCATAATGCCTCTGTATCGCTCCATGGTGAGACCGCACCTTGAATACTGTGTACAATTCTGGTCGCCGCATCTCAAAAAAGATATAATTGCGATGGAGAAGGTACAGAGAAGGGCGACCAGAATGATAAAGGGGATGGAACAGCTCCCCTATGAGAGAGGCTAAAGAGGTTAGGGCTGTTCAGCTTGGAGAAGAGACGGCTGAGGGGGAATATGATAGAGGTCTTTAAGATCATGAGAGGTCTTGAACGAGTAAATGTGAATCGGTTATTTACACTTTTGAATAATAGAAGGACTAGGGGGCATTCCATGAAGTTAGCAAGTAGCACATTTAAGACTAATCGGAGAAAATTCTTTTTCACTCAACGCACAATAAAGCTCTGGAATTTGTTGCCAGAGGATGTGGTTAGTGCAGTTAATGTAGCTGGGTTCAAAAAAGGTTTGGATAAGTTATTGGAGGAGAAGTCCATTAACTGCTATTAATCAAGCTGACTTAGGGAATAGCCACTGCTATTAATTGCATCAGTAGCATGGGATCTTCTTGGTGTTTGGATAATTGCCAGGTTCTTGTGGCCTGATTTGGCCTCTGTTGTAAACAGGATGCTGGGCTTGATGGACCCTTGGTCTGACCCAGCATGGCAATTTCTTATGTTCTTAACCTCCCAGCATTTGATGGCGCTGCCTTTTAGAGAGCAAATTAATTATTTTCAGTTGCCGTTTTAGCTTCTTGGGTGGTTCTGGAAAATGAAACGGAGTCTTCACCTCTTAAAAAAGTGGCTGGAAACTCAGAGCAGCTTTCCTGTCTGTAGCTGCCCCCAGCCTCACACCTCTTTCAAGCCCCCTTTCTAGCCACTCTGATGGGGGTTAGACTGAGGAGTAGCATTAGTAAGGGAAAGGATGGCGGACGTGTGGAATGGTCGCTCAGGGAGGAGGTTGAGACACAACAGCAACAGAATTCAAGAAAGTCTGGGATTAAGTTTTCCTAGCTGCGAAGAAGTGAGAGGAAAGTCAGAGAGAGCTGGGGGTCTGTGATACCACCAGGAAGGTAACTGGTCAGACTGGATGGGCCTGCCTTCCATAACCTTTTTCTTATGGACTCAAGTCCTCTCGTGACATTTGTGTCTGTGATTGCAGACATTCATACTGGAAGGGCACACATCACACTGGAAGGGTGGAAAGGTCATACCTACTGCTGCATGAAGGGGATATTAGTTTTACCACCAGAGGAGGGGGGGTGGGATTTTTCCAAGTCATTTACATGCATAAACCCTAGTTTTATGCGCGTAAATGGTCTTTCTAAAATTGAACTGGACCGGGTGTGTGTAAAAGTTTGCACATAACCTGGTTTCATGCATACTTTTATGTGCACGGAGGGAGCGGGATTAGAGTTGGGGCAGATTCGGCACTTACGCTCACGGTTTATTTTAAAATGCGTGCGTTTAAGTGTACGCGCGTAAGTTACTCCCTCCAAAGAGCAGGGGAATCTTTAGGTGAGTGAATGTATACGCATCCTCGGCCAATTACCCAGGAGGTTTCAGTGCATGCATTTTGCTTTGTGTACACAGAGTATGTCAGAAAGGAGATTGTAGCTTTTGGAAGAAGGTGAGGCCAAGAGACGGGGAGAGATGGAAGGCCAGTGGAGGAATGGAAAGCAAGAGACCTGGAGGAAGGAAGATGGGGTGAGGGATGAAACTGAAATGAAGAGGTCATGATGGAAGGAAAAGAGAAGAGAAGGAAGTGGAGAGTGAGGTGAAGAACGAGAACCTCCTATAGGAAGGAGACCCAGAAAAAGGAATTGGGAGCAGGCAGAGTGAAATGATCCCAGCTTATGCTTGGCTTGTTTTACTGCTCAAAGATCTTAGGGCACCTGGATTTCTTTCTAGTCAGAGTCCCTGCCAAGTGGCCATAGCCATGTAGCCCAAGGTTGCCTTATGACTAGGTTTGCCAGCTGACTGCGTGCAAAATCAAGACTGGATTAACCCGACCAGCAGAAGTGGAGCCAGTTAAACAAATTTGTTTATGCCTTATCCACATTAGAGAGCTACCTCAGCCTGGCCAAGTCGCAATGCTTTTGGGCCAGGTTGAAATGCAGCACAGAAATTCCCAGGAAAAAGAAAATGACAAATTTTACACACCGCAGCTTTCTCTGAATTCTGGGACTTGGCATTGCACCCAGAGATTATTTGCGGGGATGCAATCAGTTCTCCCAGAGACTTCCTGATAATGCCAGGATGGAGTCAGAGGGCAGCCAAAGTGTGCCGCCCGAGGCAAGCCCTGTGTATTCTTCTATATAGGTGTAGTGGAGCTTTTAAACCCGCCAGTGTTTTTTTTTTGAAGGGAGTTCAGTATTGGGAGGGGCTATTTTCAAAAGCCCCAGGTTGTGTGTGAACTGCACCAGCTATTTTAGCATCGTTTTCCTTTGAAAATGAGCAGGTGCAAAGCATGCACGTTGAGAGCTCCGACGACTGCGGCCGGAGGCAGAGTTAGCGTCTCCCCTGCAGGCACTGTTTTCCTCCCCCAAGCGTGCCCAGAGGAGACCTGCCTTTTTAGTGCGGTAAAAGGATACCTGCGCTATGGAAGCCCTGCATGGCCTCTGATCCACTTTTCAAGGGGGGGGGCAGCTTTCAGTCCCGTCGTCAGTGTGCCCTCGCCAACGTGCAGCTGGACTTCCGCGCTCACCTGGGAGGAAGTGGGATTCCGGATACAGGAAAAGATCCTGGACCTGGAGATGAATGACCCACTTATTCCTTACAGATACGTAAGCTTGCTGCCAGATGTGCTGTTTGCCAGGACTCTGCATCCAACACACAGAGGGGGGATGGACCCGGAGGTGTTTACAGAAACAAGCAGCAGCGACCTCCTATCCACTCTAGGGCAATCAGTTCCTACTGCTGTCAAACCTCCCCATCCCACTACATCTTGGGATTTTCCTAATGAAACGAAATACTTGGCATTAAGAAAACCAGAACTGGATTTGTCTGGGGAGATGGTTCCTGTTTCTATCAGCATAGCATCTGTGCCTAGGATGATGCTGTGGATGTTGTCTGAGAGCCTGTGGTCTGTGGAATTTCCCACCCCTAACTCCACATCTGCCGGTGTTTTCTTTGGACTGGAATTTTGTGTGCTGTTAATTTTTTTGGAGGGGGTGAGGGGGGCCTTTCATTGAGGCAGATTTGCCATCTCATCAGGCCCTTGCCACCTCTGAATCCTCCAGCTCTAAGGATCCCGGCTCGTCTCCAGTGCTCCTGGGACCTGTTGTTTTCAGGATTTTACAAAGCAGTGAAGCACCACACGTGACCCGGGTCAGTCATGGAAAAGCAGCCATGGGGGTTCCTCCTTCAACAAACCAGGGCAGACCGTAACCTAGGAAAGGAACAACATTCCTTGTTCACAAGAAGAAAAACCAAATCTAACAGCGCTATCAGTATTTAATCCAGGGGTTACATCTCCAGATCAGCCTCTGAAACCAGGCATAAACTGTGGTCCTCATCCCACCCTGAGAAGGATCGGGCCAGTGATCCTCCATGTCCCATGTCTGCCGTTGGTGCCTTAAGAGCAGGTGAGGAGACACAAAATCACCCGGAGGTCCGCTTTATGTCCTGCGGTGGTGCCGTGAGACAGAAGGGGCAGAGTCAGCTGCAGGTGGCCATGTTTCCCTGCCCCGTGAGGTGCAGGGAGGTGGAAGGGGTAGGCACACCTGGGGATGGTCTTTCCACCCTGTACTGTGTGACTGCCTCAGTGTTTTTGTGATTCTTTTATTGTACTAGCTCTGGCACCACAAAGCAGAGTGTGAGGATGTGGCATCGCTTTAACTTGGCGGGAACAGAGCGGCAATTCCATTAAAGATGATAATGCAAAGCTCTAAAGCATTCCTGACATATTTTATCCTCCCCCCCTCCAGGAAAGGCAGGTTTGCTCAGGGCCATGTGGACTGTGTCTGAGGCTTTCCTCTCTCTTTTTTTTTTTTTTCAAGCAAACAAAACCGAGTTTGACGCGTGCTGTCTGTGCTGGAGTTTGCCACAGGGCCAGACTGGGGCCCACAGGATCGTTGAAGCAACCGTTCTCCAGAGCTATTAGAGAGATCTCCGTTCTGAGAAGCTCAGCCCAGGATCCTTTCTCCGCGGCCCACGCTCTGGAAATGGAACGCGTGTGCGTTTTGGTGTCGCTTTTTGACCGTTTAGTGCGGAGCTGGAGGTCCCGGAGACCCTGGGTTCCACTCCCAGCTCCTGTCTCCATTTTATCTCGTGGTCTTCAGGAAATCACAAGGTCTGCCTGGGCCGAAATCGGAGATTATAAGCACCCTGGGGCAGGGGTCTTGCAGATTGGCAAATGGTCCTGCATTTGGAAGGACAGTCCCTCAGGTTGGTTAAAAAGCAAGGAAAACAAACATTTTCTTTTTTCACTCTGTCCTGCCGAAACTTCCTTTGGTTCAATGCCGTCACTAGAGAAAGGAAGACAAACCCGCCGTAGAGTCCTGGGTTAGAGAGGTTCGCTGCACATGATGGGCCAAGTCCTCAGCAAAGCTATTCACACTGCAGTAGACGTCAGCTACAAGGTCCCACTGGTGGAAAAACCTCCTTGCCTGTGGTGGGGGCGCTTTAAAAGCCCGCGCTGGCTGCATGGGTGGAAACGGCACACCCGGGAGCGGACACTCCGGACGAGGTCGTGGTTCTGCGCGGCGATGCTACCCGCGGAAGGGAGTAATCCGTACGAATATACCGGAATGGTCTTCAAGCAAGGCGTGGGAAGATGCGAGGCTATTTCAACAAGCCAGACATTTTGCTTTGGGGACATTTTGGGGCCTGGCAGTTTTCTCCTGCTCCGCTTTTGGGCTTCCAGCTCAATCGGAAGCAGAGCCAAGATCTGGTGCCATAAGCCTTCGTCTGCAGCTGCCCAGGGATCTTCCCCTCCCGGTTTACGTTTTGTGCAGTGGTTGCAGTAACATTTCTCAGCTGGGGCCATGCATTAGGGATCCTTTCGGAACCCTGCAGTCGCGGGCCTTAAATCCAGACAGCAGATGTCACCGTTGCGCCAGTACTATGGCTCCCTTCCCTTCCCCCCCCCCCCCCCCCCAACAACGTCCCCAGCTGACCCGGTGAGCAGAAGACCCTAAGCTGGAGAGCAAAAGAAGATGACCACACAGCTTTATTCACTGAAAAGACCAGGCCAATCTACGGTGGCCTCTTTTCATCCTAGTGACCACGCTGTTGGTTTCAGAAGCGAGGGATATTATGGAGACAATGCATTGCAATTCAGCAGCAGCCAATCGAGAAGACCCTGCGTTATCAAAAAAAAAAAACCAAGCTGCACTATCCTCCCTTCCATCGCCACCTTAAAACAAGGTTTGTAGTTTTGTTTCATGCAGGCAAAGCCCCCATCTCGATTTCCACCCCGGGAAGCCATACCTGCTGTGCTATCCTCTCGTTCTTTTACCTGTCTGAGGATTCGTTCTGCAGAGGGAAGCGGTCATGCCCTTCTGTGATCTCCATTCCCCCCTCCCCTTGCACAGTCCTAGGCCACAGTAGCCCTTTCAGCACCTGACCGGCTCGTTTTCTGCAAGGAATTGGAAGCGGGTGCACAGGCTGCTGGTTTGTTTGATTTTTTTTTTTTCCAGTTTGGTGCGTTGCTTGCCAGGAACGGGATGGGTAACGACCCTTCCATTTTGTCCAGCAGCTGCAGAACATGTGATGGAAATGTCTGGGACTTCACGTATGATATGGGATTGCACCGCTCTACCCAGCTCGTAGTTTTAATGTGGTGCTGCGTTGTGGATTTGGGGTGAATTTTAGTGTTCGTGTAGTCCGGGGCTGGGACAGGCACGCGCGGTTCTGCCGATGCATCTCACTCCTGCCCCACAATACCCCCTGCTATTCCAGTACCAAGACCCTTCATGCTCTGCCAAAGCACCTCAGTATTGCCCCCTCGCTATTCTAGTGCCCATAATTGTTAATCTGTGGTGGCTGGTAAGCTTTTTCTTAAGCTGAGTACACAGTGAATTGAGCCGGGGAGAGAGAGAAATAACCAGGAGCACCACCACAGCTCTTTCTCTCCCCTTCTTCACCCCTTTCCGTGCTTCCTCCCCCCCCCCCTCCCCACTTTATCATCCAGCACCGATTCTCCTTTTCAGCTGGAGAGACCCCGGGATCCTGCCAGCCCTGTCTCTTCTTCGCCTGGCAGGGTCTGGGGAGCTCCGCCAGCACTGCCCTCTGCAGCCTCCGCCTGTAACCTGACATCCCATAGATGCATGGCGGAAGCCTGCTCTACCTGACGTCATTGCTGGCTTTGCTCGGCTGTGTCTGCCTCCACAAACATTAAGGATGTTTACCCACCTGCTACCCAGTAACTAAACGACACATTGCAATGCTTCCTATAACACCAAGTCTCTCATTTAGTTAGCATGGGCCGCTTAGCCAAATGGAAAGTAAACCAATTAAAGGTTTGCGAATTCGCCATGCACCGGCCTCTCGGAAAATGATGCAGCGGAACCGGAAGAAAGGCACAAGGAAGGGCCCCAAAAATCGCTAAGGGTGACACAAGAGCTCCCTTACGAAGAAAGTCTTGACAGATTAAGGCTCTCCGGCTTGGAGAGGAGATGTGAGAGAGATTTGTAAAGCCGTGTGGTTTCGGAAGCGGTAGCTAGGGGGGGGGGAACGGTAATTTAAGTCGTGAAACTAGCTGGGAGCGGATTTACCACAAATTTAAGAAAACATTATCTTTTTCACTTCTCACGCAGTTTAAGCCGCAGAAGTTGTCGGAGAATAGAGTCAAGGCTAGTAGGGTAAGATGAGCTTGAAGAAAGGAGAGGACATTCCCCATTGCTTTTCTCCTGGGAGGGAGCATTACGGATTCCTGTTGGAATCTGCCGGACTGGACCCTGTTGGCGACAAGATGCCGGGCTTGTTCTTACGACCGAAAGGGACCTGATAAGAGGTTTCTGACTTCATGAGTGACGTGGGTTAATGAGGACGTTTTTATTTGCTCCATTGAAACCAATTGCTAGCAGATTTTAAGCAGATTTAAGAAAGTGATTTTTTTCAGTCCGAGGCAGAATTAAACTGTGGAACCTGTTGCCGGGGGAGGTTATCAAGACCAGTAGTATAGATGGGATTAAAAAGGCTTGGATGAGTTTCTGGAGGAGAAACCCCATTAACAGACAGACTTGGGGCTCGCGCCTTCTTAGCGAGCAGCGGGTAACAGATCTCTCTCCGTTAGGATTTGTTGGGTAATTCTTCAAAATGATTCGGAATGGCCCCTGTCGGGGACAGCATGCCAGGCTTGATTGTTCTAACCCATTATGGCAGTTCTTTTCTTTTTTTTTTTTCAATGCTCTTCCCTCCTATTCAGCCAAAAAAAAACCACCTAAATATTTTCCAGCTTTCTTCCTCTGAGAATATGTCCTGATACCAAATCATTTCGATGGGCAATTAAGGTCTTTCCTCCTTCCTGTAAACACAACCTTACTCTTGAGAACTATGAAACGCTGCCCAGCCTGCTGTTGGTACTGGACGGCTCCTGCGGAGAAAGGTGCGAGCATGCACTGGGATCAGGGGCATGAAGGTGTGGAGCAAGCAGATCGGCAAAGGCACTGCCCTCGGCGGGGGGGTGAGACAACGCTAACCTTCCTGCCTGCAAGGCACAAACTGCACGGCCAGTGACCTTTTTAGGAGGCTTTTAAAGGAGAAATCAGCAGCCCGTGGAGCTCGGACTGGCAGGCTGTCTTTGGCTGCCACATCGGATAATGACTTCAGTCATCATCAGGCTTAGTGAAGATTTTCCTGTCTCTTTTTTCTCTCTCTATTGCTGGTGTTTCTTTCCTTTTTACAGTGGCTGCCAGAGGGCTTGGAATTGTATTTCCCTGCTAATGCTTTAAAAAAAAAAAAAAAGTGTTGGGAGGCACTTAAAAAATGTGACTTGCAGCTGCTTCATGCTCTATCTGTTTATACATGTTACTGTTTAACCCCTTCCCTCCTGCCTCCCCAGAGTTGGGGGACTGCTCTCACGGCTCTTTACCTGGGTAAAAGGGATTAACTGAGAATTGGCTTGCTCTGCTAGATTCAAAGCGTGTGTGTGGGCTTCCTTTCGGGTCAATTTTAAAGGGAACACGCGAGCGCCCATAATCGCATGAGCAAAACTGTTTCTCATTTTATAAGCTTCACGCGTGCTGTACGGTCTCTTCACACACGCATCTTGCACGGGGGAGGGGGAGAGACTCTGTATAGGGTCAGTTTGACACGCTCTATATAGGTACCAGTAGAGGGGCACTTTGAATCGGGGTGGGTTAGGGGGGGGGGTGTGGTTACGGATGCATTCGTAGTAAAATTGACATCAGTAAAGAATTATAGCTCTTCTGAGTGTGGAAAAGTCTAAGAAGAGGAGTTGATTTGTACACTGCAGTGCTAGCTGCAGTGTTCAAATCTGCACCTTTTCAACTCTTTACTGGTGTCATTTTTACTACGAATACCTCCTGAATGTTTCTGTAACGGCACCCACCCCAATTCAAAGAGCCCCTCTAGAGTGGTACCTATCTAGAGAGTGTTAGACTGACTGTATACAGAGCCCCTCTGTGTAAACTTTCATTACGGGTGTCACTCTTGGACCCACCCCTGGAATGCCCATGACCTGCCTCTTTTCCGGCTTCTTCAAATTAGCATTGCTAGGGCGAGGCCCACATACACACATATGTGGCCATTTGTTGCATGAGCAATGCTTTGAAAATCCAATAGCATGCATGCTTTTGAGCCAGGTTAAAAGCATCTGCTTCTAGGAACATATTTAGGCTGGGGGAGTGAAAGGGTGCGCGAACCATCTGATTTTTAAATCCAAGTATGTTATTTTATTTCCCTGTCATCGGCCGTCTGCACACAAATAGGCAAAAGTAGGAGAATGTGTCAGTATATGTGGGCTGACCGGGCCTGTATACGTTACCACCCCCCAAAACCTGTCCTGGGGGACCCCATAGCCAGTCAGGTTTTCATAATATCCACAGTCAATGTGCATGAAAAAAATGTGCGTACTTTACGGGGAGGAGCCATCTAGCATATGCAGATTTACTTCATTCATATTCAGTGTGGATATTCTGAAAATTGGAGTGACTGTGGGGTCCCCACGACAGGTTTGGGAAGACCGGCCTAAATAATAATAGAAGAGTTCACGTTACACCACTGGAGAATTAAAAATTGTAGGACTCACAAATCCCCGTTTTTGCTCAAGATCAACTGGGGTTGAATATCTTCATATTTGGGGTTTACCAAGTAGCAACTGTCATCAAAGTAGATATTCAAGTGGTCAAAAAAATATTCAGTAAAGTGTGCCAAAAAAAGAGCCATCACATGCTCCATTAAGACCTCCATTCTGCCCACAGAGGAGCATTTATCCAGGATACATCTACTCTTACCTCAGGCTGGAATATCTCCGGAAAGTCCCTTTTCTGTAGCTCTGTGACTCTCATTTCAGTTACTGGGATAAACTTAAACTTGTTTTCCACATTCCTGTTACTAAATTGTACCATTAATCCACAATGTCTGCATTGTCTTGCTGCAGACTAACAAAGGTCTATTGACCTGGAATGTTAGCGATATTCTGCAGCCTGTAGTAATGTCCTTATGGCCATTCGGGTCTTTCCTGAAATCTTCCTGCCAATGACTGTGTCTCATCAGCAACTTTCCTCCTTCCTAGTTTAGGAAATATTGATGAAACGTGTAAATCTTCGTGACGGGCGTGGTTTCAAAAATCCACTTGTCCATTGACCCAGAGTGGATTTTCTGATGATGGGATGGCCCCAAGAGCCAGTAGCAGGGTCATATGGAGGAGAAAGAGGGGTGGAGTACAGGAGAGAGCTAAGGGGGGGGGGGGGGGAGAGATGATAGAGCTGAAAGAGCCGCCATTCATGACAGTACCTGGAAGTGAGCCCTTGTTGCTGTAGCATAGTTGACTCTGCCTCGTAGGCAAACCTATGAGGCCTATGCTGACAGCTGGCTAACACGCCCTGTAGCGAGGCAAGCTGGGGCTTTACCTATACCAGCCGCCTTCCCCACAGGTTGAGCCCTTGGGTTCTGGTAATTGGAAGGGCTTAGGTGGGTCCCTAGGGCGGTCAGATGAGCAAGAGTCAGAGCATATGTTGGGGTCAGAACAGGCAGCAGACCGGAGGAGCTGAGGGCAGGCCAAGATCAGGGTAGGCGGCAGACAAGCATGGTCGGGTCCAAAGCCAGAAGTCAGGTCCACACGACAGGCAAACATGGCCAGGTCCAAAGCTATAGGTCTGGTCCAGAAACCAAGCCAAAGATGGACGAAGGCTACAGACACTGGAGTGAGGAGACAAGGGTGAACAAGACCAGATTGGATGAGGCAAGGCTGGACAAGGACGGTTGGATGAGGCAAGAAGCAACAGGAACCAGAAACACAGGAAACAGGCAGGACTCAGGAATGCAGGAGCAACATGCACTGCAAGGATGCAGGAAACCCATTGTTGAAGCTTCTGAGAGGTGTCCGAAGCAGCCTTATATAGGGAGGTACCACTGACGTCGTCCTAGGACGCCGCAGGAACTTTCCTGCTACGGCCCCTTAAAGACTCAATGCGCGCGAAGGAGGGCCCGGGTCATGGTGGCATCTTCATGGGAGAATTCTGCTCTCAGCAACATCTTCATTGGAGCTTGCCACGCTTGATGGCATCTATAGCAGTGGCGGCAGCTTACTGGACCATCCTGTTAGCCATCTTTCAAGACAACTAGCATGGCACGTGGTGAGGATATTGAGCTTTATAGCATCAACTATTCATGTCACACCCTTGGCACATCTCCACATGAGATGCCCAATAGACTCTAATATTATCTCAGTGAATGCAGGCCATCCAAGATCTTTGAGACAGCATCCAAATCATTCATAGAAATGTAGAACATGACAGCAGATAAAAGCCATATGGCCCATCTAGTCTGCCCATCCATATTTCTTGCTCATCTCTATAGTTGTTTCCTATCCCGCAGAGATACTCAGTACTTGTCCCATGTTATTTTGAATTTGATATGGCTCTCATCACCACCACTTCCACAGGGAGGCTATTCCATGCATTCACCACCCTTTCTGTAAAGAAATATTTCCTTAAATTACTCCTGAGCCTATCCTTTTCACCCAGATCCTCCTTTCTGTTGACACAGACCCACATCCTGTGTATATTCCTTAGAGGTATTTAAATGTCAGTATCATATTTTCTCTTTCCCTCCTTTCCTCTAGGGTATACATGTTTAGATCTTTAAGTCTTCTCCTCATATGCTTTATGATGGAGACTGTTAACCATTTAGTAGCTGCCCCCTGGACTGACATTTTATTTATTTATTTATTTATTTATTTATTTACAGGTTCTTATATACCACCTGTATCGGAGCTACATGCTGGACGGTTTACAGTATCATAACAAAAAATATTTGGTTTATATCCTTTTTGAAGGAGTGGTCACCAGAAATGCATACAGTACTCCAAATAAGGTATCACCAGAGACCTATACAGAGGCGACATCACCTCCTTTTTCCTGCTATATGCACCCAAGCATCCTTCTGGCTTTTGCCATCATCTTGTCTGCCTATTTGGCCACCTTTTTAAGATCATCAGATACAATCACCCCGAGATCTTGTCCTTCTTTTGTGCACAGGAGAACGTCACCCTCTATAATGTACTACTCCATTGGATTTTTGCAACTTCAAAGCATAACCTTGTATTTTTTAATATTTAATTTTTGCTGCCAAAATCTAGACCATTCCTCAGGCTTCACTAGATCCTTCCTCATGTTTTCTACACCTTCCAGGGTGGTCCACCCTGTTGCAGATTTTGGGATCATTGGCAAAAAGGCAAACCTTTCCCGATAGCTCCTCCACAATATCGCTGACGAAAATGTTGAAGAGAACTGGACTGCAGGCCAATCCCTGCAGGATCCCTTTCCTCTGTGCAAGCTCTGTTTATCACTGCTCTTTGTCACCTCCCGCTCCGCCAGTTTCTGACACGGGCAGTCACTTTAGGGGCCCTTACCTAGGGTGCTCATTTTTTGTTATAAGTCGCCCTTGCAGAACTGGGTCAAAGGCCTTGCTGGGTCACCCACTCAAAATATTGATTAGCTTCATCTAAGAAGACCCCCCTGTGATAAAACCATGGTGCCTCAGCTCTTGTACTCCATTGGGTTCCTATACTATCCGTTCTTTGAGCAGCAATTCCATTAATTTACTCGCCACCGAGGTCAGACTAACAGGCCCGGCATTCTCAAGGCTCCTCCTCACTTCCACTTTTGTGAAGAGGAACCGCCTCTTCCTGTCTCCAGTCCCCAACTCTAAAGAAGCATTAAAAATTGAGACAGCAGAGCTGCTTCTCTTAATATCTTGGATGTATCCCATCTGGCCTCACTGCCTCATCTACCTTTTTAGTTTTGCTAGCTCCTCGTGAGCACAGTCTTCTGAAAATTGATTGCGGTCTACCCTCCTATCTTTTATTTATGGCAGTTATTTGCAGTCCTATTCCAAGTCCTTCCTCGGTGAACTCTGAATAGAAATACTGGTTAAGCAGTTCTACATTTTCCTCCTCAGCCTCTACATATTCCCTCCCTTCACTTCCTCCTGTTACTAATATAGCTAAAAAAAATACAAATTTATTTATTTATTTATATTTATTTATTTAACAGTTTTTTTTATACCGACATTAAAATAAACATCATATCAGTTTACATTATAATAGAAGGTGGAAAATACAGAGAACAGGGGAGGGGGGTGGACAACCAGCAAACAAGGATTAGAGGGGCTCTAACAGAGAGCCCGAAGCATAGCGGAGCAAGAAGGGGTTGGAAAGAAACTATTTACAAAAAACTGTAGTGTGTGTGTAGCTTGTATCAGAGTTAATCTGGAAAGGCCAGGGACCATGCTCTATCAATTGCCGGTCCAACCCAATAGAATGCACTGTCCTCTCACCTCCGTCTGGAGTCATGCCCTACTAAATTCAGAAAAATGCTAAAAACCTGGCTGTTCCACCAGGCCTCACAGCCAGCACTCCTGAGCCATGCATTCCCTACAGCGCCTCCTGCTGGGAGAGACTGAGACAGCAGGAGCCGTGAGCTCCCCTCACAGCCAGCACTGCTGCTCCATTCCCTACAGCGCCTCCTGCTGGGAGAGACTGAGACAGCAGGCGCCGTGAGCTCCCCCCACAGCCAGCACTGCCGCTCCATTCCCTACAGCGCCTCCTGCTGGGAGAGACTGAGACAGCAGGCGCCGTGAGCTCTCCCCACAGCCAGCACTGCTGCTCCATTCCCTACAGCGCCTCCTGCTGGGAGAGACTGAGACAGCAGGAGCCGTGAGCTCCCCCCACAGCCAGCACTCCCACTCCATTCCCTATAGCACCTCCTGCTGGGAGAGACAGACAGCAGGAGCCGTGAGCTCCCCCCACAGCCAGCACTGCTGCTCCATTCCCTACAGCGCCTCCTGCTGGGAGAGACTGAGACAGCAGGAGCCGTGAGCTCCCCCCACAGCCAGCACTGCCGCTCCATTCCCTACAGCGCCTCCTGCTGGGAGAGACTGAGACAGCAGGCGCCGTGAGCTCCCCCCACAGCCAGCACTGCCGCTCCATTCCCTACAGCGCCTCCTGCTGGGAGAGACTGAGACAGCAGGCGCCGTGAGCTCCCCCCACAGCCAGCACTGCCGCTCCATTCCCTACAGCGCCTCCTGCTGGGAGAGACTGAGACAGCAGGAGCCGTGAGCTCCCCCCACAGCCAGCACTGCCGCTCCATTCCCTACAGCGCCTCCTGCTGGGAGAGACTGAGACAGCAGGAGCCGTGAGCTCTCCCCACAGCCAGCACTCCTGCTCCATTCCCTACAGCGCCTCCTGCTGGGAGAGACTGAGACAGCAGGCGCCGTGAGCTCTCCCCACAGCCAGCACTGCTGCTCCATTCCCTACAGCGCCTCCTGCTGGGAGAGACTGAGACAGCAGGAGCCGTGAGCTCCCCCCACAGCCAGCACTCCTGCTCCATTCCCTACAGCGCCTCCTGCTGGGAGAGACTGAGACAGCAGGAGCCGTGAGCTCCCCTCACAGCCAGCACTGCCGCTCCATTCCCTACAGCGCCTCCTGCTGGGAGAGACTGAGACAGCAGGCGCCGTGAGCTCCCCCCACAGCCAGCACTCCCACTCCATTCCCTACAGCGCCTCCTGCTGGGAGAGACTGAGACAGCAGGAGCCGTGAGCTCCCCTCACAGCCAGCACTGCCGCTCCATTCCCTACAGCGCCTCCTGCTGGGAGAGACTGAGACAGCAGGAGCCGTGAGCTCCCCCCACAGCCAGCACTGCCGCTTCATTCCCTACAGCGCCTCCTGCTGGGAGAGACTGAGACAGCAGGAGCCGTGAGCTCCCCCCACAGCCAGCACTGCTGCTCCATTCCCTACAGCGCCTCCTGCTGGGAGAGACTGAGACAGCAGGAGCCGTGAGCTCCCCTCACAGCCAGCACTGCTGCTCCATTCCCTACAGCGCCTCCTGCTGGGAGAGACTGAGACAGCAGGCGCCGTGAGCTCTCCCCACAGCCAGCACTCCTGCTCCATTCCCTACAGCGCCTCCTGCTGGGAGAGACTGAGACAGCAGGAGCCGTGAGCTCCCCTCACAGCCAGCACTGCCGCTCCATTCCCTACAGCACCTCCTGCTGGGAGAGACTGAGACAGCAGGCGCCGTGAGTTCCCTTCACAGCCAGCACTGCTGCTCCATTCCCTACAGCGCCTCCTGCTGGGAGAGACTGAGACAGCAGGCGCCGTGAGCTCTCCCCACAGCCAGCACTCCTGCTCCATTCCCTACAGCGCCTCCTGCTGGGAGAGACTGAGACAGCAGGCGCCGTGAGCTCTCCCCACAGCCAGCACTCCTGCTCCATTCCCTACAGCGCCTCCTGCTGGGAGAGACTGAGACAGCAGGAGCCGTGAGCTCCCCCCACAGCCAGCACTGCCGCTCCATTCCCTACAGCGCCTCCTGCTGGGAGAGACTGAGACAGCAGGCGCCGTGAGCTCTCCCCACAGCCAGCACTCCTGCTCCATTCCCTACAGCACCTCCTGCTGGGAGAGACTGAGACAGCAGGAGCCGTGAGCTCCCCCCACAGCCAGCACTCCCACTCCATTCCCTATAGCACCTCCTGCTGGGAGAGACAGACAGCAGGAGCCGTGAGCTCCCCCCACAGCCAGCACTGCTGCTCCATTCCCTACAGCGCCTCCTCCTGGTTCAGGCTGAGGCTGCAATGCCTGTAATTCTGTACCATTTCCGAAGACAGGCCCAGATACTGAGCAGGTTTCTGTGATGCTGCAGTTGGTAAGCAGAATGGGTGGAGAAGGCTACCCTGGTGGCATTTATCCGTCAACTGTTTTGGTGCCGTTTTTGCCTTTGAAGCTACAGGAAACCATAAGTCTGCTTAACTGTTAAATTCTCTGAAAGTAAACTTGACTCTGTACTTTCCTTGATTTTTTTTTGCCTACATTTCAACTGCATCCAGATCCCATTAGCAAATCCCTTAATTGCAGATAATTTCCTTGCTTGAAAAGAAAAGAGAATTGTTAATCTTATTTGGAGAAAGATTAAGGTGCCAAATGGCAAAGTATTCTGTTGAGTTTATTTCTAGCTATTCCAGTTCTCTGCCCACCCCTTTCACAGCTTCCTGATAATCCAACCCTCTGTCCCTTAAACAGAGA
This sequence comes from Rhinatrema bivittatum, assembly GCF_901001135.1. Classification (NCBI taxonomy): domain Eukaryota; kingdom Metazoa; phylum Chordata; class Amphibia; order Gymnophiona; family Rhinatrematidae; genus Rhinatrema; species Rhinatrema bivittatum. The sequence goes on along the minus strand of NC_042629.1, from coordinate 57,505,273 downwards.
ACTTGCACCCAAGCCCACCTGTGCCTGGCTACAGGGCACTTCTCCCGCTGATGCTCCCTTGGGACCCTGGACAAGTCACTCTGCCCTCCGTTGTTCCTGATTTACTAAGCCTTTTCTCCCATTCTGTGTCCATGGGGAAAAAATGCTCAGCAAACGAGGCCCTTAGTTTGTAAGCCCTCTCATGGGCAGGAATCTACCACAGCAGCTCAAAGAAACTCCACATCACCAGCTCCCACCCACGAGTTGGCACCTGGGGCAATAGATAGCGGAGTGACTTGCCCAAGGGAACATTGGTGGAATAAGCCCGCTGTAGGCAGGCACTCCTTGTCACGGGTGGGGGGTGAGGGGGTTAGAGTCTGTTCTCTGTGTACTGTGTATATATTCCTTTGCTTTGAGATGCATTAGAAGACAATCAAGCTTTCGTGCACCTGAACAGTCCCCATACATGGACCGTGTTTCATGGAAACTGCCTCGGGAGGGACCTTATGTCCGTTTATAAGAAAATAAAATTTAAAAAACTATTACAGGGGACACTGTAAGGGCATTAGGGATACAGAAAATCTAGATGCATAATCTCAAAAGGATATAGGGAATCATTACAGCTTACCGAAGCTCCAAAAACAATTTATCTAAACGGGGATGATCGCCTGTTATGAAAGACAGAAACACAACAGTCACACCGAGGGATGTAAGGCTGCGAACAGACACTGCAAAAAGCCCAAAATATACCAAGCCTCTGACAGCTTGTACTGAAGGGTGACACAAAGCAATTTAAATAATTCCAAACAGGGGCTGTGATGGGCACCAGCGGGAGATCACATGATCAGAGCTGTCAATCAAAGCTAAACAGGCTCCGCCCAGGTGATGGTGCTGAAACCCCTGAGATGCAAGGAATAAGCCCGTCAAAGGACAGAAACTAAGAGAGGTTAAAGAAAGGCAGCCCATCCAATGCTCACATTTAAACCAAAAAAGGGATCGCAGCTCCGCTTCTGTTCGCGTTGCGTTAGATAGCGAGAGAAGTTTCCTCCCCGGGGAGAGGGATAAGGCACTTCAATAACACAGATCGTTGCATGTATGTTTCACAAGAGGCGCGTTCTCTCTCTAATCATAGGGAAGAGCGATGTTCATAGAGTCCTGATCGAATACACTGAGAGGTTTTATATATATATATATATATATATATATATATATATAAGCCAGATAAGTTCCAGTGGTATTGAAAAGTCGGCATTATGTGTGTGTATATATAACACGCCACGCCTCCTCCCTTCCTGAATAGATTGGCCATACCTTACCAGCATTACTATCAAAGCAGTGCTGGATGCCGCAGGGACCGGTAAGAATGCACCTCGTTCCCGGCAGCCCTGGAGGCATCCCGGGTGGGTGGTTGCTGGGGCCTGGAGCCTGAATGGTTTCAAAATCGGGGAGGGGAGAGGCTCCTCGGCCTCCTATGGCCCACAAGTTATTTTAATTCTTTTGGAGGGGGCACGATTAGGCACCTTGCCTGACATCATTTTTACTGATTTTAGGGGTTGAGGTTCAGATCTATTGGACCGGAATCTTTTTTTTGTACTCAGCCAGATATATTTTGAATATATCCAGCTGAGGTTAAAGTTATCTGGATATTGCTGCTGCTCCTTGTGATCTTCACCCTCCATTGCCTCAGGTATAGACTTAGATTGCGAGCCCTCCGGGAATACCTACAGATCCTGAATGTAATTCAGGCTGAAGTGTCTGAGAGGCGGAATATAAACCAAATAAATAAATAAATAAATACATGTACCCAGATAATTTTAGGGCTGCTCGGACTGAGTCCTAAAGTTAAGCTGGGTAACAGCCGGATGTTACCGGGGGAAGCCACCCAGATAAATTTGCTCCTCCCAGACCACCCCCGATTTAATCCAGCTCAGTTGTTCGCTGACCAATGACTTAGCCACCTAAATCGGGTGCGGCGGAAACAGCTGGGCATTTAAAAATTCAGCCAAGTGCCAAATTAACCGGATAAATCCCTTTGGATATGGACCACATAATCCTTATTGGTAGCGGGCATGGCTGTGCCTGCACACCAAAGGCTCGTGCACCTCCATGGGATATGGATGGGAAGAACTGGCTACTATGGGAGTCAGGCGAAATCCTGGGAGTGAGCAGTGGAGATGTTGGGGAAACAGGAGTTCTGAGGGTAAAAGATGCAGCAGGAGTAATTTCCATCTTCTGTTTTGCAGGTGTGATTCCAGGCCTGTCTTTCTCTGGTTATGGAATATCAACCCCTCCCTGATCTCCAGCCATTCCTGAACGTCCTTGCATTTGGTCGAGAGAGTGGGCAGAGGCGAACTCCTGGCGTAGGCAAATCCGAGGCACCGGAAGGCACCAGCCTCAGCAGCAGGCCCCACATCGCTGTGTACACGCAGGAGAGTTTGTCCTTTGGAGCGCGGCCTGACTGCAGGGACTCCCAGCATGCCCCGGATAAAGGCAGCCCCTTCAGCACCATGGCCAGCGGCGCAGGCACCCCGGGGAGCTCACAGCTGGTTCAGGAGCAGGGCCCACTTAACCGTAAGAACTGCACAGCCAGGCCACCCGTAGGCAGACCCGCAGACTGCCAGGGGGACACAGGCTGCCCTGGTTTGGAAGATCCAGGTCTGCCTCATGAGGCCGGGGTGCTCTCTGCTCCACAAGGACGGCAGGTGATTGGGAAAGCAGACAGCTGGCCCCATAAGGCCTCCTTCAGCTCCTCCAGCTTCTCACCTTCCTCTCACAGTGACTCATCCCTCAGTGACCTTCTGTTTAACCCCTGGAGTCCAAGGCTACAGAGACGAGCATCTCAAGGGTCAGACCGTGAGAAGTCCACATGTGAGTATTCATGCTATAAGTCCATTACATATGAAACTGCCGTACTGGGTCAGACCGAGGGTCCATCCAGCCCAGCATTCTGTTATCAACAATGGCCAATTCAGGTTACAAGTACCTGGCAGGATCTCAAACATTAAATAAATCCCATGCTACTAACGCTGGTAATAAGTAGCGGCTATTCCCTAAGTCAGCTTGGTTAATAGCAGTTTATGGACTTGTCCTCCAGGAACTTGTCCGAAGTCATTTTAAACCCAACTACGCTAACTGCTTAACCACATGCTCCGGCAATGAATTCCAGAGCTTAATTGTGCATTGAACGACAAATAATTTTTTCCAATTTGTTTTAAATGTGCTACTTGCTAACTTTATGGTGAGCCTTCTAGTCCGTGTATTATCTGAAAGAATAAATGACTGATCCACATTTACCCATTCTAGTCCTCTCAAGATTTTATAGACCTCTATTATATACCCCACCCTCCCCCAGTCATCTCTTCTCCAAGCTGGACAGCCCTAACCTCTTTAGTTTTTCCTCATAGGGGAGCCATTTCATTCCCTTCATTGTTTTGAATTAACCTTGTGTGATTTGATCTATAGTTATTGAAGCCAATATTCAAAGGCATTTAGCCTGATAACTTACAAGTTATCGGGTTAAATGCCAGCTTTTCAGTATCATTGGGACTTATCTGCCTAAATTTTAGCTGAATTAAGTCATTTGTTTGGTTAAATGTAACCAAATAAGTAATGGGTGTTTCAGGAGCATTCCAGAGTGGGGATACGTTTTCTGGCTGCCAAGTTAGCTGAATAATTTTTTTTTTTGGTTAACTCTAGCAGGCTCCAGGAGCAGGTCTAAAGTTATCTCGGAATGCGCTCCATAGAGCTGGTTAAGTGGCAATATTGATTTATTTTTTTTTAAAAGTACCATGTGGACCTAGCAGCCCAATTCTCTGCCACTCACCACAATGTCTGAAAAATGGACCCTGCCAGGTTGAGCCCCCACCCTCAGATCCCTCCAAGAAAACTTAAAATTAGAAATAGTCTTGGTCCGCTTACCTTCTCCCTGTTCCCTTCCCTGGTTAGCCAAAATTAGACAGCAGTGCCCCCTCCTCTGCCGACCTTCCTCCCAGCACCCTTCAGGGGAGCAGCACCCGGCCCGCTGCGGCTCCTTCTCGGCAGAGCGCCCGCTCCCATTTCCATAGCCAAATAAAAGCCTTTAATGCCCAGCCTGGAACTCTTAAGATGGTAAGGCGACTCCGAGAAATTCCCGGCCTCGCCTCAAAGGCCTTAAACGCGCTGCTGCAAACTCGTGTCTGGCTACGATGCCGTGAATTAGTCACCAGCGTTTCTGCTGGGTTGGCATTAGCCCGTGTCTGTTGGTCTATGGAAAGTTAGTCCTAAGGTGCACCTTGTTATGGCCCAAGTCGTAGTGGGATTTTTGCTGCTATTCTAAATTGCTGTTGTGAAGCCGCAGTGGCCTCTGGTGGTAACGCCTGCCGTTCCGGCGTGCTGCAGACCACTTTGGGTGAATTTCATATCCCAAAGAAGTGGGTGATGATGAAGCCAAGTGGTGAATAAATAACTCTCTCCACATTGGCAGGTGCCTTCCAGCCGCTGGGACTGGGGAGCGTCCGGCGTTGCCTTCGGAATACAAGCAGGATGCTAGTAAGAGCAGCGCTGGGCGTCACCGCCATCCCAGCGGCTGGAAGGGATTTGGTGTAAGCTTCCAGGTGAGATGAAGTCGGGAGCTAGAGGAGAGGGCATTGCTATCTGATTTTGGCTAACCAGATTTAGGACAGCCGGTGGCATACCGAGGGGGGGGGGGGGTATTGGCGCGTAGAGGGGCCACCAAAGTCCCCAGGTGCTGGGCTATGGGGGCACCGGCCAAGCAGCGGGTTCGGGGAGGCCAAGTGCCAACCAGTGCCCCGAGGCCATAGAGAGCGCCACCTTGTGGGCACTGGGGGTGCCTTCACTAGGATTCTCCTCTGCTCAGCCAGTGAAACCGGGCAGGATTGGAGCAGCAGTGGTGACCATGCAGGCGCGCAGGGCGCTCGCTGAGGAGCGCGGGAGGCTGGCGGTGCTGCCGTGGCAGGGCTTGGTTGAGTGCCGCCAGCACCACCGCCATTTACTCCAGCCTGCCCTCCTTCAGCCCCTGCCCACCGCTGCTGTGATTCACTCCGGCCTGCCCCCCCGGTCCCCTTGGACATCACTGTCGCCAAGATTTCACCTAAGTTTCGCCTTGTAATAGGCTTCTTCAGGGGAACTCCATATATTGCACCAAAAGATTCCCTTCTTTTAAAACCATCACACTGGAAAATGTCCAGTCATTTACCTTTAAATGTGATGCTTTTCCGCTTTCCAGCGGATTTTTATTAATCATGCCACGTCCATCTTGCTTCAGGTACTCTGATCCTTCTCTAGGGACTGGATTAAAATATATTTCCAAGTGGCAGGGGTGGACAATGATTCTCACGGATAACCCAGCTTCGTTGTAGCCACAGGTTTAACTAGTCAGCCAATCAGAACTCCTTTTTCAGACATGTGATATTTTACAAACCTATTAACAAAGCGAAACTTGATGGTTTGCCTCTTAGTTGGATGTTTGATGGTGTGGGCTTTAGTGTAGTGTGTTTGTATGTATACAGTGTGTCTGTATGGTTTAAAAGAAGGAGGTGGGCATTATAATGTCTGTTTTAAAAGTATACATTTTGTAGCAGAACCAAATAAAAGATTCATGTAAAAGTCTGGTAGTAGGGGGATTGGGTATATTACATATTTTAGTAGCATTTTCTATATCTACCTAAAAATTAAGGAAGCGCCAGTAACTTTTTTTTTTTTTTTTTGCTATATATATTAATATATATATACACTAAACCATAAGACCTAAGATGACCTGCATGGGAACTCAAGAAAGACCAATGCATACATGGAGAATCTGAGGTTCATTGCCACAGCCTCCTTGGCCCAGACAGTTTTGATCTTGTGATTGCAGGCCAGCTGTTTATATACCTGTACTTGGTACTAATAGTGGCAGCTCTGCCCTGTGATTGAGCAATACGGTTTAAAGACTCAGCTGAAGATGTTTGCCAACACAAGTCTATGAACTGAATTGAACCTCCAATTCATGCATTCACAGATTTGTTTACTTTTGGAAACCTCTGTCAGTCATGGGCCCAATATTCAAAGCTATCCCTGCCCGGAAGGATGGGGGAGAATACCCACTGTGCACCTACCCGCTCCACCCTCTCTCCCAAAGACATGAAGTCACGTTTAATGCAGAGAGCATGAGTGGGTTGAAGGAGGAAAAGTCATGCACATAGATTCATTTTCACCTTTGTGCAGGTTTATCTTCCGTGAAAAATGCACATGCAAAAGTCTGCTCGGACTTTGCAGCCGCGTGACAAGTGTCAAAGCAAAAGCAAATGTCTACATTTTACTTTTAAACTGGGCTACTGTCTGCAGGTAAAAGTACCCACGGACTGGGTCCCAAAACGTAGAGTCTATATAAATTGCCCCATAATGCAGAAGCAAATATTTTCCACTGGAAATAAAATTCTAAAACAAGAGCAGAACTGGGAACAACATTTGAAAATATTTCTTCCCTGGAATGGCCTCCCACGGAGGTGGTGAAGGCAAAGACAGTAATGAGAATTCAAGAAGGCATGGAATAAGCACAGAGGGAAAGCCTGTATGTTTGCCTTGTCTAGATTGTGAACTCTAGGTAGCAGGAACTGTCTTTTGTACAGCGCTGTATACATCTAGTAGCACAATAGAAATATTGTATCTGTGATGCTGATTTAAAATGGAGAAATGAGGACTAGAAATGCCACAGTGCACGTGGATGAAAATTCACAATTCTGCAGTGGTGGATTTTTAAGCTTCTGGAGAAAAACCCTGTTGCTGTTTAGCTGGCCCTCCTCACCTGGCCAGCTCAGAGAGTCTGATTTGCCTCCTGACTTTAACCACCGCATGCCCGGAGTTCTGATTTCAGTAAGAAAAGCAGGGTTACATCTCCTTGCATGCAGTGAGGAAAAATCAGACCCGGATTAGTCCCTTTGGGTTGGCCTAGGTAAATCTGCAACCCCTATTTGGGAGATTTTAAATGGGGAGCTGAGAAGTACACAGAAGTGCCTCTTCACTGTGTTGATTTGTTGTTCTCTAATATAATGACTAAAAAACTTCTCCTGCCCTTCAGGGAGAAAAATTCGGGTGTACTCCCCAGAGAGCCTCGGCGATGGGCTCTCCAGTAGCTCCAGCTTGCAGGATGACGATTCTGTTTTCTCGCCGGCTTGGGCGGAGCCTCCGGAGCCGACGCCATCACCGGAACCCCTCCCGCTGAACCTCGACCTCCCTCTGTCTCCCGCGCCAGGGAGGAGCCAGCTTGCAAAGGGCTCGGAGCAGGAACGAAGGCGCTTCTCTGCCTCGGAGCTCATCAGCAAACTGCAGCTGTCTCAGCGCAGAGCGAACTTCTCCCTAAAGCTGGGCAAGTCCCTTTCCACCAGGGTCCCGGTAAAAGACAAGAGCGCAGGTGCCGACCAGGAAGGTGAGCCATTTCCCACTAGCCCGGTGACGTACGTGCCCACAGTCCTGACCGCTTGTGAGAATGTGGTCATCCAGCCAGCTCAGCGCATGCGCACAGAGGCCCACTGAAAAGGTGCTGCTCAAGCAGCTCAGTCAGGGTTTCTTACCTGTAAGAGGTGTTCTCCGTGGACAGCACCGCAGACAAACCCCACAAGTGGTGATGTCAGCCTCCGGCATCGAATTCAGGCATGCTCTCCTTATATGGCTCAGAAAGTTCTCGAAGTCTTTACTGAGCATGTGTGGGCATTCCCGCCCAACTGTCGCCTCTCACAAAGTCCACAGTTTAGTCCAAAAGCTTTTACTTTTTCTCTCTTTTTTTTTTCTGCACTTTCCGGGGAGGTGGAAGAGATTGTGAGGCTGTTTGCATAGCCGTCCACTTAGAACACCTGTTGCAGGTAAGAAACCCTGTTTTCTCCGTGGACAAACACGCAATACAATCACACAAGTGGGACTCCCAAACTGTGGATGCCAAAGTAGTGTTTCTTCCTTTCTGGAGACTTTGCTTCCAAGAAGAGTTTGCGGAAAGCATCGTTAATGGTTTTCCTTAAGAATGATGGATTTTAGGATGGGTGGGTATCCCGAGTAGACATCTTTCGATGACATTTCTCGCAGAGCTTAAATGGAATTTCATCTTTCCTTGTTGACATTTCAATGTGAGAGAGAGAGCGATACCCATCAGCGGACGATGAGAAACTGGGGACGTTGTGAGAGGTGACGGTTGGGCGGGAATGCCCACACATGCTCAGTAAAGACTTCGAGAACTTTCTGAGCCATATAAGGAGAGCATGTCTGAATTCGATGCCGGAGGCTGACGTCGCCACTTGTGTGGCTGTATTGCGTGCTTGCCCACGGAAAACCGTACGGTTCTGAAATAGTTCTGTTCGGAGCCCTGCTTGAGACTAAACCCTCTGACAGGGCCGCATTTGCATTGCCGGCATCCGTAGATGCCAACCCCTCCCCTTCTCTTGAGATATGGTGGGGAGGAGGGGTCCAAGTCCCAGCCACTTACCTAAAGCGGCATTGTCCTGATCCTGCACAATGGCGGCAGCACGGAGACCCATGCGAGATGCACGGAGACCCATGCGAGATGCACGGAGACCCATGCAAGATGCAAGGCCTTCAGCCTGCGGCCACAGGTTCTGTGCTGAATTTCCTTTAGGCTGCTGCCGCTGTCATACAGGATCAGGACAACGCTGCTGGGAGGTAGGCCCCGATGAGAGCTCAGCAGCAGGGCCAAGGCTCCGGCACCTAACAGAATTTGATGCCAGAGGCACCAGTTATTTTACATATTCCTAAATTTGAGCCTGCCCTCTGAGCAAGTCTTTTATTTTAGCAGCCTTACCATGTGAATACTAGGAGTACTGATTGGCTTGGGGTTGCCACTTCATCCAAATAAACCCAAACGAGCTGGCCTAGTCCTGGTTTTGCTCCATTGCATGCATGCATGTGGTTCTGGTTTTCCTTAAAAAAAAAAAAAAAAAAAGACAGACTACATTTGTATGCATGCAATGGAGTAAAACCAGGACTGGATTAACCTATGCAGGTTGACCTAGGTAAACTTGCTCCATGTCATCTGGACAGACTGAACTATGGCATCTATGGCACGGCTTCCCAAACCTGTCCCAGTTTTAAGAATATCCACAATGAATATGCATGAGAGAGATTTACATACACTGGTCTCCAATGTATGAAATGTAAACCCTCCCCCTTTTTTCCAAGGAGGTCACACTTCCAGACGCTGCTGAGCTCCGACCCACTCGTTGCAGGGTTGGAGGCTAGAGGATTCCGTAATAGGCCTGTAGGATCCACAAAGGGAATCGCTCTCAGAAATAAATAGTCCACACCAAAATGTTGTGTTCCAAACAGAAAAATAGCTTATATTAGAGAAAATACAAAAATCTCAGTAGTTAAAAAAAGAAATGCAGACATTACTGCAAGAAACCGACTAATCCAGCTCCTTAAGCATCCTAAGCAATACTCAGAAAGTTACAGGAATCCCTTGACATTCTTCAAACGTCTTTAACTCTTCAGCCGCAGAAGACTTTGTAGAGAGTTTTTCCATTGTCCACAAAGTTCCCTCCAGAGATGGCTGGCGTATCCAGAACAAGTCCCCTGCGAGTCAGCCCTTGCAGAAGAGAGCACCTGTCTGCCCCAAGGCCTAGCACAGCCTCTTCCTGCCTCCTCCTAGACATCTCTTCACACCTCAGGACTCCCCCTAGTGACTCATTGAGGCTTTGAGAGGATTGGGCCTAAGGGTCACTGGTCCCCAGGAACATGGCATTTCCCTCATGCATCTCCTAGGGAGAAACCCCTCTACAGAACTCTTATCTCCTGCATATTCATTGTGGTTGGACTGCTTGTTTGCCTCCAGGACTGGAATTAGCCCCGGAGCACACAGAGGCCGGTTTCAGACCGGGTGTTAATGCATGGATGGAAACTTTCCACATTTAGAATGCCCCTACGGCTGTGGACTTCAGAAAGAAGCCATGAAAATGAGCAGGCCCTCCAGCCGGTGACGGTTTAGACTGATTTCTGTCTTTGCAGGCAGGAACAGAAGGCAGCAGAGCTGGAGCAGTGCCGGAGGTGAAAGTGTCCCCCTGCAGACTGCTGGAGAGGGTACATGTCACAGGTAAAGACCGTGCATGAGATAACCAGCGAGGATACCCTCTCGCCGGTAAGATTGCGGGTGAGAGACCGTGTGTGTGCGTGCGCGTAGGTAAGACCATCATCTGAAGGTGACTGTACTTCTCATAGCCCTGGGCCGATTCACTCGGCTTTTCTCGCGTAGATAGTGAATGGGAGAGGAACAAAGCACCTGTTACCAGGAAGACGGCACGGAGGGGGGAGGGCCCGGGACAGACTGTGAAAGAGACAGGTGGTGTACGGGCACAAAGACCCCGTGGGAGGGAGCGTGTACCAGCCTGGGATAAACGGTGTGCGAGGGACAGGGGTAAGGCCCTGAGTGAGAGGAAGGGAGATACACCCGAGGGGCTGGGGGGGGTGGAAGGAAGGGAGTGTGCGCATAGATAAGGCCCCGGGGGTCCATGTTGGACTGGGAATGAGAGAGAGTGCACCAGCCCAGGTGGCCAGTGTCCTGCCGCATACAGGACAAGTCCATTCTTTATTGAAGAAATCGTCCTGCGCTCTGCTGAAACAAGAGCATGGCACCCAATTGTCTGGGTTTTCAGTCTGGCTGCGAGCAAATAAATGTAATTCCTGACACGCATGAGCCAATCTACAATCTGAAAAGGGTTGCGGGTGTAGCTGGTGCGGTGCATCCTCATCCCCTTATTTCTTGCCCCCCTCTCTCCTCTCCATCTCCCCTCCAGAAGTTTCTTTTCTTCTAACCTCTCCCCTTTCTATCTCGCCCTCTCTAAGTTATTCCTGCTTTCCCCTACTCCCCCCCCCCATCTATCTCTCCACCCCCCTTAAATCCATCTCCTTCATCTCCCCCCTGCCCTCGGAGTCCTCTCTCCCTTAAGTTCATCTCTTTCCTTCTCCATCTCCCCAGGTTCCCCTCTGTCGCCCCACTCCCAGCACCATGGGCAGTGTCCTGACAGGCCAGCAGGGCAGGGCCCACGGTGAGCAGGTGCCGCTGAGACTGGGAGTGTGTGCTTACCTGCTGTCACCGCTGTCAGTGCCACCGATCTGATTGCCAGGGAGGAGAGGAGGAAGGAAGGCCAAGGGCACATCCCTGTATCCTCTGCATCTCCACGTTAGGGCCATCGTAGTTTGGGGGGAGTGAGGGTACCGGACCAGGTCAGACTGTGTGGTGGGGGGGAGGGAGGGAGGGAGAATGTATTTGCCCAGGTTAGATCCTTTGTGTGGGGGAGAGAGACGTGGTAAGTAATTAATATTCATATCACACTTGCTGGGAGCTAATGCCAGCTTTATTTTAGTTAAACTAAAGATGCTAGTGGTAAAAAAAAAAAAAAATCAGAGCAAGATTTTGTATTTAAAGGAAAAGTTAAAGAACATTACAATAACAGTACGGTAGTTTAAAATCTCAGTTAATAAATGCATTTTACAGTAGTAACAATTTAACTTATTTATGCTAATAAGTTTTACAGTCAAACCATTGAAAGTATCCAGAGCTGCCAAACGACTCCTTTTGGAAGGGGCTTTCAGCTGCTGCTGGGTTTTCAACTTCCTTCCCAGTGCATTGTGGGTTTTGTAGTCCCTCCCCTTTGAAATCTGTACTACAAGTCCCAAAATGTATTGGGAGAGAAAGTCAGGATTCATCTGAAATGTCTGGGGGGGTGGCCCCCCCAAGCCCTGCTGAAGTGTGTGTGTGCCACTCGCATGCAGCGAGCAGTGCACCTGCTTCCGTTGGGGAGTTTTCACCTGCTACCTTAAGGAACATTTGGCATCGTGGATGCAAGATTATTTGGGTTGAAATGATTTATTGTGAAAGAAAACACTAAGTGTGCCCCCCCCCCAGTTATTTTTTAATCAACATATGAGAAAGTCAGATACCTGACCCTCCCTCAATGAAGAAAGTGTAAGGCCCCTTTGGGATATGTACAGGAATCTTTGGCCTAGGGGTTAGGCATAAGCAGTGGAGGCTAGAGAAAGGCGCCATCTTGCCACAGGACCCCACAGGTGGCTGACTCCTGCCTGCGTATTAGCAGGTGACTTCTAGGTTCAGCCTGGGATTTTATTTTGGAGTCTGAAGGAGGTGGTCTGATTTTTTTTTTTTTAAATATTTCTCCTCTTCTTATTCAGCAGTGGCTCAGTCCCCTTTGCTGAGAAGTACAGGAAGAGACCAGTTTGCTGGCCCTCGCCCAGGGGTTAGTAACGGTGGTCTCGGTGATTTTTGTTGTGTCTTTTGGTTATATGTGATTTTTGTTGGGAGGAGGTTTAGTTGTCTACCCTTCCTGCCTGAGAAGGGAGTGGGGAAGTAGATGGATACCCCCCCCCCCCCCCCGTTTGCAGTGCCTGTGGATCCTTCATAGCGAAAGATCCCTGTGCCGTCTGGGAAGAAAAATGATTTTGAGACCACCTGGAATGCAGAGCCGGGAGGAGAGAGGAAGAATCTGGGATCCCACAGCGGATATTCAGCCAGGAGAACAGGAAAGGAGAGGTTTGGAGAAGGAAGAGGCATGCGGTGAACCTCTGGGAAATCCTTAACGATACGAGAGCCCTTTCCAAATCCAGGCAGCCTGGGTTCCTTCCAAGGAAAGACAGGGCACCCTGGGAAAAGGTCAAGAGGCCGGAGAGAGAGCGCTGTTTGGACTTGATTTGTTGTCGTGATGATGGCTGTGACAAGGAGTAGATTGGTTTCCAGCAAACAAGCTGAGCAGTTCATTTTGGAACATCACTTGTGCGTTCTGCTTGTTAACAGCGAGAGCTTACAGAAACGCAGAGCCACCTTCCCTTGGAAATCTATCCGCCCTCCCCCACCCCCAGTAGGACTGGTACTGAGTGTGCCGCTGCCTTCATAGCTACACCTAAAAGAGGGGGTTGGGTATATTTAAAAAAATAACATAGTAAATGTTGGTAGATAAGGACCTTGTGCCTCCCCCATAGGCCCTGCTCTAGGGGTGCACACAGACATTTGTTTTGTTTTTTTCATTTTGTTTTGTATTTCTTTTATTATGTTTCATGTGTTTATTTCTTTTTGTTTATTAAAGAAACCCAAACAAAAATAATTACAAAATCCATCCAAGAAGAACAAAAAAAATCTCTTTGGCTCTCCCTGACACTCTCAAACCCTCTTACCATATTTTCTTCATGGGGCAGGAGCGACCCCCCCAAGTCAATGCTACCCCGCCGGTGCTATGCTGAGAAATGGCACCAGCAGACTGAGGCCAACGCCACTGCTAATGTCTTCCATACAGAACAGCGCCAGCCTGCTCTGTGGAGAGAGAAGAATATGGCGAACGGGTTTGGGGGATTGGAGGCTTTTGGGGTTGTTTTGTCAGTGGTGAAGAATGTTTTAAAGCAAAATAAAAACAAATGACATTTTGTTTTATTTTGTGTTAAAAACGAATTGGGGACATTTTTGTTACAATTTCCCATTTCATTTCAAACAAATGCGTCAAAAAAGAGGAAGTGAAAGAGGTCTAGGTGATTGTCCACCAAAAAATTGTATTGACAAGTGATGAAGCTTTTTAATCAAAGATTTAATGTGTTGCTGAATGTGATTAAATCTTTGAATATTAAGCTTCATCACTTGTCTGTACACAGTCACCTAGACATTTTTGCTTTCCACATTTTCGACGCATTTTAAGTATTGAGTTGGTATTTTTTCCCCTTGTATATTGCTATTTCCAGTGAATGCACATCCCTACGCTGCTGTAACTGTTCATCACAGACCAGTGTAAGCTTTGTTGGTGAAGTACTAACGAATCATGGTGAGATTTCAGTATCTGCTGCAGTGTACGCTGTGTTAACACTATTCACCCATAATTTGACCTGTGGTGGGTCTGAACTGGCGCTGATTTCTTAGTTCTGTTTAAGGAGAGGATTGTAATAATGAATTTTGGCCGAGTGCGTGGGTGCAGTCTGTGTTTGGCCATCTAACTCTCTCTTGCTTCCATTGTTTTTATTTATTTATTTTTTTTTTTAGGAATGAGTCTCTGCCAGAGAAGGAGCCTCATGGAGCATCATCACGCCGCGAGCACAGGCAGTCGAGATTCCTGCAGACTTGTGAGCTGAACTGCCCCCTTCCTTCTAAATAAGAAAAGAAATGGGACCGTCTCCTCTGCCAGGTCAACCCTGACGGCGCCAAGCCAGCCCTGGTTTCTTACTGCATTGTATTTATGGGCTTGATGTTTCAATTTCTGAAAGCAAGGCAGGACTACAAGCCCATTGATGCAATGGTACAAATCCAGAGCTGGTTCAGTCTGCTGAGGTCAGGGGACAACCCTGCTCTTGAGATGTCTGATGGTAGCAGTAACCAGTCAGGCCAGCCATCTTGAATAATGAGGCAGTTCATATAAGGAACATTTCTAACTAACCGATGGAGGAAGGTCCAGGCAAGGCTCCTTGGTGCAAAATTCTGTACTTTTGACCTGAGAATGTGGGTTATAGTTACATCTTTCACACTTTCCTCATACCAAGTGCAGCTGTCGGAATCAAACTGACGTCTTGATTAAAAAGTCCAAAGATTGCCTGCCACAAAAAGTAACGCAAAAACTGGCAGTCTGTGCCTCCTTGAGAAGTAGATTTATAAAGGGTTTTCCATCCAAACAGGGCTCCGGTGCATTTTATAATATAATACTTCAGGAATATATGCAGCCATGCCGCGGGGGTGGGTGGTTTGGACGTTCTTCTCTAGTGCCAGGAAACGAAGTGACGTGCCTAAGGTCAGACAGAGCTAGGGGTGGAGGAGACCGGACCTCACACTGCAGGAGTTTCGTGACTTGGTGATCAGTACACTAAGCGCACTAATCCTCTTCCTCCCCCCCCCCCCCGGGGCGGCTCAAGTCTATCCAAGGATGACATTGCGTTCCCTCCTCCCCGAGGCGCAGCCTAGGTCTGATCACTGAGAGAGCCCAGCTTGCGGGGGTTCCCAGAGGAGGGTGGGTGATATTTCTAAGGAGCTGGCAACCCTGCCAGGAACTCTACAGCCTGCTTCCCACTCTTCCCCAGCGTCTGCCTCCTGGGGATGTAGGAAGTGAGTGCATGGCGGGGGTCTGCGTGCGATGTACTCTCTTAGGGCCAGTGCATAAGGTATTGGGTGCCCTAGGCGAATCTTAAGAGCATTGCATGCCCCACGCCGGCCGGCCGGCCCTTCTCATGCACAATTAAACATTGCATGCATTTGTTTTAAAATTTCTTATTAACTGCTTCCCTAACCCAAAAATGAAGATCGTTTTCATGAAAAAGGATGTCTAAAGTACAGTCTTTGGAGATTACAAATATCCCTTACAATAACATGTACATTATACTTGCATGCAGTGCTGTGGTGCCAACCAGAAAACCCAGCAGAGAAAAGACACTTGGAATCCAGATGATATCAGGCCCATTGTAAAGTGCGTTGGATGCAGGCTTGGCCCTCAAAGTCACAAAATTACCATAAACCTCCCATACTGAAACAGAACTAACAGCAGCACTCAGACTCCTATCTATGAAAAGGAAAACTCCAAAAATATTACACCAGGACCTAATACATCACTGCACCTCCTATTAGGAAAACAGACAAGTCGGGCTGCTGTACAGAAACTAAGCTAGCAGAGTACTCCCTCTCAGTCACACGTGAGGAACACAGACAGACCCTCGCCAAACACAGACCATAAAGTATAGAGAGAAACCTGCAGACCAAAAGTGAACTGGAAACCGCAACAAGCCACGGCCCGCCATGCCTCCAACGCCAGCTGTGGCAGCCGTGTTCCTCCTGGCAAGGTGGGAGAACCCACCCGCTTCTCGCTGATGCAGCTGCCGCAGGGGGAGGGGGAGCTCCTACTCCCACCTTAGTTTTGCTTCCTGAGGTGGCCGCCTCGCCCTGGCTCCTTAGAGAGCCGCCCCTGCTCTTCCTATGTTCTTCTGGGTCTCCTGTGGCTCTCCAAGGCCTTCAGTCCCTCAAACGCCGTTCGGGAGCCCCTTACGGAGGTACAGCAGTGAGCGCCAGGTTGGGAGAGGCCCGGGCAGACACCATTCACCGTTTTTTCACTGCAGGTGAACACGAAAGAATCACTAGAGAGATTCTGGCAGCACGTGCCCCAGTTTCCTGCCCATCCCCCGCCACTAGGAATGGTCACAAGTGACTCTGCAGGCCCCCTGTCGGGCCAAGGCTTTCACTTAAGGTTTAGCCCTCCGTGATGCCCAGCTGCCAGCAAGGGTCAGTGCGTCTTACTGTCCGCCCTCTCTGCGCAGATTGGATGATGCATCTGCACCTGAATAAGGGTCTCCTGCATGGCAGGGCCAGGTACTTTAGTCAATCAACGTCCTGCTTGCCTGCCATCTTTAACTACTAAGATGTGCAGTGATTGGTCAGTGGAATGCAAGTCCTGCCACGTTGAGCAGACAGTCGTTGACACCTGCATAGGTAAATACTCCAGCTCCTGGTGAGATCACGGCTGCTTTCCTCCATCAAGCAGGATTTCTTCTGCATGGTGGTCTAATATAGTAACGCTGTAATTATTATTTGTACAGTGTCAGTGTGCACAGTATTGGACAAAATAATCCAGGTTTGTTACAATCTGGGTTTCTGCACAGGGAGGTTAAGGAGTCAACTTTCAAAAGGCTTTGCCTGACTAACTTTGGACGTTAGCCAGTTAAACCTCTGACCTTTGAAAATCTTTCCCTGCTGACCAACTAAATTCGTACACCTAGATTCGCTGGCTAATTCCAAACGGGACAGCCCTGGAGGCGTTCCCAGGGTGGCTTTTGCAATTTAACGGAGCAGCTCAGACCTTTAGCACCAACCAGCTAAATTTATTCAGGCCATCCTTGATCTAGCTGGCTATCTTTAGCAGCTAACTGGCTAAGTGTAAGCACATTTTCAGCTGAAAACCTAGCCAGTTAGGTTTCCTAAAGATAACCCGGTAAAATGTAACTGCTTTATTTTAAACGCTCAGCGCGTCTTTGAAGACCGAGCCCCTAGTGACTAACTGAAGGTCCCATAGTGCACGGTGGACACCAGGAGTCAGCCCAGGGCGTCTGGGCTTGTATCTCTGATTTTTAACTTCTGATCCCTTTTGCTGTTTTCCACAGCGGTCCTGTACCAGGAGTACAGCGATGTGGCCATTAACCGGGAGATCCAGCGGCAGAAACGGGAGGATGCCCTCATGGATGACGACGTGATAGTACCCCCCAAAGCCAATCTCTCCCCCACCAGCTCGTTCCGCTCGCCCCGGGGCTCCGCCTTCTCGCTTTGGCAGGACATCCCGGACGTGAGGGGCAGCGGGCTGCTCAGCACGCTCAGCACCCAGGAGTGCAAGCTGCAGGAGGTAAGGGAGCAACCCCCTTAAGTGCAATTGACCTCAGCTCTCTCCCCTCTCCTGGCCTCTTTCCACTTGAGCTGATCCATGGGAATTATATGATAGGGTGGGGGGGGGGGAAATGCCAAGTAGCCTGACAGAAATTACTATTGTGGATCTCGGTGTCTAGCAGGCAAGATCAAACTTCTTTCTTTCTACGTCACTGTAGAGGAGGCAGAGTGCCGGGCGTCTCTGTAGAGAACTGGTGCATTATGATCTCATTATACTTAGCCCAAAAATGTGTGCACTGGCTTATATGGTACTTACAAGAAGGCACCCTGTACAGTGGAATAGCCATGGGTGGGTGTGGTCCACCTAATCTGGGATTTGGGCTACCCAATCAGAACATCCGTAGCAGGGCCGCCGCACACCCCATTCCACGGCAGCAGATGGGCCCGGGTCGGTGCAGACCCCAGCCTGTGACAGTCAAAGAAGAGGAGTTGAGAGTGTGAGTGCATGTCTGTGTGGGAGCGACACAATGTGAGTGTGTGTGGGAATGACAGAGCATGAATGTGTGTGTGGTAGTGACTGAGCATGAGTATGAATTTAGGAGTGACAGAACGTGTGTGTGTGTGGGGGGGGGTGACAGCGCACATATGGGAGTGACAGAGTGTGTGTGGTAGTGACAATGTGAGTGTGTGTAGGAATGACAGAGCATGAATGTGTGTGTGGTAGTGACTGAGCATGAGTATGAATTTAGGAGTGACAGAACGTGTGTGTGTGTGGGGGGGGGGTGACAGCGCACATATGGGAGTGACAGAGTGTGTGTGGTAGTGACAATGTGAGTGTGTGTGGGAATGACAGCATGAATGTGTGTGTGATAGTGACTGAGCATGAGTATGAATTTAGGAGTGACAGAACGTGTGTGTGTGTGGGGGGGGGTGACAGCGCACATATGGGAGTGACAGAGTGTGTGTGGTAGTGACACAATGTGAGTGTGTGTGGGAATGACAGCATGAATGTGTGTGTGATAGTGACTGAGCATGAGTATGAATTTAGGAGTGACAGAAAACGTGAGTGTGTGTGTGACAGCACGCTTGTGTGTGGGGGGGTGTGACAGTACATATGTGGGAGTGACCGAGCGTGTGTGTGGAGTGACAGATCATGCATGTGTGGGAGTGGCTGAGAAAGCATATGAGAATAATTGCGCGTGTGTGTGTGTATAGAAAGAAGATAGGAGAGAAAGAAAAGAGACCCTGAAAAACAAAAGTATGAAAAGACCAAGCAGGGGAAATTGGAAACTAGAGACTAGGACTAACCAATCAGAAAAATAAAAAGATCGGACAACAGAGGTAAAAAATAAATATATTCTGAGTTTTTAGCAATTGGATTTTGCCATTTTGAGAATATGCAAGTCTTTTATATTTTTGTATTTGGTGCTTTCTTCAGAAAGTCTGGTTTCTCTGGCTTTCCATTTCAGTATTATCTGCATCTTTCTGTTTCTAATTTGTAGTCCCTTATTCTGATTTAGGTCAGGGTCGATTTGTGTGCTGGAGGGGCAGTATTTCTGCTGACGTGTAGTTTCTCTGGAGGGATTTGCTATCTGGCTTGTTCTGTTTCCCCAGTGTCTGGGGTATTAATGTTCTAGGGCCTGGTATAGCAAGGTTCTCGGTGGGGTTTTTTTTTTTGTTTTTGCAGGGGTTTGTGTTCCTTCACAAAGGGGTAAATTTTAAGACCCGTGCACATATGCGTGCGTTTGCTTGCATGCGCATGTGGACAAGGCGATTTTATAACTTAATGCGCATGCTATAAAATCGGCTAATCGTGCGTGAGCATACGTTTTTATAGTGATGCACGCATATGCCGCCTCGAGGACGTAAGTGGGGGGAATTTTGGTAGCCAACCGCACCAACACAAAAGCCCTTTTTCCCAGTTCGTCCCAGTAAAGGAGAGGTCTTCCTAATCCCCCTAGCTAACTTGCCTCCCTTTTTCCCTATTGGCCACGACCCTTAAAACCCTGCTGACCAGCCTATTTTTTGTTGTTACGTGCCTTGCTCGCCATCCATAGCAGAAGTAAAGTTACGCGCTCACTTCATTTTACAGACTTGGCCTGCCCATTCTCCCCGTTCCTTTTTTGCATTCTATGATTTGCATGCATAGTGGGAGATATGCACGTGCCCGCGTGGGTTTTACAATCTGCGCGACGCACGCCGTTCTGAGTCGCACGCGTATCTGCCGGCTTCGGCGCGCGTAGGGGGCTTTAAAATCCACCATAAAGCGTTTGCCTGTGGAGGGAGTTTGTTTTGCTCTTACTGAGGTGACACCAGAACTGGAGTATATGTTTTAATTTGGCATGTTGGGTTGTAATGTGAGCTGTCCTAGTTCTGCTCTGCACATCTTATGCTCTTACAATTATTATGATTATTGCTATTTTTATTGTAGTTTTGATGTTCTCTGCCTTTCCGGAAAGAGGATTCATAAAAATGCATTGATATTTGTTTTAATAGATGATTGATTGGATCTGATGTTTGCGTTCTTTATTTGCTTTTTTATATGATATTCTTCTTGTGTATTTATAAACTGTAATACCTATAGAATAAATTATTACAGATTAATAAGGTATTGAAATAAATGAGGTAAAATATTTGTAGTGTCACGCACGATGCATGATGGCTGCTGCAGGCTACTTAGAAATCCATTTTCGGGGGCGCTGCAAGGCATTATTTATAAGTAAGTGTATAACTAGTAGGGCTCAGATGTGTATGCCTAGTGCCCACCCATGTTAACCATGCCGCCCCCCCCCCAAAAGAAAAAGAAAATCAGTTCTAGCTGCACCACTGACCCTGGTAAGAAAATTAGGAGAGAAAGCGAGGATAGTCATGCTGCATTTCACATCTGCGGCTCTCTGCCCTGTGAATCCCCATTTCTCTGTGAGCTGCACGCGCCTCAGCTTCTGGAGAGACACTGTTGGTACTTTTTAAAGGATTTTTTTTTTTTTGGCCCAGCAGCTTTCTGTCGTTTATTTGGGACATGCACCAACCGGGGCTCCAGTGCTGTAATCCTTCATTTGCAGTTAGCGATGGGGTTTCCTGTCTTTCTTTTGTTGTTTACAGGACAGATATTCAGCGCCACATAGCCGGAGAAGTTCCGACTTATCTGGCTCAGTGGCATCTTTGAAATATTTGGCCAGTTAAATGCTGAGAGGGGAATAGGCATAACGGGGAGGCGTTGAGCTAGCCTGATAACTCTGGTCATCCTGTAGAGTTGTCCTAAAGTTAGCTGGATAAACTTATCCTCTGTTTTAGATGATCTGAAAACAATAGACATGTTTAAATGCATAATGTGCTCGATCCAAACCTGGCTGACAAATCCCTTTGAAAGTCAAGGTCTGGGGTGATTTGAATGGTACTAATTCCAATCCAGAGGGGTACTTTATCCGGTTTCAGTCTGAACACCAAGTATTCTGAGATTAGTGGTCCCGCATTTTGGAAGCTAAACCAGATTCGGAGTCTCTGGTGCGGGGGAGCCGTGACTCTGAAGTGGGTCCTGAATAGAAGAAGACCTGACAAAATGTGGACCAATGTGTTGCAGTTGTGGTTTGTTTTTTTTGTGTTGTGATGTCTGTGCAGGCCAAGTTTGAGCTGATCACGTCAGAATCCTCGTACATCCGCAGCCTCTCCATCGCTGTGGATCACTTCCTGAATGCGCCGGAGCTGCACGAGTGCCTGGGGGCACAAGAGAAGCAGTGGCTCTTCTCCAAGCTCCCTGAGGTGAAGGACGTCAGCGACCGGTGAGACACAGTGGCGCCGACTTCTCCGCTTGCCCTCGTCACAAAGGTGGCCCCTCTCAAAACAGCCACCTACCTAATCATGTCACTCGCCATCATAGACATCAGTGGCACCAGCCTCTTAAATATCTCTTTCCAACATTGTTCTTCGTAGACTTCTGGAGCGTTCTCCTCTTAATGAGACGCTGACAGGCTTGGTAAAATTGGAATCGCTGGTTATATCTTTACACTTGTGGTGCATGCACATAGAGCCAATGTTCAGAGAACCAAGAACTTATCTAGCTAAAGGTAGGCAGATAAGTTATTAGGGATACTCAGTGGGTTAAAAGTCCCGCTGAATAATCACAAATAAAATTATCCAGTTAACGATTCCCAAAATAACTTGCAAACCTAACCAGCAATGTTTGAATGTAATTATTGAGAGGAGAGAGAAAACCATGAATGGGGTGGAATGGGTAAATAAGGAATGGTCATTGACCCTTTCCAATAATACTTGGACAAGGGGACACACCATGAAACTGAAATTTGAGAGTATGTTTTCAGTCAGCACGCAAGCTGTGGGCAAGTTTCTAGAGGGGCAGGTTCATTAACAATTATTAGCCAGGCATGCATTGGGAATGAGCAATAGGGAGGGGATCGTCGGGGTACTTCAGGGCCACCATTGGAAGCAGAAGGTTGGGCTTGGTGGACCATTGGTCTAACCCAGCATGGCACTTCTTATGTTCTTGTGAAGGAACTGGGGTAACCTGCATGGAGCAGTAGCTGTGACCCCCAAGAAGACTTTGGCTTCAAGAATGAATTGGTGCAATCTGCCTGGAGTATGGTTACACTGAGTTTTTAAGGACCCTGGGGTAACCTGCTCGGCTGGACTATGGTTAAAAACCATACTTCAGTGAGCATGGGGAGGACACGTTGGGCAGTGGCCTGGCTGGTTTTGGTAGCTGTGTGGATTAACAACAAGTAGAGAAAGGCTTCAGAAATGCTGTCCCACAAAGGTTTGTACAAGTAGGAGTGGCATGTGCTTGGAGGGGTTGTGGTGGAATAGAGGGTAGGGGTGTATAGGTGGTGGAGGTGTGCATATGGGGACATATGGATGTGATTGAGGGGAGTAATTTGTGTAGGGTATGGCAGTGTGTTGATAGTTACCAGATGTGGTTGTGAGGGGTTGGGTATCTGGGGGATATTGGTGCACATGTATATGTGAAGGGAAATGAGTTGGGAGATGGAGATGTGTGTTGGGGTGGGGTGGGGTTGAGTTTTTGGAGGATAATGTGGGACTGAGTTGTAGGGCGTGGGTGTGTTGTGTATGTGTAAACACAAGTAGAGGGATGAATTGAGAAGTTGCGTCATTTCTTTTCCCCATCTCTTTGGGGTGAGTGGGTGTGGAGAGGAGTGTGTGTTTGTGTTGTGTGACTGTGAGGGGGCAGTGTTGGGGATGGGGAGGTGTCTACTTTAGAATTAGCCTGCTTATGCAGTCCTTTTTTCAGTTGCTTCAGTTATTTTCCATATTTCTCTCTCTCTCTTTCTGCCTGTGTTGCTCTGTGGAAAAGTTCTTGGGGGGGTGTTGATCTGATGTGTCTGGTTTTCTAACTCTTCCAAGATATATTTTCTTCCTAAATGCTAAATTTGGTGAATTTCCATCCCTTTTTTTGGATTTATTGTGCTTATGGACATCAGTCTCCTTTATATAATTCTTTACAGCATTCCTTATGTTGGAAAGCATAAAAAGCTTGATATTAACACATGAAAGAGGACCCGGGTGCTGGATAAAATGTTAGTCTTGTAAGGGTTCAGAGAGGACGATAACAAAGTCTGAAGGGGGGGCTGCCAGTACTTTGGCCACTTCTAGGGCGATGGTAGGAAAGGAGGTGCACGTTCAGGGTCACTCTGTGAATGTCTTTGGCTTCTGTCTGTCAGGTTCTTGCTGGATCTGGAAGAAAGGCTTGAAGAGGACATCCTGCACTTTGACGTCTGTGACATCGTGTTCCGCCACTGCCCTGAGTTTCGGAGGGTCTACCTGCCCTACGTCACCAACCAGGCCTACCAAGAGCAGACCTACCAACGCCTGCTGTATGAATGGCTAGCTCATTGCTGTAATAGCTGATAGCATATTTGTCCTCCCATCATTTCAGTCATAATTCATTCACTCTTACACCAGTGCAGTTGTTCGTCTTGCTGTTGTCCATCTCTCTGGGCATTAACTCGGGCATCAGTTTGTCCCTCCATCCATACTCCCCAAGTCATCCATTTATGCATGTTTTATAGCCTTTCATCCATTGATTATATTCAGCTATCCATGTGTCAGTTGTCTTTCTGTCACTTTGTCCATCTATTAAATTTGTTTCTGTGACTAAGCTGCCTTATTTTTAAATGCTGTCCTCACACAGGGGCCTTGCATGTCTCACTTTCCTGGAAGAGCTGAAGGCAACCTATTGGCGATTAGAGATACTAAAGTAGATGCTACCATTTCCCTCCCCTATTGTTACTCCTTGACCTAAGTCAGCCTTAAAAGGCTGACGCAGTCCTCTCCGCAGCTTTCCTTAAAGCAAGGCCCTGCTTTCTGAGACCTGCATGCCTTTTCCTGTTAAGAAAATGGTATTGTAGCTCCCAGAATAGCAAGAAATAAAAGGTTGGGAAAATCAGAACCAAATCAGCCAATCACGTCGGCAATAATGTAAGATTTCAAGAGTTTCTTCTCAAGATCCTAAAGTGCTTCTGAGATCCTTATCGCTTGGTATCTGAAGCAGTTCACAGGCCTCTTTCACATTCTCCATTTAAGGCATTTTGCTCTGTCCCCATAAGAGAATCGTGCACATGGATCACTGCCTGATGTTACGTTGAATGCGAGTGGCAGCAGAGGGGCGGGTGGGCTTCAGCAGATACCCCTGCACCAGTTCTTCTCAACTAAAGAATGGAGGTGGAAGGTCAGAACCCAGAGGCACAGCTCACAGCGATGTGGGACGGGGTATTCCAGAGCTGCTGGAAAGGGAGGACCAGGACAGACCAATGACTAAATGTGTAACTTAGGGGGTCAGTTTAAAAAAAAAAAAAAAAAAATCCATTTAGATGCCTAATTTTTTTTCACCTGAATATTGCCTAAATTTGGGCATCTAAAACTTAGGGACCTAAATTTAGACCAGCAATTCTTTTCCCTAAAACAAGGCTCATAAGTTAGGTGCCTAGAGCTGAAAATCAATGCTATGCGCCCACTTTTAGGAACCTTCATTTTTGCACCTAAATTTAGGGGCTCAACCCGAGTACATGTTTAAAGGGACTGCTTTAGGGATCGAAGCCCAATATTCTGCCTTAATAAAAATTCCCCCTTAAATTTAGGCAACTTAAAGTAGGCAGCGCCAAAGAAGGGGCCGGAGTCAGGGTCATGGAGTTAGGTGCTTGTGCTGATTAACTTAGGAGATAGACGCTAGCCAGCCTAACTTTAGGCCCCTAAAGTTAAAGTTTGGCATGTTTATTCAGACCAGTATTAAGGCAACTTAGAACGCCTGTCTGAATGTATTGAGGAACTCCACGCGCTGTAAATATCAGGCTCCTACCTCCGATGCCTAAACCCTTTGAAAACCAAAAGCTACCCCATGGGTATCACTAAGGGGGAAGAAAGCTTAGTGAGGCAGACTCTAGAAGACCAGGAGGGCCTTCGAAGTTTGATAAACTGAACTCATCCTATTGCCAGTTCCTTCCAGGAGCATCTGAGGCTTAAGGGTTTCTCTGCTGTACACATCCTTCTTTCTCCTTTCAGGCTGGAAAACCCAAGGTTCCCGAGTATCCTGGCCAGGCTCGAAGAAGACCAAGTGTGCCAACGCCTGCCACTCACCTCCTTCCTGATTTTGCCCTTTCAGAGGATCATGCGACTTAAAATGCTAGTTGAGGTACATCCTCTCTTATTGTGACAGATTTTATTATGGACCACCTTAGAAGAATAGATGTTGCCGGAGTCGCTCCTGATACATAGCATTTTATTTCTTAGAATTGCTGAATGTTGTGTTTGGTTCAGATCTGCCAGCATTGCCCTAAAGTAGGATGTGTTCATTATCACAGGGCCCCTCTACTCCAAAAACCTCAGTGGTTAGGAACCTGATAAGGGCTAAGCCTGACCCCAGAAGAGGGAAACAGATGGAGAGACAGCGAGGTGCCTATTCAGAGGTATTTAGCAAGCTAACTCAGAAGTTAGCCGGCTAAATGAATATTTGGGGCATTCCTGCGATGCAGCTGGGAGGAGTTGAGTCAGCAGCTAAGTTAACCGGCTACCTCCAATATTCAAAGTTAGCCTGTAGTCAGGCAAAAGAGCTGTCCTAAAGTTAGCCGGCTATACTTAGCTAACTTTAAGATAGTGCAGTTTCACTACTGAATATACCTCCAAAGTTATCCGGCCAACTTTGCTACCCAGACAGTGACTGAATACGGACTTCCATCTGTCTAAGCTGCTGGCTGTGCTCTCGAGCGCCTTCTCCCTGATCTCTCAGGGAGCTCTCAAAGCTCTGTGCACATTGTAAAAACAGTAGTTTGTTTTCACTGTAAATATATTATTGAGTTTGTCTTCTTGGAATAGATTTTATTTGTCTGATAATAGTTTTGTAAGGTGGTGGGAAGACAGTTTCAAAGGTGTGTGGAATGATAAGATATGCTGCAGAAGGCGGCTATCTGTACAGTAACCATAAAGCATATCTGTGGAGAAGACGCCCCCTACAGGGGAATTCAGGGACGTGCTGACTGAGATTAAAGGCAGTGTGCCCTGTCCACCTTCTCCAGTTCTAGAATCCTCAGCCTGAAACGCTAATAAATGGATGGACAGAATGAAGCCCATAGCCTGTCGGGTCTGAGTGACCTTGACTGGTGGTGTCTTGATTTAACTCTGATGTTCAGCACTAGGTATCTCCACTGGCCAGGAGAACATTAACTGCATTCCGCCCTGACACTCTCTTCCAAAAGCAAGGTGGGTTCCTTTGCTTTTGGAAGATCCCTTTTGGTTCTAGTGCAAAAATTCAGTTTCTCTCTCTCTGAAACTAGTCGTTGTGGGTTTAATCATCAAAATTCTGGTGATCTCGAGCAGCATTTCTATCATTTGCAATGTTGCTAGGAAGAATAATCCTTGTTTTGAATATTAGTTACTACTGGAACCTAAACACAATGGATTTCTATGTAGATAGGTAGAGGAATGGACTACTTGGGATTTGCCCTAAAGTAGGACATCCCCTATTTTAACATTTTGCTAGGGAGCAGGCATCTTAAATAGCTGACCCTAAGAAGAGTCATCCTCACTAGTTTATTTTATTTAACAGTTTTTTTATATCAACATTAAAATGCACATCATATTGGTTTACATTATAAAAATGAAAGAAATATTAATAATAATATTATTATTAATTGACCATGATACAGATGTCAGCTAGTCAAATGCTAATATCACCATGTGCGATCATCTGCTGAAGCAAAGCAGTTGCAGGATTTAGAACTGGGAGTTCTTCAGCAGGGTAGAAAAAAACATTTAGGATGGTTTGCCTCCACTTCCAACTCAAGCTCTGAGTTTAAAATATGATCTCTCTTTCCCCACTGCCCCTGCACAAATTATGAGCCTACTCTCTGTTCATATTCTCAGTATAAACTTGGATCCTTCTCCCCCCACACTGAGTATGAACTTCAGCCTTTCCCTAGGCTGAGAGAATGAACTGCTGGTTGCTTTTGGTCCACCAGGTAGGGCCAAATGCAAGGAATAAGTGGAAAAGAGTGTCCAGGCAGCAGATGTATGTAAGGGGTTGGAGAAACCTTTGACTCTGTATTAAGCAATGAGAAGGGTATTTTTAGACACTTACAGAACTCATTAAGAGCGTTCAAGATATCTTTATTTCCATGTCTTGAAAGAGCTTTTTCTCCTTTCCAAACTATAATGCTGCAATGTTATACATCTGTTTCTGCAGATTGTCCTGTAATAGAGCAAAGACCAGGGGGGGGGGGGATCAATTAGGTTTGACCTTCTATTTACCCAACACCTGTTATCTCTGGATTGTAATCCAAGAAAAGGTGGAAACGTCCACTGTAGCCAATTCCGTTAGAATAAAAACATTCCTTTCCAGCCCCAAATATGACGATCAACTGGGCAGACTGAATGGGTCTTTATCTGTTATCTTCTGTGTTCTCAGTTGAATTCCTTGAATCAGCACTTTTTTCTATAGTCATAAATTCCATAATATTGTATGCGTATTCCGCTTGCATGTGTCACTTTTGTTGAATGGGCTGCAGTTGCTGTGTGTCTAGCCATGCTGTTTGTGTGTTACTCTAGCATATCTTTTAGTGCTTTCCACCTCTTCCTCTAGATTGTCCTGCAGCGTGTTCAGTCTGTTCCTGTGATGTTCGTCTGATTCCATAAATTGCTGTGTGCCTGTACTTCTCACTCTGCAGAGCATCCTGCGATGCTCTCCATACATTCCAGGATTACGTCCTCCGAAATTGTCCGTGTGTCTCTGCAGAACATGTGGGCCTGATATTCAGCATTAACTGGCTTTGTAAGCAGCACGGCTGTGCTGCTGAATATCCCCATATTTGGCGCCACTTGGCCAGATAAGTTATATCCGGAGACGTTGGACCTGCTCTATGGCGGGTGTGACTAATCTGATTAACTTAACTGGATATTTAGCGGCTGCCACTTAACTGGATAAGACACTACTTATCCGGCTTAAGTAGCACTGACTGTCTGCCTCCCGCGTTTATCTGTCCATTTGTCTCCGCAGAACATCCTGAAGCAGACAGCGCCAGGATCCCAGGATGAAGACACGGCCACCAAGGCCTTCACCGAACTAAAGAAGGTAACCTGCAAACAGCTCCTGAAAGGCGGTGGTGCCAGGTCAGAAGCCACGCCTGCGTGGAGACCAGATTCTCGGTAACACGTCCCTTCTCTTTGCAGCTGGTCAGGGAGTGCAACGCCAGCGTGCAATCGATGAAAAGAACGGAGGAGCTGATACATCTCAATAAGAAGATTCACTTTGAAAGCAAGGTGAGAGCGTGCGGCTGGGCTGGTGAGGTTCCTAGACTACTTCGGGGATCTTGGGGCATGTGCGGACAGAGAAGCTCGGCGGGGTGCGTGGAACGAAGGCAAGAACGGCGGATGCTTTTTTTTTGCCTGTTTCGTTCTGAGGAGGTGAGGCGGAAGAAGCCGGGATTGGGATACACAGAAGAATGATGCAGGAGGTGAAGGTAAATGGTTTGAAGGCAGGGAATGTTAACTTGGGTTGGGGAAGCTTGCTAGAATATTATGTTCTGCAAGCAGAAAGTTACTCACATCCACAGGTAGAAATATAAGGCACCTTTGGGAAAACTAAGAAGAATCTTTATTTTTTTTTAAATGTCCTTTTTAAAAATGCTCTACAGGCCTTTCGTTTCCTCGATTTCTATTACAAATTTAAGAATCGCACGATTCTGTCAGGACTGCCGGGTTTTGAACCCAGCACCGCAGCTTTCCCAGCCTTGTGTGGTGAGCAGGTCGCGCACCTGGCACTGGGTGTTCCCGGCGTGTGCCGATCGCGTCTCTTCAAAGCTTCGTACTAGGGATGTGCAGCAACAAATGTGTGAAATGGGACGAATTAGGCCATTTTTGGTTTTCATGACAAAAAATTCAAAATAACCTCAAAAATCTTCATTTAATTTGGTTTCGGCAAATAGTGTTCACTTTACTGAAAACAAATTACACAAAAAAAAAAAAAACAAGCAGAAAAAAAAGCTCCCAGAATGAAAAAAAACGAATACATAAAAACTCAAAAAAGAAATTTAATGAAAGGAACCAAACATTTTCCTTGTGCAGCTTCCTGCTGCTCACTGGCCCTGCTGTGGTGTTGCTTCAGGTAATGTCTCAAGTTTGTCTGTTCTCTGAACTGTTGCTTTGCACAGCTTCTTTTGCCCTGGCCATGACTTAACAGTTTAGCACCAGCATAAATACTTAACTGAGCTGGGAACTGCCAGCCCTTTGGCATGATAAAATCACAGTTCAGAGGACAGACAACAAAGTGTGGGTCATTACTGCCTATGGGGCCACAAAATCGTCAGCAAATATACCTCACGCACATTCCCTGCCCCAGAGGAAAGGCGGGATATGATAGAGACATTTAAATACCTTCAAGGTATCCATGCACAAGAATCAGGCCTCTTTCAACGGAAAGAAAACTCTAAAACGAGGGTGAAAGGAGGGAGACTCACAGAGAAGGTGGTGGGTGCGTGGAACAGCCTCCCTAGCACCGTATCCCATTTCAAGAAATGAGGGAGCGATGGGAACCGTAAAGCCAAGTTAGTCGGGCAGACTGGATAGGCCATGAGGTTGTCTTCTTCTGCCGTCAGGTTTCTATGTTACTATCTCCCCTTCCTTCCTTCCCCATTCCCCCTGCATTTCAGTTGCTTTTAATGTTATATATTTTATTTTACACAAAAGTGCTGTTCTTTCCCCTTTTGTGCCTGCTTTGTGCTTCCTGATCGTAGTCTGCTCTGGCTCTATCCCAGCCCTGAAACTCCTTGAAGTACAGCTCTGGGCCAGCAACAATGGCCACATCTTCCTCTTCCTTTTAGGGTTTGCAAATCTGGAATTGGCTGGGCCTGGGTAGCCTTCCAGATATTTCTGTTTTCCTTGTTCTCTCTCTGCGTAACCCCGTCCCTGCCTCCCTTGTTGCCCCTGTTTCCAGAGAGCTTTCTGGGGTACCTGTCTTGGGTGTCCTTTCACGAAACCTCCTTCGTTTATTGTAGGGTGACAGCCAGGTTCACTCAGCTTCCCTCCATCACCGCGCAGTTCTGCCATCTCCCCTGCAAGTGTAATTTCTTCATTTTCTCTCCCGTTCAAGAAAAGCACGGGATATTGTGCTAGCCAGATCCTGAGACCGAGAAGCCGGTCATGTGACTGCAGAATAATTGGGGGAGAGGAGGAGGCCAGGGGACAAAACATTGAAGGCTGGGCCACTTCTGAACCCATAGGTTATAAAGAGAGGAGAAAGCTGGGGGTAAAAGGGCGTTTATGTAGGATTAACTCTCTCTTCTTTTCTCCTGTTGGTCTGCTTAGATATTTCCACTGATCTCCCAGTCACGCTGGCTCGTGAAGCACGGGGAGCTGGTGGAACTGGACATGCAGCTCACAAACGCTTCGGCATCAAAGCTCAAGCTCTCCACCAAGGCAGTGTACCTGCACCTCTTCAATGACTGCCTGCTGCTCTCCAGGAAGAAGGAGTGAGTGAGGGGGGGGAGGGAGGTGCCCTTCAGGCACAGGGAGTGAATGTGGGAGAGGGAGGAATCTGGAGGGTGAGGGAAGGAGTGAGTGTGGGAGGGGGACAGTATGATTTCCTTCCCGTGTGAATCCGCACAGCGTGGTGAAAGTAGATCGGGTTCACCTCCTAGCTCAGCCTTAGGGGACGGTTCCTTTAGCGTAGAGGCAGAGTCCAAAACCTGAGATCCCCCGTTGGAAACGTGGGCTTGTGGCATTGCAGAGTGCGCAGCAAACGTGGACCTGTCAGCAGTGATGTTTGCTTCTTCCATACCCACGCAGTCCTCCCACCTCCTCTGCTCCCCAGTCCTCCTCTGTCTCTTTGCCTCGTCCCCTCTTTCTTTCCCTCCCTCCCCCAGCCCCTGCTGCTCTTTGCCTTAATCTCGGTCTCTGTTTTTCCGCTGCAGGGTGGGAAGATTTGCTGTGTTTGTTTATGCCAGGATGCCAGAGCTGAGGGTGAAGGACTTGAGCTGGAAGCTGCAGGGCGTCCCCGGACACGTCTTCCATTTGCAGCTTCTGGATAATCAGCGGCTGAAGCACCAGCTCCTCCTACGGGCACAGACGGAGTAAGTGTGGGAGAGGGAGTGGAGGGGCAGGTGGAGAGAGGGTGTGAGGGAGAGGGGGGGTGCATTGGATGCAGAGTGGGTGTGGAAGGAGGAGGGCGGAGCAGGGAGGGTGCAGAAGGCGAGAGGGTGGGGGGGGGAGGAGGAGCACAGACAGGGATTGTGGAGATGAGGGGGGGTAGAGGACAAGGAAGAGTGCAGAGAGTATTTGGAGTGGGGGGAGAGGTCATGGCTGGAGTGTGTAAGGAGATGAGGGTAACACTGGAGAGCGGGTAAGTTTATCCTTGTGGAGTTGTGTGTGAAACTTTATCGGGATATCCAGTCAGACTTACCTGGATACGGCTGCCGCTGAATATACCTGGATAAAGTTCCCCGCACAACTTTACAAAGTGTGTGCTGAATATCCGTGCACACTGGCTACAGTTTTGCCCTGACCCTTTCTGTTTGCATAAGTTTTGTGCATGTAATGAGTTGCTCGCAAAAAAATGTACCTGCTCAGCGTGGGGGATAATTTAAACCCCTAAGATTTGTCTGGCTTAACGTCCAAGTTAGAAGGGATATGAGGTGGGTCGCTCTCTCCTTCTTTCTCTTTGCCTCGCTCCGACTCTGCTTTTGTCCCATTAGAAGTGAGAAGCAGCGCTGGATCTCTGCCATGGTTCCTGCCAGTCCACAGCCTGACTCCCAGCAGCTGCTGGAGAACGAAGGTGAGGCATCTCCCTTCCAGCTGTCATGTGCCTGACCCTAGCAACAGGTGCATCACCTCCTGCCTCTGACCTGTCCTGTGCCCCTATCTATTTTTTTTTTTACATTTCAGATTCCGTCCATAGAGACAATTTGTCCTAGGCGGATCACAAAAATAGAACATTGAACGGCATGAGACATCTAGACATAACTGATCGTACGATACAACAAAATATGACAGATAGAACGGGACAAAATATAATAAAATGCATTTGCTGGTTCGTGGGCTGCTCCCGCGAGCTGGCTCACTCACATGACGCAGGTGTGCGCGCACGCCGCCATATGAAGGCGCCATGGTGGGCATAGACCTCACCCGCGCTCCCTGATAATATCACGTGGCCGGGTATTTTAACCCCCAGCCGTGCAACACGGAAGCGCCTCGGCAAAGGGTCAACTATCCTCGGCCTTGTCCTCAGCCCTGCCTCCATCTCCTCAGCCTGCCCAGCCTTGTCTCAGTCTCTTCAACCTGCTCAGCCTTGCCCTTCTCTCTCCTAGCCCCACCATTACCGGGGCCCTGACTACTCTGCCTGCCGCAGGTCTCAGCCTGGACTATCCTTGCCTGCCACCGACTGTTGCCTGAACTCTGCTGCCTGCTTGCGACCTCAGCCTGACACCGGATCTACTCTTCCGCCAGCGTCTGAGACATCCACCTAAGGACCTGCCAGCCCCCCCGGACCCCAAAGGCTCAACCTGAGGGGAACGGGATCGGTAAAGGCGAAGCTCCAGTCCAGGCTGTGCACAGTCTGCTCTGCCAGTTGGCGGTGAGGACCTACAGGGCCTTCCCTGTAGGTTGCATCAACCTCACCTCAACACAAGGGTCCACAATCCTAACCACAAGATACTTAATCAAAAAAAAAAAAAAAAAAAAGCAACAACCAAAAAAAACCTGAGAAAATTAAAAACTGGGAGAGAGCCTGAGGAAAGTAAAAAGCTTTTAGCTTTTTCAGCGTCTCATGGTGGTCCGCAGTGGCCTGAAGAGCATGCCACAGTGGTGGCCCTTATTGAGAAGGCTCATTTATGTGGCTCCTGGAGGCAGGGCTGTTTCACAGGTGGCAATACTAACGGTAGCACATTCGCAGAGCTTAAGTTTGGCTCTTTACATTAAGGGCAACCAAAGAAGCTTACGCAGAACTAAAGGAATTTGATCTCGGGGGGGCGGGACACCTTTAGCTGACACTTTTGGAAGCCCCAGTTCGAAATGTGCAATAATCGATTTGAGAAAGAAGAAGGGATTGTAGTGTGGATGTGAACTCGTGTACAGAATGATAGATGATATCGCGCTGCCTTACTTTGTGCCCTTTGTAGTGAGGATACACATTGATCTATGAAGTGGTAGGCGATGTGGCAGAATCCTGCTCCCACCCTCTAGTAAGGACATAGAAATATGACGGCAGAAGAAACACCGTACTGCCCACCCACACAAACTGATTCAGCTTAGAATTCCTAACACTCCCTTCAAAGATCCCCCTTGTTTATCCCAGGCTTTCTAGAAATCAGATACTGTTTGTGTCTCCACCATCTCCACGCATCCACCACCCTCTCTGTAAAGAAATATTTCTGTAGATTCCTCCTGAGTCTTCCCCCTTTCACTTTTCTCTCATGACCACTCATTCTAGAGCCTCCTTTCCAATGAGAAAGGCTCCCCTCCTGTGCATGGAAAACGTGAAGGTATTTAAATGTCTCTATCATATCTCACCTTTCTCTAGAGTAGACATGTTTCGATCTTTAAGTCTGTCCCCATATGCTTCAGAATGAAGACCACTGACCATTTCAGTAGCCTCCCTCTGGACCGACTCCATCCTGGTTATATCCTTTTGAAGGTGTGGGCTCCAGAACTGTACACAGTATTCCAAGTGAGGTCTCAGCAGGGACCTATACAGGGGCAACATCACCTCCCTTTTTCTGCTGACCATTCCTCTCCCTATGCAGCCAAGCATCTTTCTGGCTTTTACCACCACTTTATTCACCTGTTTGGCCACCTTAAGATCAGATACAGTCACCCCCAGATCCTGCTCTTCCATTGTGCTTTGAAAAACTTCACCTCCAATGCTGCACCTTTCCCTTGGGTTTTGTATCCTAAATGTATAACTGCATTTTTTTTTTAGCATTATCTTAGCTATCAACCCCTAAACCATTCTTCAAGCTTCGCTGGACCCCGTCTCATGTTTTCCATACCTTCCTATCTGTCTACCCTGTGGCAGATTTTGGTATCCTAGGCAAAAAGACAAACGTTTCCTGGGAATTCTTCTGCAGTGTGGCTCACAAAATGTTGAAAAGAACCGGTTCAAAGCCCAATCCCTGAGGCACCATGTGACGCTTTCCCCGGTCTGTATACTGCCGCTTGTGTGTTCCTGGGATCCAATCCCTGTCCCAGCTTCCCTGGTCACTCAGGCACTCAAAATAGCAATTTAGCCATATTTATCTTACAAGTCCCCAGGTGGGATTTGAACCCTCACCACCTGGATAGAAGGCAGATGCCTTCCCCACTGAGCCAACAACTCAGTCTCTGAAGTCTGGCTTCAAAAGTTCATCTCCAACAAACAGATCCAATGTTCAAAAATCTGGCCCCACTGCCACCACATCTCTTGGGCTGGTTTCTCTTCCCAGGATACAACCACCCGCTTTATTTATTTAAACGGTTTTATATACTGACAACCGTTTACACATCGTGTCGGTTTACATGTAACTTACAACCAATGTATATATAGGCATTGCCTTTACAAAGAACAGGAAACAATAGAATGCAGTAACAGAGCAAATACTGGATAAATTAGAAAGGAGGGATTCAACTAGGAGTGACATAGGAGGGGGCGGGGAAGGAGTAAAACGACACAAGGGAAAGGTTATGTACAGGGTTTAGCGACACATTCGTTATATACAAGGTTATATAACCCTGTATACAACACCCGTTAAAGAGGAGGTTGTATAACATTCAAACATATACAAGGTTAAGTGATGCATTTGTATTTATTGCTGGCTTTTGATTAGGAGAGAGAAGACGGGAGAGGAGGGCTAGAGGGGACAAGTGTTAGGTGTGGGTCCTGGATGGGGAGGGTTAGTAAGTGATGATGAAAGGGGGTAGGCTTGGAGGAAGAGCCAGGTTTTAAGTTTCTTTTTCAAGTTGGGTGTGGAGGTTTCGGTACGTAGGTCAAGAGTCATGGGAGTTCCAAAGGGTGGGGCCTGCAAGGGAAAGGGCTCTGTTGGTTGTGGAAATAAGTCTAGTAGATTTAATGGAGGGGGAAATTAGAGTTCCACGGAGTGAGGAACAGGTTGGTCTTGTGGAGGTGCGAGGGAGGAAAGGTGGGTTTAACCAGTTGTAATGTTCATTGGTAATGCTTTTGTGAATGAGGGTTAGGGTTTTGTAAATAATTCGTGAGTGAATGGGAAGCCAGTGGAGATCAATGAGGGTGGGAGTGATGTGTTCTTTCTTATTGACATTAGTGAGGATGCGTGCAGTAGCGTTCTGAAGGAGTTGTAAAGGTTTGATGTTTTGGAGGTAAGACTTAAGCCATGAAAGAGCAGTGCCGGAGATTCCTATGCTGATGAGAGTGTTGATAAGGATGTTGTGATTGACGGTATCAAAGGCAGCAGAAATATCTAGCATAGCAATGAGATAGGAGTTGCCAGCATCCATTCCTTTGATAATGGTATCTGTTAGGGAGAGGAGTAGGGTTTCCGTACTGAGATGCTTTCAGAAACCATATTGTGTTGGTAGGAGTATGTTGGATTGTTCAAGGTGATCAGAAAGGTGGGAATTTACTAGTTTCTCAAGGACTTTAGAAAGGAAAGGGAGATTGGAGATGGGACAGAGGTTAGACAGGTTGGAGGGTTTTTAGGATGGGCTTGACCACAGCTTGTTTCAGGGAGTTGGGGACCAAGCCTTGTTCAAGGGAACAGTTTACAATTTTGGAGTGTGAGGTGGCTATGGTTTTAGGGATGGCAAGTAGAAGTTTGGTGGGAATGGTTTCAGAGGAATGGGAAGAAGGTCTCATTTTTTTTAAGATGTTCTCTATTTCCAGGGTTGAGGAAGGTTCAAGCGATGAGAGGTTGGTGGGTGTGTGTGGGGTGGGGAGGGTTATATTGTTGGTATTGGGGTGAATTTAGCAGTGATGTTGGAGATTTTATTCTTAAAGAAAAGAGCAATTTCATTGCATCAAGACTGTGTGGAGAGAACCTGAGGTGACAACACATTGGGTTTGGTAAGATTTGAGATCAAGGTAAATAGGGCCTTAGGGTTAAATTGGGTATGACCGGCTTTGTGGGTCAGGGAGTGAATAATTTGTGTGAAACCCGCTTGGCAGTTCTCTAGGTAAAGTGTCTTTATCATAAGTCCAAACCAACAGAAGTCCCCGCACTCACCTTCCTTGTGATAGTGGTTGCAGTCCTTCACACCATCAGGGATATCCAGTGTCCAAGTTTCCCAGGCAGCCCGTTCCTTCCTCCTCAGTCCCCGGCAGGAGACTGAGACTGTTTTAACAGGGAGTCCTTTTTATTCTGTGGAGACTCCTCCTCCACTCGCAGCTGGTTGGCTCGGAATGGCCCCTCCTCACTTTGGCCCTCCCCCTGAAACCATGGATTGGCCTCACCAGCTCCACCCTTAATTTCCCACACCTGTGGCTCTTCTGGACCTACCACCTCTGGGGGAAGGAACCAAGGGACGTCTCTAGCCTGATGTTGCTGTATTTTCCTTCCCCCCTTCTTCTGAACCTTTGGTTCCTATATAGTCTAGCATAGTGACCCCGTCACACACCGCTAGTAATGCCCCTTCCTCAGAGAAAACTCCATTTGCCACTACTCTTTGTCCCCTGCCATCCAGCCGGCTTCTAACTCAGCCAGTCACTCTCGGGCCCATACCAAGGGCGCCCAACTTCTTTATGACGCTTATGCAGAACCGTGTCGAAGGCCTTGCTGAAATCCAAGTGCACTACGTCTAGCGCTCTCCCCTGGCCCAACTCTCTGGTTACCCAAGCAAAGAAATTGATCAGATTCGTCTGACAAGATTTACCGCTGGTAAACCAGTGCTGCCTCGGCTCTTGCATCCCGTGGACTCCCCAAACTGCCCTCTCCTCTGTTTTAGCAGCGATTCCCTTCATTTCCTCACCCCAGACTAAGCGGCCTGTAATTCCCAGCCTCCTCCTTGCTTCCGCTTTGGTGAATGGGAACCACGTCTGCCCCTCTCCAGTCCCCCAGAATTACTGTAGCGGAGCTGCCAGGACTTCTCTAGGTTCCCCGAGTACCCTCGGATGTGTCCCATCCGGCCCCATCGCCTGAGCTCCTCGCCTTTATGAAAGCTGCTTGAGGTTTACCTCGCTTCCGGTCTTGTCGGAGCTCATTTCGTGTGGTCGTACTGCACAGGCCCTCGCACAGTGAACCCCACACAGAAATATTTAAGTCGTTTTGCTTTTTCTTCCATTCTCCGGCCCTACTTTTGCACTTCTGTCACTAACTGATCTAACTTCTCCCCTATTTTACCATATTTTCTGTTTTTTCCTCCATTTGCAGCTTTCCAGATTTAGCTTTTCTAGATATTGTTTCTTGTCTTTCTCTTTCTGCGATCTCTCGCATTTTATGAACATTAATAACTTTTTTCTTTACCTTTTCAGCCACTTGCAAACCCCAGCAGCCTCTGTTTCCTCTTCCCTTCATTTACTTTCCTCACAAAAGGCTTAGTTGCCCTTAAAGTATCTTTTTAGGTTTGCCCACTGCCCTTCTGCTTCCCCTGGATTTTCCCATCCAGCTAACGACTCCTTGAGGTCCCCCCCGATGTTAGTTTTCCTGAGGTTTAGGACCCTGGCCTCTAAATGAACCTTCGTCTCCTACGCTCTACGGCTGATCCCCACCCTCCGCTGATCACTGGATCCCAGATGATCGTCCAGTACAACATCAGAAACGTTGCCCCCTTTTTGGTAAGCATCAGGCCCAGTATCGCCCCTGCCCCTGCCCCTGCCCCTGCGGGTTCTCCCTGCAGAGAATCCAGAATCTCCTGTTTCCAGAAGACACCACAGCCGGGTTGTCCCAGTCAACATCCAGCTGAAATCCCCTAGCAGTAGCACCTCCCCTTTCATAGCCGTGTTGGGAATGTCCTCCCTTAAATCACTATCTATTTCTTCTGTCTGTCATGGAGATCTGCACATTGCAGCACTATAAATAAATATTCCATTCTGTCTTCCCAAATTAACCCACAGTGCCGCCTCCTTACCTCGTAAGTTCTGCTGTTCCATTGCTATAATAATTGCGTACGACCCAAAATGATTTCAATCACTAGCTATCCCTCCCCTTCCTTTTTTCCAGTTGATGACTTGTAATTTATCCTTAAATCTGTTTACCTATGATCACTCGAACATACATACTTGATGGCAATAATACTTTTTTCCCTTTAGATATTTTGCAGGTTCAGTGCATCAAGGCATATAAGGCGCAGGAGCACGATGAGTTGACCTTGGAGAAGGCCGATATCCTGCGACTCAAAACCAAGACCAGCGATGGTGAGGAATCTGGCTGCTTCTTGATACAAACGTGATCTAAATGTCCTTATCTCCTAATCCAACAGTCTGGGATTTTACCAGGTAGAAATACATAGAAAGAACGAGAAAAATATAGAAAAACAGTAATTGTATAAAAAAAATGTATATCTGGATAAATATACAGACAGAATACCTTACCACCTGATCTCAGACTTGAACCTTGCCTATTAACATTCAGAAAAAGGCTTAAGACTTGGCTATTTAAACAAGCCTTTCCCGAAACTAATATCCAAGGAGAGATCCTTCAGCAGTCAAGCCCTCCAGAGTCTATTATCCATTGAGAGACCTTACTGCCAATGTAAATAAATTCCATAAAGAGACCTTACTGCACAATGTAAAGAATCTACCTCTGTAAAGATTTATATTTATTCTTGACTATTCTTGTCTCCTTCCTCCCCCAGTTTCAACAACCCTGTTATATTGTAACTTTTTGCTTCCTCCGCACTGGTTAAAAAGAACAAAGTTATTGCCACCCCCCTGTTATTTGTAAACCGGCATGATATGATTGTGTCATGAATGCCGGTATAGAAAAGCTTTAAATAAATACATAAAATAAAATAAATAAGTATATAGGCCACAAATACCCATAAACTAAAAACCACCTACCATGGCCAGGTTTTGGCACAACTGCCAGCTTCAGGGTATCAACTCGCATTAATTCATATACAAAACAAAACATACTGTCCAAAAAGCCAATGTTAAATAAGCAAAATACATTCTTCTGTCAACCCGTTAGATACTCGCAGAGAAGACGGTAGGATCGCACTGTCTGTACTCGATTCTGAAAGGAGACTCCATTAGGTGAAAAGATGCTTGAAATTCTTAGCTGTCAACTGCATCTCAGCTTCTGCATCTGCTCTGTCACGGCCCCAGGTATTCCCCTCGGAAGAACACAGGACAGAAACCCAATCGCTGCTTCCAGTGCTCAGTGCGGCTGCTGTCCTGACAAAAACCCAGACCCCATCTGTTAAAAAAAAAAAAAAAAAAAAAAAGTCCTCTTTGCGTGAAAGTGGATTCCAGCACCCACCGCGCTGTGGCACCGAGTCCAGCTGCACCCTGGTCTATGTGCATAGGTGGCACTTTGAAAATCAATCAGGGGACTGTGCATGTAGAAGGACCGGCACTAGCGAGAGGTTTTCTGCGGGGCGGAGTTGAGGCAGGGAAAGCATTTGTGTGCCCATACGCGAAGGCGCAATACTTTGGGACAAGCCCGCGATTTTTCAGACAGACAGACTCTTGTGCCCGTAGACGTTTTAGCTCCACAAGGGCTGTTATAAAATGACCCTCTCGCTGCTCATGTACCTGGCTCAGAGTGGAGGGCCAGGAAGCACATCCTGGAAGAACTAGGAAAGGCAAGAGGGCAGCCTCCCAGCGGACAGGCAAGGTCAAGCAACTGGGGACCAAGGCAGAGAATCCAGCACCGAAGGATCAGAAACCGAGTTCATTAGCGAGGAAGCAAGAAGTCGGCCCCGTGAGCAGGAAAGCAGCTCCTGCACCAGATAAGAGCCTCTGAGGGCTGGCCTTATAATCTGCTCCACACCTTCACTGATCCAGTCCCTGTCCTGCAGGGCCTTGAATTACTGCTTCCCCTTAGTTAGAGGACCAGTATTTCCAGCTCACTGCGGCCCCGGTGTGGCTCTCTCACTACTTCCCTGCCCCTCCCCCGTGCCTCCGGTTCTAATCCCATTGTCCCACGAATTACATTTATCCCTCACCCTCTCCCCTTTTATTTGGGTTCTGAGGCTTCTCTAAACACACCAAAATCAGCTATAAGCACCACATTTCTGCAGATCCATAGCAATGCTGGCAGTGCTGGTGCTGAGCACCCTCAGTCAGTTTAGGACCCGTCCCATGTCTGTCGTTCCTCCCTGAATTCTTCTTCAGGAATCGGACAAGAAGTCCAAAAATGGCCTCCAGAGCTTTCAAAAACATCACATTTACCTTCATTTCCGGGAGAGTTTTCAAGGGACTGATACAGATAAATAGCAGAGAAATCCCACCTTTGAAAACTGCGCATCTCCCTCTGTGGGGGAAATCATTTGCATGTTCACAACGTGGGGGGGGGGGGGGAGGGAAGAGGCGGTGCTGGGAGCAGGGCCAGGCCGGACCAGCTGAACTGTGCCCTGGGGTTTGAAACCTTTACCTCTGCATACCTGCAAAGTATTGGAGAAGAGGGGTAAAAATATCCTCACGGCACTGACAACTGTGGGATTTTCAAAGGGAAACTCTGTGGAGAGTTTCCCTTTGAAAATTGGCTTGCAGGCCCGCGAGTGCAAAGTACTCACAGGCCTGCAAGCTATTACTGGCACTGAAAAATACTGCGTCTCTCCCCACCCACCTTTGTGGATGCCTTTTTCCAATAGACCTCAATTTCTTTTAGCAAAACAAGTCTGTGCAGGAGCTGCGTTCATTTTCAGACTTTTTTTTTTTTTTAATTGTAATCTTTACTGAGAGTAGAAAAATACAAAATTCAGTATCAAAGTTGAACCCAGGGCTTAAGATGCAGTAGACAATCATGTTGACATACAGATGATCTGGGCTCATGAAACATCATGTATAATCAACCTTGTAGGAATTGTATTTTCAATAAACCAGACTTTTTTCTTTATTATTTATTTCCATAGAATCCTTAGAGCAATGTGCATCTCAATAAGGGGGTAGTTATGACATCACCCATAAGTTAGCTGCCAGATGCACCTATAACTTGCACCAATTTTCAAAGGGGACTTGCGTGCATAACTTTAGTTTTGAAAATTATCCCCGCAACACTACCTGCATGCGCTTGCACCTGCTGAAATGGGCGCAGAATTTAAGAGTAGCCGGGTCAGTGTACCCACACCACATTAGACCTGCTCTCCGCCACAGCTAAACTCCTCCAGCTAGTGCTGTTTGGCTAAATTTAAACTTTGCCCCCACAACGCCTCTGCACTGCCTCTCTTTTATCCAGGTAATGACTCAAACTGTCTGAAACTTACCCGTTTGGCAGGGCAAAAAATAAAAAAGTGTGTAGTTTGTCCAAATGAGTCTAAAACGTAGACAGACAGCCCCTTTCAGTATTGACCTCCGTGTGTTGTGCCCATGCCCGGGAGCAGTCTGGCTATCGCCGCTCGTTGATGTGGATGGGAGGGGGGGGTGCAGCAATGGATGTTAAGATCCGTAATCCTATCCTTCTCGCACAGGTTGGATTGAAGGGGTACGTTTGTCAGATGGAGAGCGGGGCTGGATCCCCAAGACCCACGTGGAAGAAATAACCAGCAAGAACGCCCGGCTCCGGAACCTGCGTGAGAACCACCGCATCCGGCACGCCACGCAGAAGCTGGAAGAAGAACGCGTGTGAGGGGACCCCCTGTTGCCAGGCCCTGCGCACCCGGACAAACTGCCTGTGAACGAGCGCTCGGTTACGGTGCCCAGCACCTGCTCCCGGCGGTGGAGGACAGGAGGTCGTGGCCTCAACTTTGGGCATGATGACTGGCCTGCCCTCCCACTGATGCGGTCGCATGCCGGGGTGGTGATGATGATGATGATGGTTCCTAGTGTGAACTCTCCAGTGGCGCCGGCCCCAGGAGAGACTGATTCAGTCACTTATTTATAGAACATACAATGAGGAAATCAGTCCCTGCATTGGTGAATGGTCAATGCTAGTTCTAAAAAAAACAACAAAAAAAACCAAAACAAAACAATGTGTCTTCTTTCTCATGCCTCTGAATTTGCCTAAGTGTTGCAAGCTTTCTCTAACCCAGCTTTCTCAGAAGTGGCAGGGCTGCAAATCCCTGGAAAATACTTCTTTTTGACATCTGCCAGTAGCACCCATACAAAAAAAACACCCCCAAATTCAGTCAGCTGGTACATTGGGAGCAGGGGCCGTCATACATCCTGAGCATCTGTTAGGGCCATGGTTCCCAACGTGGGCTCCATGAGATCATCCCCAGGGGGGGCTGCCAGAAGGGATGCAAGAAGGTTAAGCAGGGCTGCTCCAACCTGTGCTTAGCGGAGCTGCCGGCACAGGCCCGGAGCGAGCGCGGACCCTACTGCTGCCCCAGAAACTTCACCTCACGTTGCCGCAGCGACAGCGCAGGGCCGTTATTCACCCAGTAGGAGCCTCAAACTACACAGCCACACGTCCAGCCCCCGAGAGTCACAAACCCCACTGCTGCACTGTGAGGATGTGGGGAAGAGAGGGCCCGATTGGGGCTGTCAGAACCGTCAGCAGCCACCGTTGCAGGCAGCCTGAGGAAGGCAGGGTCCTCACAGCGCTGCGAAGCATTCCCTGCTCTGCCACTGGTCTGACGGGGAGGGGAGAGCCACACCCGAAAAGTGACTAGAAGGAGTGCGAGAAAAAAAAGAGGAAATGAAACTGGGATTGAGAGGACAGGCAGGGGGGAGAAGGAAGGAAGGAACATGAGAATAAAGAGGAAGAGGAATGCATGAGCTGGTTAAGGGGAGTAAGAGCAGGTGACAGCCTTTCAAGGGAGAGAGGAGCACCAGAGATTGAGGAGGGAGGAAGAGAAGACAGCCGGGTGTGCTTATAACATTAAAGAAGAGAGGGAGATCTCATAGGCCTTCTTCTCTTTGAAAAGCGGGCTATTCTTTTGCATTTTCTAAACTTGAAATGGTTGTGTGTCTATCATTTTCCGTATGTGTAAGAGCCATAAAAGAAAAGCAGGCTCAAAGGGGGTCAATTTGCAGGGAGAGTAAATTTCAAAGCTGTTCAGGTAAAGACGCATTCACCCTCGAGAAAAAGGCCCTTTTGTAAGGAGCAGCATTAGGCTGGGGCAGGGATTTACTGTTGAAATCCTCGTGCTTGCTTTCACGCAGATGCAAAGTGCGCAGGTACGAAAGCAGCGTCGTCCCCCGCCGGCCCCGGTTTTCAAAAGGAAGCTCCGCGGGCAGTTACCCTTTGAAAATCCGAGAGCAGGGCTCCTCCAGGTCCCCCTGAGTTGCAGCCTGAACTGTTTTGAACTCGCAGCTGGAGTGGGAAGTGGAGGCCGCTACTGGCTTCACCCTTCAACCAGGAGGGCACTTTTTAACTCGCTCTGGAACTTTCTCTCCCTGTGTATTCGATTTAGCTCAGTAAGCATTATTTCAGATTAAGCTTTTATCCATTGTGAATGATTTTGGAGCGCATCATTATTTCTTTTGTTATGGAATGAAAAAAAAAAACTAAAGCGAGGTGCACGGGCGTCTGCAAAGGTTTTTCAAGTGGAAAAGGGGTCTCCAGTCCCTGAAAGGTTGGGAATCCCTTTCAGGCCGATTCAGTAAAGTCCACGGGAGAGTGGACGAACGCCTGCTCTCCCGGTGCGCGCGATTCAGTATTTAAATTAGGTGGTGCGGTAGAAACAGGCAAAAGGAGGCGCTAGGGACACTAGTGCACCCCTAGCACCTCCTTTTAGCCCAGAGCGGCGGCTGTCAGCGGGTTTGACAGCTGACGCTCAATTTTGCCGGCGTCGATTCTCGAGCCCGCTGACAGCCATGGGCTCGGAAACCGGACGCCGGCAAAATTGAGCGTCCAGTTTTCGGCCCAACAGTTGCAGGCCCATTTAAAAATTTGTTTTTTCTTTTTTTTAAATTTTTTTTACTCTTCGGGACCTCCGACTTAATATCGCCATGATATTAAGTCGGAGGGTGCACAGAAAAGCAGTTTTTACTGCTTTTCTGTGCACTTTCCCGGTGCCGGCAGAAACTAGCGCCTACCTTTGGGTAGGCACTAATTTCTTAGAGTAAAATGTGTGGCTTGTCTGCACATTTTACTTACTGAATCGCGCGCGAATACTTTATAGGGCCATCAACATGCATTTGCATGTTGAGGGCGCTATTAGGTGCCGCGGTTTGGACGCACATTTTCGGTCCCTTACTGAATAAGGGGTAAGGGAAAACGCGCGTCCAAGGGCAGGTTAACAGTGCGCTCTGTGGGAGCACACTACTGTATTGGCCTGTGGGTTAGGACAAAGGTAGCCTTGCTTTGAACTGACACCCCCTCCCCCCAAAAAAGGTTGGCGGTCCATTTCTGCAAATATGCCAAGGAAGTCAACAATAGACCGTCCTTGTGCTAAAACTCCTAGCAGCCACTATCCCAAGGTCCCCCAGGAGAGAAAGCGCTTATGCGTGGGAGCTTTTAAAAAGTTAAAGATGTACGTATGTGTATGCACGCAATGACATTTCCAAGGTTTTGAATGTCCTCTTGCAAACGTTTCCAGCCGATGGTCTTGAAGATCGGAGAGTTGCTCAGCCAGTGGGAGAAGGCAGATCTCACGCCTGGAAATGAGATACAGGCGTGCGGAAAGGGGGACCAGCTGTCTGCCTCTGCAGGTTGGAAGGCAGTATTTCTCCCCCTACTTTCTAGACACTTGGAAGCTTGAGCATTTAATTTCATGCATTTTGCACTTTTTGATTGGCTCTCCCAGTCTGTGCATCCCCTAACATAGTGCATTCTGCATTTAATTTGCCTTCAGAGAAGTTTGAAACCCATTGACTATAGTAGAGCTGAAACGGGGGGAGGAGCTTTTGGTAGGTTACCTTTTATTGGACAAACAAACCTCCCTGTGGAAATAAAATCTACAATACAATTCAATAACACGTGGGATAGGCACAGACAATCCCTAGAAGCAAAGAAGTGGGACAGGGGAGGAAACTAAAAATGAACCTGGGGACTAGGGCGTTGCACCGCGAAAGAAAATGCTGGCAAGCCAGGGCTGCCAGATCTGGCTCGTGAGCCCAGTTTTGGTGCATCCATGCAAAAGGTGCCAAAATGCGTGGCCACACTGCTCTCTTCTTAAGCA
Source organism: Rhinatrema bivittatum (assembly GCF_901001135.1). Lineage (NCBI taxonomy): Eukaryota > Metazoa > Chordata > Amphibia > Gymnophiona > Rhinatrematidae > Rhinatrema > Rhinatrema bivittatum. The sequence continues at coordinate 57,460,350 of NC_042629.1, read as the reverse complement.
GGTACTGCAAGCTGAAGGACGGGAGCATTTGTATTTAGCAAATGTTGTCAGCAAAGCAATCCTGGCTCTAGTAATAACTGCTTTCTTCTTTCAGCCTTGTGGTCGTGTCTGAAGGAAGGGGGCAGTGTGACCTTGAACAGCATAAAATCTCTTCTATTCATTAAATGAAAAGGCATCGCAACCTCTGAAGAGTCCAAGTGGATCTACTCCAATGCGTTCTAAAGTCAAGGAAGGGTTAAGTAAAGCAGTGGGATAACTTCTTACCTTTGTATTATTCTGGGAGCAGGAGGACTGAATCCCATCCCTTCCACCGTCTCCTCAACTCTGCAAACTCAGTGTTGGATTAGACCTCAGTGGTACCTTAGATGAACCTCTGTGGTTGGAAGTGTGAGATCTTGTCAAGGCCTGGCATGAATTTGTTCTTCCTGGTCTATAACTCTGGAATCAGGGGGTAGCTTTCTGCCTCGAGCCCTGGGCTCCTCGCATCTGCAGGAACAGAAATTCTGTTCTGTTTCATTTTCTAGGGTGTGTGGGAGACAAACTCGACTGTACGCACAGGCCTCGGCTGCGATCTCAAATTTAGTCCAGGCCAACAGATTTGGGAATGAATGTTGATAGGACTTTCCTGGCTCAGGAACGATAGTACTCGGGCTTTCTGAGTCTTATCATAATGCCTCTGGGACTGAGGTTGCCAGAATTTGAACACAGAAGGAGTGGTTTTTGTGGGCAGAAAATGGTACATCTGTTAAACCCCTTCATTGAAATGTACTGGACAGATCTTTTGAAGAGAAAAAGCAGTAAAAATGGTACTGCTGTTAGCCATGTCAAGGCTCCATGTCAAGTTGCCCCGTTTCATGCAGTATTGGCCACTGACAGTTGCAAGACGTCCCCTTCACCTCTACAGGCTTGCCTGTGGCCTCTGCGAGTCCAGCTCTCTCCTAGTTGGCCACTGTTAATACTTGAATACAATCACCTGAATGGAGGGCACCTGTCCTTAGAGTTAACCAGATGCTTTACATTTTCTTGCTTTTTTGCATCCGTCCTGTCCTATGCATGGCCATGACCCTGGCGACCTCTCCAGGGTGAGTCACACAGCAAAAGCACAACCTGGGCAGGTTCTTTGGTGGAAGAGAAGCTAGGACGATGGTGGATAAGTATTCACCGGCTATTGATAGGGTTGCCCACTTCACCCAGGTCAACGTAATGATGCTGACCCTGTGCCACTTGTGCCCCATTGCATGCGTGGAGTTGTAGTTCTGATTTGAGCTAAAAAAAAAAAAGTATGACTACATCTTCATGCATGCAATGGGGCAATACCAGGATCGAAACCACCTCTTTTGGGTTGACGTGAAGGAGTTGGGCAACACCACCCTCTTTCTCTGAGCATTAAGAAAAAAAAAATCAGGCATTTAGTAACCAAATGATGAGGAGCAGTCTCCTGAAAAGGAAGTGAAGTGCCCTGCCTGTTTTTACTGCTGCAAAGAAAGATGCTAGGGCCGTCCAGAAATGAAAACCTGCGCCCGGCAGTCTGTCATCTTACTTTCCTCCCTGGTAAAACTGCCGACATTTTTTTTTTTGCTCATAAGAAAAAGTCCAAGATGTTGCATTGTAAAAGCGGCCTGTAAATGTTTCTTAGAAGTAAGTGTAATTAAATGATATAAAGGTACTGAGGCCTGGAACAGAATGGATGATTCTTTTGCAAATACTGAAGCGAAGGGGCTAGTTTGGAACTCGCAGCCCATAACATCATAACTGGGAGGAGTGAGGGGATGTTCCCAGCACAGAGGCACCCTTAACTAAACAGCATGCATGCTCTTCCACACAGAAGCAAAAGGGGGAAGGGACATGTTTCTGAAATCAGAGGCCTGAATAAATTCCTGCCTTTCCCTTTACTCTTCAACGTTTGGAATAGGAAGAGAGATCACTACTCAGAGGAGGAAGGGACAGTGAATTGCAGCCACCTCTAAAGTCTTCATCTATGAGATCACTTCCCTGAGGAAAGATGGTTCTGGGTAAGGGGACCAAATGGTTCTTTACAGGACCGATGGCTCCAGCCCTGGTTTTATCTCACTGCATTCTTGGCCTCCAAGGGTTTCCAGCATGGGGCAGAAACCCTTGCTTCAAAGGCGACTTCGACACCAGAGCTTCTCATCCCAGTCCTCTGGGCAGACCTAACCAGTCAGCTTTTTTTTCTGGATGTCCACTGTAAATATGCAAGAGATAGATTTCCCTGTCCTGCTTCCATTGTATGCAGATCTATCCTGGGCGTATTCATTGTGGACATCCGGAAACCCTGACTGGCTAGGTGTGCGCCGAGGACGGGGTTGAGAAGCTCTGCTCTACACTGTCAGACTGCTGCTAGCAGGTAAGGATTTCCGGACGGCAGCATCCAGTCAGATTCCTCGGCTCAGGGTAGGGTGAGCAACAAGGGGGCGCCAGAGTCACCACCCACACCTCCCTTACCTGTGCATCTGAGCGGGGTCCTTTGTTGCAGCCATGCATGCTGAACGCCGGACCCTGCAGACCCAGTCCTGCTGCTGGTAGGAGAAAGGGAAGAGCCACAGGAGCTCATGCCACCGGAGCCACTCTGCCTTCAGTGCTGATCCTGTGATCAAGTCCAGGACTCAGACTGGCACCTCCCGTATTCTGATCTCCTGCACAAGTTCTGAACCTGCTCAGCCCCGCAAGAATGGTGGCAGCACATCTGCCAGGCAAGAGTCAGGATGAAGGGGAGATGCTGGGAGGGAGGGAGGGAGGGAGGGAAAGGAGGCAGATTCTGGAGATGGGGGTTAGAAGAGAGTGGGTGGATGCTGAGGATTGGGTGCTGGTGATGGATTAAAGGGAGGGGAGAAGATACTGGCAATGAGGGGTAAGAGACGGGGAGAAGACAGTAGAGCAGTTGTTGGGAGGATTAAGAAGCAGTAGGATAAGAGGCTAGGGTAGATGCTGGGGTACAGGGGTAAGGAGGGAGGGGCAGATGAGGGGGCAGAAAGACCCCCACTACTCATTTGTAGAGAAAGCTTGTATGCACCCTGCCTCCAATCCTATGCCAAGGGGGAATAGGGATCAGTTGGGGGAGGGGGTGCCATCAACAATGTTCACCCAGGGTACCAAGCCTGCATAGACTTTATACCAACTTCCATTGTATTAAGAAAGAATACATAAGGCCTGCTACCAGGGCTGCTTCCCAGCACTGATTGTGTGCTGTAGCTTGCCCTCTGATTTAATACTGGCCTATTGGAGGAGTGCCATGGAAGATGCTACACTGCAGGTCATTGCTACCTGTCCACCTAGTATTGAGGGGAAACTGCCTATCATAATATCCTCTATCTTTACCCTGCAGCCCTACATCACAATAAGATTATACAAAAAAAAATACATATTTTAATAACTGTAACTCTGGGTATAAGCATGCAGGTGGTGACTATATTATCGTTAGTACAGTGCATAGTCTCCGACTCTTACAGTGGTTTAACACTGGTGCAGGTACATATTGCTTGTGTGGCAGATGGAGTGCCTGCTGCATTTCGGGTATTCATATCATCTTCTTTACTGGAGAGCTCTCTGGATTCCATTACAGCTGTAGATAGTTCAGACAGTCGTTTGCCTTTTTGGGGTCAATCGCAGTATTCTCTGTTCTTAGAGGGTGGTATTGGGTGGATGAATCTACAATTTCAGTAGTATGCTTGTAATGATGCATAACCAAGGATTGATCTGTGCTATGAATGTTGCCCATTTCTAGGGACTAGATCTGTTTAGAGAAAAAAATTGGACTCACACACGATCCTTTTGCAAGTTGACTCTGTGTGAGTATTGTAAAGGAAAAAAAAAAGGCACAAAAGGCTAGCATCCCCCCAGGCTTGTCCCTCCCAACAGGATCTACCACACAAAAAATGACTCCCCCAGGCTCTTCCTCTCCTGTCGGAAATCTTAAAGAAACACAAAGCCACCTTACACTCTGATAGGCCGATGCGTCAGCACACAATGGATACTGGGATTAACTGTGTTTACTATTAATGCTAAGTTATATTCCAGAAGGACAGGAAGCATACACAGATACAGCAAAGGCAATAGTTGCAATGATAATAATGTAGCACAAACACGTTTCTTATGATCATTAGGGCAGCTGAATCGCTTCCATCAGTGAGGATTCTCTCTCGCTGTCTGCATATCTGAAACCATGTTTTGAGAAATGCAGGCTGTTTCCCAAAACACGGCCCAGGCTCTCTCTTGCAATTCTGTACATCTGGTGTTTACCTCTTATGTTCCCATAGTTGCTACAGTCATGGGACGTGTGCAGCAACTAATTACATGCTTAGCCAGATTAGTCAGACTCGGGCTAAGTAATACTATTACAGATCCCCAGAAGGTGCCATGTCTGTCCTAGTACTTTAATGTGGAATGAGTGTAAAGTGAGTCTTTCTCCTGATTCAAGGAAGTACAAGTTCTTCAACATTTTATATCCCCTGGTAATTCTTTGTGAAAAGACACCCCCCCCCCCTCACTCCACCTTCAGCCTTGCCTATTGGAGAATACCCCCTGCCCAGATGGTAGAGTCCTAAACCATCCTGGAGTCTCCTCTGCCTACCTTCCCACAAGGCCTTGAAGAAGATTCTAGACCTTCTTGAACATTCTGCCCACCCCCCCAGCAAGAGGATCTTCTTCCCAGCCCTCTTAAAAGGAACCAAAACATGAATAACTTTATCCAGAACATTCCCATTGACCCAGTTGCCATGTACTTTGCTCTCCAGGGGTGACTTGCCGGTACTGCATGCACAACATTATTTTTCTAATTTTCTCCTAAGGACATTCAGGCCGATACAGTAAAATTCGCGGGAGAGCTGGTGCTCCGAGGTGAGAGCCCGCTCTCCCAACGCGCGCCCAGGCCACTCTCCTGGGCGCACGATCCAGTATGCAAATGAGGGCCCTCGGTAAAAGGAGGCGCTAGGGACACTAGCGCATCCCTAGAGCCTCCTTTTTGATAGGATCGGTGGCTGTCAGCGGGTTTGACACCTGACGCTCAATTTTACTGGCATCAGTTCTCGAACCCGCTGACAGCCACGGGCTCGGAAAATGGACGCCGGCATAACTGAGGGTCCGTCTTTCAACCTGCGGGCTGCCGGCTGATTTAAAAACATTTTTTTCTTTAATTTTTGATTATTTTTAAATTTTGGGGCCTCCGACTTAATATCGCTATGATATTAAGTCGGAGGGTGTACAGAAAAGCAGTTTTTTCTGCTTTTCTGTACACTTTCCCGGTGCCGGGAGAAATTAACACCAGCCTTTGGGTCGGCGCTAATTTCTGAAAGTAAAATGTGTGGCTTGGCTGCACATTTTGCTTTCTGTATCGTGCAGGAATAACTAATAGGGCCATCAACATGCAACAGGCTCAGTTTTCAGGATACCCACAAAGAATATTTATGAGAGAGATCTGTATGCACTGCCTCCATTGTATGCAAATCTATCTCATGCATATTCATTGTGAATATCCTTTAAACCAGGCCTGTTTGTGGCTCCCGAGGGAGTTGGTCTTCAAAATAATTTGATATAGCTCCAGGTCGTCAAGGGCAGGTGCAGACTGTCCTGGTTTTACCCTGTTTCGCCTAAGAGTTTGTAGCTTAAGTTTTCTTGGACAAATTGGAATTACAATTTCCTTCATGCAATGGGGTAAAATTAGGCCTGGCTCAGTATGTCAGTAAAGACCTAAGCTATCTGGCAACCAGGCCCCTATATGACAGGTTCCCAACCCAGCTGGTTGGGTTTTCAGGATATCCACGATGGGCATGCATAAGATGAATCTTCATGCAAAGGAGGTAGTGCATACACATTTATCTCATGCATGTTCATTGCAAATATGCTGAAAACCTGACTGGCTGGGAGGGGGTCTCACAGGACAGGTTTGGGAATAAACTGTTTCTATGCACTTGTCAATCCTGATGATCTTAAAAAAAAAACCTGGCATCGAGTCAAACCAGGTCTGGCTCAGGCTGTCTCCTATGGCAGAGGGGGGTTCTCAATCCAGTCCTCGGGACACACCTAGCCTGTCAGGTTTTCAGCATATCCACAATAGATATGCATAAGATAAAAGGGCATGCACTGCCTCCATTGTATGCAAATCTAGCTCATGCATATTAATGGTGGCAATCCTGAAAACCTGACCGGTTAGGTGTGCCTCCAGGACAGGGCTGGGAAACACTGATTTAGTAGGCCTGTCACAGGTAGTATTACCATGCAGCTCCATGTCTGTGTACGGCAGGACTTCCCAAACCTGTCCTGGGGACCCCACAGTCCGTTGGCTTTTCAGGATATCTGCAATGAATATGCATGTGATAAGTTTGCATGAAATAGAGGTGGTGCATGCAAACATTTCATGCACATCCTGAAAACCCAATGGGCTGTGGGGTCCCAAGGACAGGTTTGGGACTCCCTGTATAGGGAGAGAGGGGGCTAGGCCTTCCTTTCTTGTCATACATCGCACGGAGGGACTTGTAGTTTTTATTTCCCTAATTGGAACTACAAATCCCTGCATGCACCGAGGAAGACCAGGGCTGGCTCAGTTTCTAGCTACAGCCAGGAACCATAGGAGTAAAAAGCGTCTGCTTTCCAGGATACCTACGATATATGTTTACATTTTCACAAGAGATGTATTTTATTGTAGAAGGCAATCACTGAGCAGCTCAGCTTCTCTTCCAAGACTTGCCACCCAATGAAAGCTCTTTCTGTGTTGTCCCTTCTGGCTGAGGCAATTCCAGCGCAGGAAACGAGCAGCACGTCTCCTTTAAGAGCTGGCCTGCCCTCGGAGTTGATAATAAGGAGCAGTTACTTAAGCCGCAGGTGTGACCTCCTCACCTCTGCTGCCTTTGGCTTTTGGTCAGGTGAGTAGAGTGCTGGGTACAGACGTCCTACGGCTGCTGGTGGCCTGGCTTTAAAGTGCAGCTTATGAACACAGCAGTGATAATATTTATTCTGTGGTAGCTTTGTTGGTGTGATCCTAAATTAGCTGTGTCCTAGTCCTGCTAGGGGATGTGCTGAGGATCCTCGGGGTGTGTGAAAGGTAAATCCAGCTCTCTCCTTTCCTACCGTTTTATTTTTGAAGGGGGGGGAGAAGACTAAATTAAGCAGCATGGATAGTTTGTTATAAGTTATAACAGAGATTGCCTGCTATAACTATCGCCTCAACTCCTGTGTGTTTTAGGGAGTAGAAAATTCCTTATCTGGGGAATTGCCACTTAGCACACAAGAAAAAATCCTCCCAAGGGCGAATTTAGGAAAGGATTCTCATCCAATTGTATCCAGAGAATAGTTTCTAGAAGAGAAACTGCATGAAAATAAAGGTCCATTATATATATTCAAAGACCTATTAGCTTGATACCTCTTTATTAGATTAACTTTTTGATTAGCTTTCAGGTGCTACAGTCTCTTTATCAGGCTGAAAAAGCAGTAGGGTCCGAGCAAAGGATGACTGAGTTGTACGTACGAGTGAGTCCTAAGCTACATTACGCTGATAGGGAGAGAGAGAGAGTGTGAGAGGTGTTGACAGCGATAAGGTGACCCCCACAAAAGGCTCAGGTAGTCTATTTAAAGATCCTCGCTCTCTGCAGTGCGTGGTGTAGCTTTGGAAAGCCGCCAAGCCCAATGAAAGAGCGCCCCCTTCTGTTAGGGACTCCTAGTCCTGTGGCCATGGTTGGTCATCTTAATAGTGCTCCGAGGTTAGGGAAATCCCAGTCTCGGGAGTCCGATTAATAGACCTTTCTCTTGGGATTCAGTGCCTGAAGCATCTTATTTCCAAGTTTATCAGGTGGCAGCTGATGTTCCTTTAGACTAGAGTTTTTGCTGCGGGGGGCTCTTATTCTGGTTACTGACTTGATTTTGGCTTAAGATTTGAGCGTGCACTTCTTTTGGCCACGGAAGTGAAGAGGGAGGAAAACGTGGCTTTTCTAGCTTTAGAAGTGAGCTGCTGGATGCTTGTTTCAAAGCCAGGATAGTGCTAAATAAAAACAGCTTGTACGCTTTGTTTTTAAATCCTAAAAGTTCTCTCTAAATATCAGTAAAGGGAATTTTTGGCACCAGAAGCTCCAGGATGACCTCCTGAGTTTAAGGGGTGTTTGCTTCCAAATATCTAGAGATCCTTTTGGGGGACGGGGTGGTCATAAAATCTAAGGGCTTCATAACTTGTTTCCTTGCATAGGAGATGTTTTCCTGATTGGGATGCATGGAGTAGTTGGGGGTTTAAAAAAAACCCACAATTTTAAAACTAAACTGCTGGTTAATAGGGGATGTTTTTTTTTCCTTTCAAAATGGGTTGACTTAGCCTATAGATAATCTTGATTTGAGCTTCTGCTTACAAATGTCATACTTGAGCTACTTCTACCCTTCTCATGTGTCCAATATATGTGCATGTATTTTTCTTTAAAAGAATAAAGGAAAAATAGGATAACTTTTTTTTTTTTTTAAATGGGTTACAAATTAAAGTTCTCATGTTAGTAACATAGCAAATGAGAGAATACAAAAGACCATAACGACCCATCTAAGCTGCCTGGGAGCAGAGCACACATTGGGACCACCACCACCGCAGTTGGGCCTAAGTCTGGCCCCCTCTTCAGGAGAAAAGGGGGACTGGGCAGGGGAGCAGGATAGATGTGAGGCTCTGGGGTGGGGGAGAAGGCTCTGCTTCGGAGGCCAGCACTCCTGCCAGCCACAGGCCGGGTGCTGCCCCAGTCAGCAACCAAACCACCTCCCTGCCAGCCGGTGGCTCAAAGGCCTGGTTTTTACTTTCCAAGTTGCTGAAAGGAGCTTCCAACACAGGGGGTGGGGGAGGATGATTACAGTCAGTGTGGAGGGGGTAGTTAATGGTTCATTCTGTGGTAAGTGAATGAGGTGCTAATCTGGGAAACTGAGCCTAGGAGTGGTGGGGAGGGGGATGATTGAGGCTGAAAGAGGTTTGTGTGTGTGGGGATAACGTAGGGAAAGCTAGATAAGTGACGGGAGGGAGGACTGGAGGTTGAGCAGACACACACACCGTACACAGAATACCTCTGGAGTGCACCTTTCTAGCTTTGAGAAGGAATGGGCTATGCAAACTACATGAAATACTGCATTTCAAATCCTGCATTCAACTTCAAAGGTTCTTTTAGGGCGATGAGGACTCCAGAAAGCTGAGCGGGAGGTGTGGCTGGGTCGTATGGTCTCTATCTGCAGTCACGTTCTGTTTCTGATTCATTTTTCCAGTACTTTAAATAGATGTTGCAACCACTGATGCAGATGTGGTTTGTGTTTCTTGCTCATCTGGTTAAAGGTCCCCAGTCCCATGGATTTTTTCTGTAAGAAGCACAGCTGCCCGGACTCTCCCCCCGAGCCCACTGTCATGGTGAGGAGATGCGCCTCCTGTCCAGAAAGCCAGAAACAGCCCATTATCCAGGAGAAGACTCAGGGACAACGGCGCCTGCTCCTGCCGGCGTTCTTCAGAGCCAAGAAATCCAGGAAAGCGCTCTCCTCTGTCAAGTGGTCTTCCTATGATGACGTCCACGTCTGCTGCCTGAGCTTGACTGGCACACAGCAGCGAGATCCTGAGTGCAAGAGCATGGGGGGTGAGTGGGCACCTTGATGGGGGGGAGGGGGGAGCAGCTGCCTGGAGACTGCACGACCTGGATGCAGAGAATGTAAGGTAGGCAGACTCCCCCCTCCCCCCCCTCCCGAGGACCTTTGGCCAGAATATGGGCCAGGCCTGGACATTCCAGAAGTGACCAGAAAGGAAGTTGCTGGGATAAGTACATAATCATTTTAAAAAACCCCAAAAAACAAAAGTTTGTCAGAAATGGAATGCTGAGCTCCGTATTAGGAGTCTGCACCCAGGAAGATTGTGGCGTCTCTGCAGGCGATACCCTGAAATCCTCAGCTTACTGTGCAGTGGCTTTCAAAACAAGCAAATAGAAAGTTAAGCATGTGGAAAGGAATGAAGAATAAAACGGAGACATAGAATTCCTCTAGCGATCCATGGTGCGTCCACACTGAGTATTGTGTGCTGTCCCGGAGCTAGAAAATGTACAGAGGAGTGAGGGCAACAAAAACGAGTGGCTGGAATGGTTCTTATGGGACCTGCTAAACAGGTTAGGATATGACAGGTTTATAAAATTGTGAGGGGGTGGGAATGGGGGATTTACCCTTTCAAATAAAACAAGGGCACCTACATGACACAACCAGCAGATTCTAGGCAAATCCTAGATCTCTGCACTGTATGGGATCCTGCCAGGTACTTCTGATCTGAATCTGCCACTGTTAGAACTAGGATACTGGTCTTGATTCAGTATGGCAGATCTTATGGTCTCTCCTTGTGCAATCAAGCTATGGCATTTGTTGCTGAGGACATGGTCAAGGTGATCAGCATAGCAAGGTTTAAAAGAGGTTTAGACGCTTTCTGGAGGAAAAGTCAATACACCAGTGATTAGGCAGGTAGACTTGGGGAAAGCTATAACATATCCCTAGGGGTGAGCAACAAGAAAACTACTTTTTGGGATCTGCTGGGTACTTAACCTGACCTGGCCACTCTAGCAGACAGGATGCTGGGCTCGATGGACCCTGATTTGACTCAGCATGGCTGTCTTATGTTCTTAGGGGCTCAGCATTGCAAGTCGGGACTGAGGTAGACAGAGCTCAGTGTGACAGATCTGCTACTGGAACAGCTGGGGGTGCTGCAGGTTAAGGAGTGAGGGGCATTGGCAGAGCCGAAAGAATATTAGATTGTGGACAATGTCTGCAGCTCTCTGGACTTGGAAACCAGGATAGGGAGCTTCCAGTGAGATGCTGCAAACCAGACTGCTTGCAGTGGCTGACCAGCTGAATTCACCCTTCAGGTTTTGTTTTCTTTTTTTTGTTTCATTGTAGAAAATGACGAGTCTGACTGTGCCATCTTCACCAATCCTCTCTACTGCGCTCTCACCACCTCTGACAGCGAGGTGGACTCCAGTTTTGAGAGAGCAGCTGGAAGGGAAGCCCTAGAAATACCCAGCCATGCAGCCCTGCACTCTGCCACTTACCCAAGGGGTGCGAGCAAAGCTGTCGTGAAATGCGAAAGCTCTGAGGCAAGGTATGGGAGTGTTGGAGGGGCAGTCTGTGGTGATAGAATATCCGTTTATCAAATGCTTACGTTCCTTTGCTTTCAGCCTCTCCCAGCAGGATGCACTGAGTGTGGAGAGGTTACAGCTGCTCTGGTCAGCACATCAGGTAACCATGGGTTACATTTTATTTTTCCCACCTCTTAGTTTTTTAGGGAGCCTTCCAAGAAGGGGTGCGAAAGAAGCAAAGAAATGCAAGCGGAGGGAATCCAAGTACATCCACTCACGTAAGTACAAAATGATCCAGTGCCAGTAAATTAGCCCTTTCCCCTTTAAAAACAAAAACCTCATTATTGCTGCTGCCTTCACATTGATTTCCCTCCCTACTGTGCCCCCTGGTCAGCAGGTGTTGGGGTGAGCACCTCCAGCTCTCCCCAAAACTTGTTCTCTCTCCTGCAGCTGGGTTGCTCACACAGCTTGTTCTATCGCCATGCGAGAGACCTGAGACGGGAGACGCAAACCTGGGGGCTGTGGCTTCCCGAAGAAGCTTCTTAAACTGCAGCTCGCACTTAGTTCTACGCAGGTTCAGCTACTCTTGGAGTCCTAGCGTAAATAGGGAGGGGGAAGAGCTTCTGGCAGGCTTTGACTTGGTGCACACCTTAACCTGCTGAGCTACTGAGAACCTTTGCCATGCCTCACCTCCTGAGACGTTGGTCGCCCTATATGTAACCAGCTCTTTCATTCAGTGGAGTTGGGAGCATATGGTGTGGAAGTTTGGGTGTACCTGACACTTCGGTGGCAATGCTGTTGAATTCACGGGAGGTGAGATGAACGTGGGCAGAGGAGTCCTTCTGGAGGAATGTCTCGTAGGGGCCAGTTACTCTTGCAGTTGGAAGCACAGTGAGCTATCCGTTGTCCTACCTGGGTGTTTCTTTGTACAAATATCAGTCTAGTCATGCATGGGTCTGCTCTGGTCACTTTTGAGTGATCTTGCTCTATAGAGTTAATTCTCCAGATTAAATGTTTAGGGAGCCTTTCCTGCCCCAGTTTATGCTCTGCATACATGTATTTAACACCTAATAGTATGGAGGGTTTGCTAGCACACTGTCCTCGAGGGAACTCCTGGGTTCATGAGTTTATTTTGATGCTATCCAGAGCCTCTGTATCAGGAGTACTGGGTGGCGTGTACCAGTGCAGATGGAAAGCCCAAGGAGCAAAGGTTTCGAGTGGAGACACCTCTGTCCATTGCTGGCTTCATCTCTTCCTCCCTCCTTGGTGCCGCCGTACAAGGGTCACCTCATGAGTACGCCACCTTCTGGCAGGACATCCCGGAAGTGAAGACAAACGGGCTGCTGGACATGATCTCCCCCCAGCAGCATCAGCTACAGGAGGTAATGGTGGACCTAATCAATATTTGGATCCTATAATGCCATTTAAAAGGGGATGGAAAGTTAAGGCACTACTTGGAAGCCCTAACTGATTTCAGCCACCTTAAATTCAGAGGGTGTGATGCAGACTAACATGTAGGGACTTCCTACATGGTAACGTGGTGTATGCAGGCACCACATGGAGAGCCATAGCTTGGCATGAAATCCCAGAAAGTGGTATGTCCGATTCAGCCATCCACCTGGGAGCCCTGGGCTAGTGGCCATTGAAGCTAGATTCCCGTAGTGAGTGGTTTTTCAAGGTCTTTCTCTTACAGTATATTCCATTTTGAAGGGCTAGGGTGCAAGTGAAATGAGTAAATGTGACTGTGGAGATATGGTGACTGGCTCAGCCCTCTTGTTTGCAGACCAAATTTGAGGTCATCACTTCAGAGGCCTCCTACCTACGCAGCCTCTCAGTTGCAGTGAATCACTTCCAGAAATCAAGCAAACTCGTGCAGCTGTTGTGTCCCCGGGATATGCATATACTCTTCTCAAACCTGCAGCAGGTGAAGGAGGTCAGCGAAAGGTACTGTTATAACAGGACACACGCTATTGATCTACTTAGTTATAAAATCGCCTTTCTATAAAAACTCGCTTAAGGTGCCGTTGGCTCTTCATTGCCTTTCAGAGCGGAGTCCCTCTTGAAGATTCATGCTCGGTAGGAATTTGTGTCCTGCCCTGTCTAAGACTTCTAGATAGTCCCAGGAAACAAGATCAAAGTAGCAACCAAAAGATGATCAGTAAAAACAGGGATTCCTTATTAATGCAATGGGTGGTAACCAGTACAGCCAGGCTCTGCCTGAATTTAGCTCATGTGACTGAGCTGCTTCAGGGGCTGTAATGATCAAACAAGCTTTCTCAGTGCTGTGTTACAGATTGGCCAGAATTGGGCTTTACTGGTTACCCATTGTATTAAGGAATCCTTGTTTTTACTGATCATCTTTTGGTTGCTATAAGGCTTCTAGGTGGAAATAGCATCCACTGCACTGGGGTGCGCTCAAGGTCCTGTCCGGGGACTGCCGTGAGGGTTAGGCAGCAAACCAGAGCACTGAGGGGGGGGACCTCTCCTCCTGCCCATTGCATAGGACCCCATGCCAGTGCAAGGTGCTTTTGGAAATAAAAGTGCAGGTAATGTCCCTTAAACTTTTTTTTTTTCTCCCAAACACCTTGTACCTTTCAGGTCCCATCTCTTCCCATCACCTGTTCAGATCTTCCTAACAATTTTACTGTGGTGGTGGGGAGAGACTGAATTGCACTTGGTTCCTCATAACTCTGTCCCTGGAAGGGGGAGGGGGGGTTTCAGCAGCTGGCACAGTGCACTCAGACCCTGGATATTCCTCCTTTTCCTGTTGAAGCTGGGGCAGTGCCTGCATCTCCCTGCTCCTGAAGGCTGAATATCCCAGGTTTAAGGGGGCAATGGAAGACACCTCTTTACAGGAGTATGAGAAGAAGCTGGGAAAAGCATTCAGCCCTGACCTTTTTTTTTAATTACTGTTTGTGGTTTTAGATTTCTCCTGGACCTGGAAGATCAGCTAGAAAGTGATGTCTTCTTGTCGCAGATTGGCGAGCTGATCCTGCGGCACTGTCCAGCCTTCCACAAAGTCTATATCCCTTACGTCACCAACCAGATGTACCAGGAGCAGCTCATGCAGCAGCTGGTGTAAGGCCACGATAGACCTTGCTGTCAGGAGTTAGAGGAGTCTCTGTCCTCTTCAGCCAATCTGTGACATCCTGTGTCCTCTCTCTCCTCTCTCTCCAGGCGTGAGAATGGGAAGTTCCTACAGGTGCTCAAACAGCTCGAGGAGCATCCAGTATGCAAACGACAGCTGCTAAAATCCTTCCTGGTGCTACCTTTTCAGAGAATAACACGTCTGAAGATCCTTCTGCAGGCAAGGGCATGCCTGAGACGCGCTCTGCTCTCCTCTCTCCTCCATGCCCCCATCCCTTTGTGTCTAGGAATCTCCCTGCTGACTTCCTAGGGGTGTTGGCGTGACTGGGACTCTCCCTCACCCTTTTGATCCTTCTCTATGGGTTACTGGCACACCTAGGTCTCCTTTCCTGGGGGAGAGAATGATGGTAACCTTTTAATTTAGGTCACCAGGATCGAAATCCTTTCACCCATTTCCAGTCCCCTCTTTACTCTTGATATTCCATTATTGTGCAGGGGATTTCAAAGTTGAGTTTGAGATCAACTTCTCTCAGGACATTGTAGCCTGTGTACAGCCTTCTCTCTTGCCCCAGGAATTGCATTAATCACCCATCACTACCACCACCACAATCTGACCAAGCCCCTGTTACCACAAATCCTGGTCTTCCAAATCTCTACTGCTGATCTAGGACGGTCTGCAGCAAACTCTCCATAGATTCATCATTATCTATGGACTTTGCTCACGCACCCTCTCCCACCCCTGCTTTGTGTCTTGGCTCTGACTTTGCTTGTGTTCTTGTCTCAGGGTATCCTGAAGCTGGCACGAGCAGACTCTGGCTTGGCAAGGTCTGTTGACGATGCCCTGCAGGCAGTCGCACAGGTAAGTGCCAGTCACTGAAGCAACCGCTCTAGAAAGGCCTAGACACCACACAGCAGTAGCAGGTTTTGCACAGTTGAAGCAGATTTACTGTAGATGCCTGTGAGTGTTTCCCCATTCACACCGCTTAGCCAAAGGAGGCTCGTGCAGAGCATCAGCCCAGCGGCTGTAGGTAGAGCTTTCATGGCAAGCAGCAGTTCCAGAAACTCTTGTATGGGGGGCTTATTGGGGTCACAATGAATTTCAGGGTAGGCAAGTGCCAATTGCCTTTCCCTCCAACCAGTTGATGGTCCAGCCAGACATGGGGAGGGGGCACCAAGCTACTTGTCTGAGAGCTCACAACGCATTTCCTCTGCTCGCTGCCTAAGATCCCCCCCCATAGTTTCTCAGTACTGGGGGGGGGGGGGGGGTAATGCACCCTCAGTCCTTAAGGTGGCGTCTAGCTCCAGCAGCAGTGAATTCACTGCTCTCCAGATTATGTGGGGATCTGCTGGCCTGAACCAGAAATATCCAGATACACTTTGGTTATTTTTCTCTCTATTGGAAACTAAAATTTTGGCCTAAGATGGAAAGGAGCTCAGACCACACCTTAGCTGGGCAAATCAGTTCTGCTAACTTAAGCTCCGGCAGGGGTGTGTAAGCGGCTCGGAGCCCAGAGGACTCACTCGTAGGTCCCTCGCTGGCAGCTTGCTTTGAGCCTCCATACTGGCTTGGGTGTGAATATTTTGCTGTTTGGGCATTGCAAATTTTATAAGATCACTTGCAGATTTGTACCACCCAAGGGCATCTAGGAGTCTGACTTTGGAAGGCAGCTCAGGCTAGAGATTATTACATGGGGGCCCCGGGCGAGCTGGTAACCTGAACCCATCCCCCCTTTTTTTGTACGCTCTCCCCTAGCTTGACCACTCAGTGTCTCCTAGGCAACAGATCAACCTTTGATCCTGATTGGCCTAGGCACACGAGGACCTAAGGTTGAATCGGGCTTCACGTCCCCTTCCTTACCGGCCAGCAGATCTTATTCTGCCCTTTCTCTCCATGGTGGTTTTGTTGTTGGTTATTTTCCTACTTTGTTGATGGTGGTTTTTTGTGGTCTTGATGTCTCAGCAAGCAGGGTACTCTAACAAAATGAGAACTGCTTTGATCTGGAGCTGCTTGGGGGGGGGGGGGTGGTATTGTCGTAGGGTCTGGGTTCAGCCCTGCGGATAACTGGCTCCTTGTAGGCTGTGGTGGGAGCCTGTGGTTAAGTGGCCTATAGGTCAGGTGACCTGGAGGTAGTGCCAATTTGCTGGGCTGTGACCTAGCAGGGCCGGTTTAGAGTTTTTTTTGTTTTTATTTCTACAAAATGATTGCTTGGCTTGGGTACTTGATTGATGTTGTGGCCTTTGACCTCAACTTTTTTTTTTTTTGCATAATTTGTGGGAGGTGAGACCCAGATGCCTTCATATTATGCTGATATGAAGTTGACAGTGAATTTCAAGGCTGGTATTCAGAGCCCATATGCTGGCGTGGGAGAGGATCATATTCCATGACTGATACTTGTCTGGTGGTTCGTTATTGGTCACACAGGACCCCTATCCTGTATCTGATTCTTAAACTTTTTTATTCTATTGATCCCTTGACCAAGGGCTCGTTGCTCAAGCTTCAAGCATGGGAAAGTGGGCCAGGTCACCCATACAGTATCCCAACAGCTGATCCCTGTGGGAGTTCATGTGCCCTGTGTGACCAGGGCAATATGGACAAGAAGCTGGTAACATTTATTTTGATAGTTTTTAACTATTTTGTGTAACACATGCACAAACTGTCATACCGGTACCACTAAAGTGTGACTCTGAATCTCTGCTGGCTTGTAAAACGTGGACTTCTCTGGCTAAGACTGGGAAACCCTTCTCCAATGTGATCCCACTTTAGCACTTAAAATTTCACATGACTCTAGAGAAGGTCTCCCCTCAACACTCGCTCCATTCAATCCTCCAACTCCCACCTTCTCAGACCAGCCCTCTTCACATCCTCTCTCTCCATCCCCTCACCCACACTCAAGCCTTACTTTTGCATCCTTCTGAAACCCCCAGTTGATCCCTCTTGCTGCCTCCCAGCTCACATCCTCCCTTACCTTCTACAGCCAATACCTCCTCAGTCCGCTCCTTTAAACATCTGGGCCAAAGATTCCACCAGTCATCCAAGAGTGGGCAGGCCAACTAACATGGGCAGTATCTTTTTTTTTTTTTTTTCTTCCCCCCTCTTGGGTAGGTTCAGTGTTATGAGGAGAGAAATAGTGATCTCCTCACTGTCCTGTGTACGCTCAGCCTACCCTTCCACCCGTGGTTGATCCAAAATGCAATGGTGATCTGTAAGCAGCAGTGGCCTGTGCTGGAAGTCTGTGCAGGTCCTGTAACAGTCTTGATCCCTCCTCACGCAGGGCTTCAGAAACCCGTGCAAGGGCAGGGCCTGTGTGCATGTCCTGGCTCACAGGCCCCTCCACTCTCTCACTGGTGCCTGAGGGGTGCTGCCTTGAGTCATGTGACCTCATTTGGGGTCCAGACCCTCTGGGAAGCCCTGCAGTAGAGGGAAATATGCACACAAATCTGGGATGGCTTGGTGTTATATCTTCTGCTAGGCAGAAACCCTCCAAGCTGCCTGCAAGGCTTCTCTGCTGTGGAAGAGGCATCCAATTTTGTGTTGGGAGAAGTAGCTTTTCTTTTCTTTTTTTTTTTTCCCTTTAATCAAATGTCTTCCTCCTGCTTGGTTGTAACAGAACACGATCCACTCCCCCCAACTGGGAGCCGTGCACCGGGGCTCCTGGGGTATTGCAGTTGCTTCCCTCCCCCCACAGAGCTGTGACTGCTGCTTCTGGAGCAGCCCTGGCTGAGCAGGGGACTCTCATCCCAGATCCTTGCACTGCTACCGGGCCAGCCTGAGGGAAGCAGACTCTCATCCCGCTCTTCTCTCCGTCCTCAGATCGTCTCGGAGTGTAACGAGAACGTGAAGTGCATGAAGCAGACAGAGGAGCTGGTCTTGCTGGAAAAGCAAATTGAATTCCTAGACGTCAAGGTGAGGTCTGGAACTGTCTCACCTGGGGGGGGGGGGGGGGGGGACTGGATTGGTGCACAACCACCTTGCAGCAGGAGTATGGGAGAGGGAGGGGCGTATGTGTACATCCCACGCTCTGTGGTGGGGAGAATGGAAATAATCAACACCTACCCCCCCCCCTTTACAGCCTGCATCTGGTTGGAGCAGCTCCCACTCCTTTCTGTGGGGGAGGGGGATTTCTGTGCGGTTTGCTCTCCATTTCTAGAGATGCTGATGTGCTCCTTCTCTCCTGCAGTCCATCCCGCTCATCTCCCGGGGGCGCTGGCTGGTCGGGCAGGGGGAGCTCACGCACACCCTGGTCCTGGATGGTGGCGCGGGACACAGACCTCGGCTGTCCTCCAAGCCCTGTCACCTGCATCTCTTCAGTGACCTGCTGCTTCTCTCCAGGAAGAGGGAGTAAGTCCTAGTTACAGGCCCCTGCTGTCCTGCACAGAGGTGGGGCAGGATCGGCTTCCCTCTGTTCCTTAGATACCTCCTTCTGCTGTGATATCCCAGTCCTCTCCTACATGTTTTTTGAAACCTATAATGCCTGGACTGCTGGCCACCCTCCTTCATGGGCTTAAAATGTCAAACTTCCAGTAGCTTCCATATTCTCCCTCAAGAGGGACTTAATCTCAGACCCTGAGTGTTGGCTCCACACATTTAAGTCTTACAGCAATAATCACACTGAATTATGAATGTAGTTCAATAGACGTGAGTGACAATTCACAAGTTCTTGTTCACTTCAACAAATCTGACTCTTACTGATAGTTAAATCTGATCTTCTGTTTCCATATCCCTTCCCACTTGCAAGGGCAATTTTGGATGTTTTGCCCCACCCCAAAACTGGGGGGATTGGCTTCTTCCACTAAACTTTAAACCCCATTTGTTATAATGTGATCCAACCTCCTCCAAATTGTCCTGATATTTCAGTGGATAACGCCAAATAGTTGCCACAGTTCTTTCCTCAGGCTCCAACTATCTGAGGAATGAATGTGATTTAAGTGCCTTTTATATCGATGTAATGCTCTTAGCTAACATTTCTTGGGATGCTGTTTTTTTTTCCCTTTCCCATAGGGATGGGCGATTTCTGGTGCAGGATTATGCTAGAATCTGCCATGTGAAAGTTGAACCCATCGCGGTCCCAGTGCTCCCAGACACCTCATTCCTCCTGTGCCTAGCACAGAACCACAAGGGCACCAGCAGAGAATATCTCCTCACTGCAGGCAGCATGTAGGTACCAGTGCGGTCACTCCACGTCACCCTCCTTGACTGTAACTGCCACACGCAATGTATGGTACTAGTGCACCCGCATGCAGTCTGCTCTCCCCACAGAAGTAGGGGGTTTCTGCATCAAAGCACCAAAGAAAACGAAACTAAATCATCAAATCTTCCACTGTGTAGGAGCATGAACGATAGCCGTGCAATTGCAGATCCTCTTACCCATTGCATTTGCTAGCCCCAGAATATTGAGATTTCAGTCATGTTTAATGCACGTACATTGGTAGTCAAAAGGGCCAAAATTCAGACTTTAATGTGGGGTCGTCAGCAGTGGTAGACAGTGCCCAGAGGTGTTATCCCTTTGCCCAAGTATGGTGAGAGACTGTTTGTAGTTCTGGGGCTACTAGAGGGCCACTGGCCAGAAACCAAGTTCTAAATTACCAGTGAAAGCCAGTCCAGCTCCAGTGTGGGATGTTAATAGGCCAGGGCTGTCGCTGGGTTATGTCTGTAGTATGGGCCAGCACAGGGGCTGTTCAGACAAGGCCTCTGGTAAGGATCAATCTGACCCTACCCTTCTCTTCCAGGGCTGATAAACAGCAGTGGGTTTCTTGGATTTCCGGTCGGGTGTCCTCTGCATTGTCCCTGTGATCAAAGGTGAGTCTCTTTTAAAGGCAGTCGACATACTAGGGACCAACCCTTGCTGACTTTGAGCCTCTTCCTCTTGGAGGGGGTAAGGTGGCCACTAACCCATCTGCAGAATACCTGACACACTGGTGAAAACCTTTACTAAAGAACCAGGTTTAAAAGGCTGACCTTCCTCTGTCTCCCTGGCAGCAGAGACACAATGAGTGTACACTTAAGTCTGAGGTGCCTGCTCCTCTGCTTCCTGATTACAAAGGCATTGTGCAGCCTCCAGAGAGCTGAAAAGACAGGGAGCAGGTGGTGTCCCTTGCTCTGCTGCCTGTTGCTACTGTGCTCCAACTGAGAGGAACTTGAAGGAGTGACACTACTTTTTTTTTTCCCTTCTGCTGTGCTCTAGGTGTTGTCCATACCAGTGGTGTGCTAGCCCCCCGCCACAAGTGGACTTCTGAAATGTCTTTGCCCCATCACACCCCAGCCTCTAAGGCTAAAGTTCACTGCTTTCTGCTGAGGTCTGTAGGGTGGTGGTGGTGGACAGGGAGGAATCGGGGGGTAGGCAGAGTAGCTGGGTGCTGCAGTCTTATTTGCCATTTTGGTTAGGGGTGGAAAATCAAACCTAAAGATCCAGGATTTGAGGTCTGTAGGGTGGGAGAGGAGCAACAGTTTTGCTGCCCCCAGAATCCAGACACCTTTGCTCTGGGTCTGTCTTCTGTTTGATTTCTCTATAAAGCCTCTGCACTGGTACCTGAGAATACATGGGACATGTGAGTGGTTACAGAAAACTGAGTTTGGAACTCCCCAGTCTTGTCCACATTTAATCTTCCTAAATCCAGGGGATGAAATCTGTCTGCCTAAGTGCCCCTGAAGCTGGAAGGCACTAGGACCCTGTGAAAGCCAGGCTCCTAGTGGGGGTAATGGGTTTCCTGGGTGAAGTCCCACAAGCAGCAAGGTTTTTTTTTATTCTTGGCTCCTCAGGAACAGTGAGCAAGTCTCCAAAAAAAAAGCAGCCTTCCCTATAGCAAGACACTGCTCTATTGTAGGCAGGAAACTGCCGCTCTTCTGAACTCCAGACACAGGTTCTCATCAAAAAATGAAACTACAACATTTCACTCCGAGACAGCCCTTCCAAGATTTGTTGGGTACTAGATGGGCAGAGGCACAGCCCTTTCTCTCAGGTAGTAAGCTGAGGGCCTGAAATGGGAACTATCCATAAACTCACCAAATTGCCAAGCTGATTTCCCACTCTGCCAGCTTCTTCTGACCAGTCCACGAACCTTGCTGGAGGTGCTGGTCAGGAAATGGTCTAACCCCCCTTCCCCCACTCCCAGGTCTTGTCCTGAGCTAAAGACACAGCTAGAAAGCGCAAGGTGTCTGTATAGCTCCAGCTACTCCTCGGTGAGGGTGCAGGGTGAGTCTGGAGCAGACGCTGTAGGCAGTGTGTGGGGAGAACTGGAGAGGGGCTGCAGTACGCAGCTCAGTCTGCAGCGGCCATTCCTGGGCTTGGGAGTGACTCAGCTAAGGGTAGAGTGAGCTGTGACTTATAGGGGATGGGAGCAAAGAGCTGAGGAGAGAACGGGGGTAGAAAAATCTGAAACATTCCCACCTCAAATCTGCAACAGTCTCAGGATGAGCAGAACTCAATTCCTGTGGGTGTGCAGGGCAAGGGAGGTAGGGAGAGGTTGGACATAGGTTTCTCTTGGTAGACTGACTTCAGCTATTTGTAAGGCTTCTGATCGTATGCTACAGAGGACTAATAGCAGTATTGGGCTTGGAGAACGCTGGAATCTTTGTAGTTTGATACCTTTTTATGGATCCAATTTTTTGTTTGAGACCACATGGGTCCCCTGTTCAGATAAGTCTATGGGGACCAATGGGATGTAATACACAAAGCTCCATCACAATCTGCATAGGATCAAAGTGCCAGCCTACTAATCCTTTCCTGCTTTCTTCTCCCCAGATTTTCTCCTGCTGCTGCTTCCCACTCCAACTTTCATGATCCTTACACTTGTGACCCGGAGTCCTGCAGCTGCCCAGGGGAGTGAAGGTCAGTGCATTGGTGGTCTGAGTTACTGACTTCCTTCCTGAGATTATGCAAGCCAGAGGAATGTTTTATCACTTGGAGGAGGAGGTGCTGTGACGATAAGGATTCTCAAACTATGCTTGTCCTAGTGAGCCTCCCGTCTACCTGGCAGAGACTAGAACAGCCCTCTGGCATGGCGGTACCCACACCTCTTCTACTGACTGTGTAAAACCTGAAAATGTTGATAACGGACTGCAGAGGGACAAGGACTTTTCTCTAGGTAGCTGGGGGCTGCACAATTGCCCCAGTATCTCGTGCTCTGCCTTAGGTGACTTCATTCAAAACAGAGAACCAAATACCTTATCCTGTGGAAAATGTTAGTTCATGCAACGCCCTTCTATCGCAGACCCAGGTTCAGGCATTGGTGCGGGACCTGTGGGTGACTCTGCAGAAAGCCCGGGCCATCCAAGCTGCATCCTGATGCTCCTAGAGATCTGACTCGAGTGCTCCCTCTGAGCTGCCTGGCTGTCTCCCTAAACACACATGCAGGATCTCGCTGCCTTGACTTTCCCTTTTAAATGAGGGGTCTCGGTTTTCTCATGGCCCATGTGGCTATATAGTGTTAAAGTATAGAACTAGATAGCCAGGCTCAGGCTTGGTGCATACCAAAGGAACTTATCAATAGTGCTTGCGGTAGCCTGAGGGGGGGGGGGGGGAGGGGCCATGCACTGGCACCCAGCTCAGAGGTAGCTCGTGCTGTATGCTGGAAGTCCAGGGTTTCAAGTCACATTTAATGCCTTGTGCAGGTTTTGTATAGACCCTGCTGCTTCCTACATTCACTGTCACAAGCTCTCTCGTCCTGTGTAGTTTGGGGGTGTGGACATATCTGACACCTGAACTTACTCTGGCCAAGATTCTAGGATACAGGAAAAACACTTCTAGTAATTCTGCATTTGAGCTGGAGTCAGGTCCTTGCTAACTGACAGATGCTTGTTAACCTATCTGAAATCAGTTGCTGGTTTTGTCCCTGTTCCTAGGAACAGGTGTCTTTCTCTAAATACCCTCCCCCTCCCACCTCAACTGGACCTAGGAGGGCGAGGATTGAATAGCTCTGAAGGGCAAGCAGTCTGTCTGGCTCCAAGGGTTAAAGTGGAGGGATGAGAGAAGCTTGCACTGCTGCTGTCCTGTAGGGACAAGTTGCACTACTGCAGTATTCACCATTACATCCCTGCAGATTAATGGAATCCATTTTTTTTTAAATCTTTTTGGTGTGCTTCATAACAAACCTTTTTCTGCAAAATAATTCCAATCATTGACTTCATAGGAGGAGCTACAGGGGAGCCTGGGCCTGCAGCAACTCTACAGGGTGGTGAATGAACTGGATATGGGCTCTTCCATATTTTATATTACTGGTGCCCAGCCAGCAGCTGTTACAAGGGTCTTACTGTGAATTGTTAACATGAGGGATGTGGGGAGAGCTTGTCTGTCACACATCTAACTATTGGATGCCAAAGGGGGGGCCAGCAAACTGATTAAAAGTAACTTCAGCTTATGTTTCCTCTTCTCGCCCTGTTTTAATGTGATTGACTTCTTAAAGCAGGTTAGGGGATGGTGGTCGCCCTTAAGACTGGCACATGTGGAGTGATGCTGCTCCGGTTCTGGCCCATGGCTGTTAAACTCCGGCACCATAATCTGATAGCTTCATAATTTAAGGAAATTTCCTTAGGGGGGTGGGCAGTTCTGCATTTAGGTAACTTGCATGTATAAGCCAAACCTCTTTAGGTTTTTAAGCTCAGCATATTCAGAATGAAATTTTTATTCGAGTGTCTCTATTTTGGTATCAACAAGTGTATGAAGTGCTTCAGTCTTGAGAATTGAAATAAATTGCCTCTTATTTTATGTGATCTCTTGCTGTTCTGACTGGTCAACCCCACTCCTGGGCCCTCTTTCTAAAGGAGGAGAGTTCCATGGTCCTGTTCATTTTAGCTGAAGAATCTCCTCAAGGCCTCAGCAGGCAGGATTTACTTGCAGGTTAAACTCCCGGAAATGTGTGGGTTTTTTTTTTAATGGAATAGATTTCAAAAACATACATTTTGGCTTAAATTTGCAGGTTTACTTCTAAATGAAAGCCCTGATTGGGGTTAGATATTTTTAGGATCCATTATTCTACCTCCTCGTAGGAGGCTCTCGGATCCTATCAGAACCAGGTTTGTGATGAACTGGTTCCACTAACTTTGTTAAATTGGGTTCTGCTATTCCCCTCTGTGGACACTAGGTGTCAGCAAAGCTCTAGGACTTGAGTTCAGGGCAGCAGATTTCAGTCAGAAGGTAAATGTGTGCACAGCCAGGCCTGATTAAGGATTATTGCAGATCCTGGCATAGAAAAACGTCTTCACCAAATGAAGAAAACTTTGTGTTTGCCATGGAAAAAAAATGTTTTTCCATTGGCTCGGGAATCCTGGATGAGCTACATGTAAATATAGGCCAAGGATCTAGAAGTCAGACCAGGTGCCATGACCTGCTCTTAATCTCTTGTCCTGCTGGGTGCTGTGCTGCAGGTCATGACTTCTTGCTTGCTCAGATTATGGAGGGCAGTGCTGTACCTAATACATCAACATTGGTTTGGGCAGGTACAAAGCTATACGTAAGGTTGGCAACTATCCTTCTTTCTCCCCCTGGACTGCACAGACTCTTGGGGTACTGTATAGGGAGGGCTCAAATATTGAGAAATATCCTGATTTGGACCCACCAGCTGCAGCTTAGCATCCAATCCTCCCCTCGAATTAGCTATGGTGTGCACATTAGTTGCTACTCTGTATTCAAAAGATGGTGGCTATATTGATTTTGCCACTCATATAGACTTCAGTCCACAACTGAAGCAGAGGCCTGGAAAATTTTACACAACAGTCAGTGAATGGGCCAGCTAAAAGCAGACCTTGTCCCTTCCAGAGTAAAGATGACAAAAACTAGTGCTCATGATATCCAGCTCAAAAGGGACAGAGTCAGGAGGGTCATCTGTAGTCTCTTTAGAGATTAGTGGCATGTACACCCCCTAACTGGGATAGAGGCAAAAACACAGAATAATCCATTATGCAAGAAAAGTCAGAGCTTAACTGTTGCTGGAACTAAACTGCGTAGATGAGATGGTACCTTCTCTGCCATTATATTCTGTGTGTTTATAATAGGGAAGAGTGGCAATAAAAATCATATCTGCCCTAACCCCCAGGAACGATTAAAGGGCAGCGCTATGTGTGCAGAAATCTGATAGTTGAGGCTTACAGCCCCAGCTGTACTAAAGGTAGAGGGGGGGGGGGGAGAGTGTTCATTGCCTCTACAAGCAGCCGGGGCAAGTCCCATCTTCAGGCCGTTCAATGGTTCCAACTGTGCTGTTCTAAGGCCACAACTCTTGCTTGCTTGGAATAAGCAAATATCTAAACTGCCCCAGCTCTAATGCTAAACATACAGTGCCCGTCTTATATTTGTATAGGTCTCCTGGTAGAACTGAAGCTGAGAATCTTGCATGGCTCTGCTCTTAAGGCTTAGTGAATGAAGCCCTTAATCTCCCATTCTCTCTCTCGCTAGGGGACAAGCACTTCAGGTTGTAAAGAGCACACCTTCTAGGGGACCCCACCCACACACACACCACCCAGGCAAGATTTGGTCTACAATTGGGCATGGGTTCAGCATTATTGCCATAGGCCACCACTTTGCCCCTGACGAGCCTTCATGCTATGCATGGTGCCCTTGCACACTCAAGAGTGAATGTGGACAGGAAGATTGCAGGAGGCCCCCTGTATGCGGGAGGGTGGGGCAGTCTCAGAGCTTTGATTCTTGCTGTTGGTGCTGGGGGCAGGCATTCTGCTACCTCTTACAGTTCTCCCCGCTGTAGCCCTCTATCAGTCCAGGCTGTCACACACATGCTATCGGCTTTAATCCTTTTTGTTTTCATGCGTTGCTTCCTATGATGAAAGTCTGCATATGTATTCTCTATATTCTGTGGCTAGCTCTATCCTCTTTCACTTAGACCTACATTCATCATATCCATGTCCCCTCAGAGCATCTTTCCATTTGATTGAAATGTTTCTCAATTCCCATCCATCACCCTGTGCCTTTATCTGGGAGCACAGCCTTACTGTGCATACCCTCCCCAGCACAGCAAGCCTCCCCTCCCCAGAGGGAGTAAGTACAGGAGCCCTGCTTGTAGGAGGAGTTGCATACTGGAAAGCAGTCAGCCCTGGATAAATTTTTTCAGCTCAAGGATAAGTTGTGGTCCCATGTATTTACTTATAGCCTCCTGTATTAAGTTACTTTTATTATAGCGCCTGCTCTTCAGCAGGATGCTGTACATGAGGGCCATAAGGCCTGCTCTTCATCAGAGCCCTGTGCAGCTGTTGCACTGATCCACACCAGCTTTCTGTCTGTTTATATATCTTAATGTGTGCCCTATCCAGGCCTCAGTCTGATTTTGTGTAAAGCATAAACACAGCCCCGATGTAAGAAGTGAGCCCAGTGCAAGAGTTACTGATACATGAGTGCATGGGGATCCCGTGCAGGAGCCATGCTGACTTCTGCTATATGAAATCAGCTGAAGCTTGGTGCTCCATCAAAGCCTGATGTGGGTGTTGCAGAGCATGAATACTGCACAGATGACTGAAAAACAGCTCTCCACCAGAGCCCCATTCAGCAGGGATGGCATGAGGGGACCTCCATGAAGCAGTGTGTGGGTATCTCGCTGCTACAGGTGAAACATGAATATAGCATAGGCAGCTGCAGCGTGAAATGTGGAAGGAAAGACTTAGCAAAAGGCTGTGGGGGAAAACATAAAACATTAAAATTGTGGTTATAGACTTGGTTGATTTTTCAAAAAGCTTTGTTGTATGCATGTAAATGGGCTTTTGTAACCTGGCCTGGGGTAGGTTTTGAAGTACCTACAGTACCTGAATGTAATCCACTTTGAAGCACTGAAAAAAAGAGCAAAAAGCAGAATATAAATCTAAATGTGTAAAAGTACATGTAGAAGTGACCTTTAGCATGTATTAGGAGGCAGAGTAGGGAAGGGGAAAACACTTACAGCTCGATCCAGTATCGTCCGCTCGAGGATTGCCCGTCTGTAACGTGCTCGTAGCGCACAATTCGGGCGCGCAAGGCAGTTCGGCGATACAGTGTCCAGTTTCACGCGTCCGTATCGCTTCTGAAAACAGACGCATAACCCTTTCCGCACCCGGCATGTAAATGAACGAAAAAGCTGTATAATGAAGGAATTAGCTATTCCCCTGCGATACTGTAACGGGCGCTGATATTATCTCCTCCGTAACCCGCTGTTCTGCCGCGGCCTTAACCTGCTAGTTTACCGCCTCCCCCTAGTAGGAGTTAGTGTAGTGTAGTGTAGGGTAAAAACATTGCTTACCCGCCCTGGTCCCGTCCGGTCTCCTGCAGCCCCGTCCGGACCGGACGGGGCTGCAGGAGACCGGACGGGACCAGGGCAAAAAAAAACAAACGAAAAAGTAGCAAGGCTCGGGCCTGCTATGGTAAGTGTAAAAAGTGTAAAAAACAAAAAACCTGTGTGTTATATAAAAAAATAAAACAATTTTAAATACCTGTCGGAGGGCCGTGGGTCCAGGCGGCCGGTGGGCGGCGGGCAGCCATCAGCGGCATCCGGTAGTCCCTTCTCCCTTCCTCCCTCCCTCCCCTGCCTGGATGAGCGCCAAAATCGCACGGGCGGGGCGGCAGCGGGGGGGGGGGGCGGCAGCAGGATCCGGGAGCGGCGGGTAGGCAGCAGCGGGGTCCGGGGCAGCGGCAGCGGGGGGGCGGCAGCAGGATCCGGGAGCGGCGGGTAGGCAGCAGCGGGGTCCGGGGGTGGCAGCGAGATCCGGGGAGCCAGCAGCGGCAGCATGTTCGATCGCGCAGGCAGGTAGGTGGCAAAGTAAAGATGGCCGCCTGCACGGGAAAATCGTGCAATTGGCCGCTGAAGACGTGACGTCACGACGTTTGGCGTCACGGGGTGTGACGTCACGTCTTCAGCGGCCAATTGCACGATTTTCCCGTGCTGGCGGCCATCTTTACTTTGCCACCTACCTGCCTGCGCGATCGAACATGCTGCCGCTGCTGGCTCCCCGGATCTCGCTGCCACCCCCGGCCCCCGCTGCTGCCTACCCGCCGCTCCCGGATCCTGCTGCCGCCCCCCTGCTGCTGCCCCTGCCCCCCCGGACCCCGCTGCTGCCTACCCGCCGCTCCCGGATCCTGCTGCCGCCCCCCCCCCCCCCGCTGCCGACCCGCCCGTGCGATTTTGGCGCTCATCCAGGCAGGGAGAAGGGACTACCGGATGCCGCTGATGGCTGCCCGCCGGCCGCCTGGACCCACGGCCCTCCGACAGGTATTTAAAATTGTTTTATTTTTTTATATAACACACATGTTTTTTGTTTTTTACACTTTTTAAACTTTTTTACACTTCCTGGTGCCTGTCATTTCAAATGTCATTTGAAATGACAGGTACCAGCGCACCCAGGTTACTGTATAGGCGCTGTTACAGCGCCTATACAGTAAAATGGGTTGCGCGGGCATAACCCTTCCCTAACGCTTCACAGCCGCGGCATGCATTTGCATGCGATTAGAGGAGAGTATCGGGGAGTTAGTGAAGAGAACTGTGCGTGCGGGGAGGAAGGGTGCGCCTGACACTACCTCACTGTTTTTACTGCGGCCTTACTGGATCGAGCTGTTAGAAAGCAGGCCTAACAGGCATAACCGTGCCCATGGGTGCAGGCAGAATGCACTGCATCCTGTGCTTAACCTTTCAAAGTGAACTTGGATGCTGAAGTCTGTACTTCTGTTTATAAAACTGCCCTGCTTAGGCCCTTATGAGTTGTGAGAGACTGTCCTTGACCTTTCTGGTCCCTTCAGATCTTTTCAGGGGGTTGTGGGCTAGCCGGGGTCCTGAGGCTGATGTTACAAAGAGCATTGGGGCAAATAATAAAATAAAGTGCCCTGTGCCTAAGGGACTGTGCCCCTGGCAGAGGTTTTGAGATCGAGTGATGCTATGGTGAAGGAAAGGGAAGGCCACTGCCCCCACTGTGTCAGGGGACCCATGGACTTAAACCAACAGCGTTCTGCTCTACAGGCCCTGAATGAACTGTGGGGAGGCAGGTGAGGTCTCGCTGTGGAGTGTGGACCCAGCCTCTGGGGAGAGGAGTTGGCACCAAAAATGTGGATGGTCTTCATCGAATGACTTATTAGGAGAGATTAAAGAATCTAAATATGTACACCCTGGAGGAAAGGAGGAGCAGGGGTGATATGATACAGACTTTCAGATACTTGAAAGGTTTTAATGATCCAAAGACAACGACAAACCTTTTCTGTTGGGAGGGGAGGGGGGGGGGGGGAATCAGCAGAACCAGGGGTCACAATTTTAAAACTCCAGGCAGGAAGACTCAGAATCAATGTCAGGAAGTATTTCTTCACGGAGAGGGTGGTGGATGCCTGGAAGGCCCTTCCGGAGGAAGTGGTGAAGACCAAAACTGTGAAGGGCTTCAAAGGGGTGTGGGATAAAGTCTAGAGGATGTGAATGAAGAGGAGGCATGGGGCTGGCTTGCGGGAATGATGGCTACTACTTGGAGATTAATACCCTTATTCAATAAACATACACCCGGTTAATGCAACTCCAACATTGCTCTTTATGCTTCAATGGCAAGAGGAAATGTGGGAAAAAGATTTGCATTCCCAAAAAAGTGTGGAGTAGCTTGCTTGTTACTGTGGTTACTACCCCAAATCAATTAAGCCTGATACTTCACTTTGAATACATATACAAGTGCAGCTCACTGCTTCAATGGCAGGGGGAATGAAGAAAAGAAGATTTATATTAAGACAACAAACAAGGACTGAATTGCACAGGCTAGGTAAACAAGTGTGGGAGTAGCTTGCTTATTGGGGCAGTTACCCCTAACCAATTAAGCCTGATACTTCACTTAGATGCAGCTCCAGCACTGCTCTCTACATCAGTGGTGGGGATAGAAGGTAACTAGAACCAAAAAGTTACTAATAAGGGCCAAGAGTATCAGATAAGTATGAGAAAAAAAAATAAGTGTGAAAGCTTGCTGAGCAGACTGGATGGGCCGTTTGGCCTTCTGCCCTCATTTCTATGTTACTCCTACCACATCCTCATTTCTGAGCCTTGCTTTGGAGGTAGATTTTCCCCCCAAGCTCTGAAGACACAATGGGAAGAGTTGTGACTGGGCAGCACCAGCCGCCTGCGGTTTCTCCCATTTCCCTACTGACTGAGGGTCATGGTGGTATTCGTCCTGGTTCTGTGCAGTGGAGGAGAAGTCTGGCCGTCCCGCTTCCAGCAGCAGTAAGGGCATCTCTGAATCCAAGGTGGACTAAAGCACAGCGGTGAACTATCTGAGCCGGCTCCTATTGCCCTTGGAGTCTGCCACGGACCATTGCTCAGCTGTGTTCTCTTGCCACTGGGGTGTGTGCGGCACAGGGACTCGGGCTGTTTAATTTAGTGACAACGCTGTGGTCTTCTGTTCTAGCTAGCGTGAGCTTGATGTTACGTTGACTGAATCCTTGGAGAATATGAGAGAAACTTTTATATTTTTTTCCCCCTATAACTTGACGGAGTTCAGCTTTTGAGCTATTTTAAGGAGCATATAAACAAACATTTTAGAGATCTCACAGGATAAAGTACTTTTAATCTAGTTGTTACTGTCTGGACTGGATTGGAGGAGGAGCTGGGATATTTTGGCACCTTCTGACAGCTCTAATCTATCTGCATTTTTGAAGAATACTTGAGAAATTGCTACGGGAGCAACTTTGTTACCTTTGCTCTTGATTTAGATAAGGAATTAGTCCTTCGGCAATATTTCAAATAGAAAGATGTATGCTTTTGTGGTCAAAAGATACAAATGTTTCCAGATGTCAGCTGTGAAAGAAGCTGTTTTTATAGCTGAAGGAGTGATATGTTATGGGGGAACCACCTCCCTTCTGCAGTTCCCCCTGTAAACGTATTACAACCTATCAGGGTAAGAGGTGTATAGATGTTTGAGCCAGCCCCTCTGCAAACATTGCTTCAGGATGCACCTTCTGCATCGTTTTATTTTTATATATACTCAGAGTGGATTACATTCAGGTACTGTGTGAGTATTTCCACTTCCCCGGGGGGGCTTACCTGAGGCAACAGCTTAGTGACTTGGCAAAGGTCCTGAGGAGCAGCGGTGGGATTTGAACCCTAGCTCTTAGCCTGCTGCTCTAACCACTAGGCTCCGCCACTCTTTAACTTGTTAGGGTGCCTAGGCAGTGGTATTGGGGTACTCTGTTTAATTGACAGCTTCTCATGTGTTTAGTGTATATTTTCTTTGGCTCCCCTCTGAATGGGGGCTTGTAATTTTGGTTATTTCTTTGTTTCTCTTTTTATATGATTATGTGTTTTATGCTTTTTCACAACAAAGCGGCCGCTCAGGGCCCTTGAGGAGGGCATTAAGGCCATGGGTTAGAGCTGAACTGCTTGGAACCTGATGCCTGAGAGAGCCTAGCTTTCCACCCTTCAGTTCCCCTACCCCAGGCCATGCCAGGTAAACACGAGTCGGCCCATCCAGTCTGTCCAGTTCTTCACGTCTGTGCTACTTTAGCTTATAACCCAGCTCTAGAAACTTGCCTGCTTGTCGGATACCACTCCTTAGCTAAGCTTGAGTGTTTTATTGACTTCCTGTTTTTTTGTAGACTCCTCATCTAGCCCGGCTCCTAGTGCACCACGTTCTCCTAGCTAATCCAGCAGCCAGGTCCTCCCCTGACATCTTATCAAGCTTTCTAATAATCTAAACAGCTGCCACAACCGCTGAGGCCTTTATCCTAACACGTGGGGCCTTTCCTGCTTCTGTGTCCTTTTATCCTCTTGTTTTCTTTTGGGTTTGTTGTGTTTTTGCTTTTTTTTTTTTGTCTTGTAGGAATGTGTGGTCATTTGAAAATGACATTTCCTAGCTCTCTCTCTTTCATTTTGAAAATAAAAAGGCAGAAAAACAAATGAAATGATTCTGTTCACAGCCAGCCCAAAGTGTGGGTGTAACTGTTCCCAGTCCCTTCTGCCCCATCCATACTCCAAAATGTAGGGTGTGTTGCAAGTCTTGTAATCATTGGAGTAGCCCTTCTGTGAACTTCTTCAACTTCTCAATGTACTTATGAAGACACAGCGGGCAGAGCTAAATGCAGTACTGAAGGCTGGGTTCCCTACTCTCCTTTACAGAGCCAATTCTACCTTTCCTTATGCAACAAACCTGTGCTTAGTTTGCAGTTTCTTACATTAGCTGCCTACCTTGGGGTCATCCCAGATGATTGCTCCTTGATGATTTGATGAAACTGCAGTTATGTAAATAAAGGAGATCTTTCTTGTGTGATACCTACTGACTCCATTGTTACAGGACAGGCTTCTCCTCCTGATTTTACCCCTAGTGCATGCAGGGACCTGTGGGTCTGAGTGCACATAGGGTGGTGGTGGCCAACTCTGGTGCTCGATAGCCACACTGAGATCAGCTTTTCAGAATCTCCACAAAGCCTATGCATGAAATACAAAGAAGACAGGGCATGCAAATCTATGTAAATACCTCTCCTGCATAGTCATTCTGCATACCCTGCAAACCTGGCCTGCTTGTGGCTCTTGAGGACTGGAGTTGGCGATGGTTGTCATAGGGCAACAAGAGTGGATTGGCCTGTCCTCAAGAAGGGCGCAGGTGATCACTCTGCTGAGAATAGTGCATGAAGGAGTACTCTCTCCAGTTGTGGCATTGCACTGTCCCTACATATATTTATTTTTTTTCAGTAGAAGATCTCACTCTGCTACTTCGGTGCATTCCTAAGGCCTGTGCAAGATTTTGTTCCAGCCCAGAGGCATCTACTTGTTGACATTGTTAGCAGAGCACTGGAATGGTCGTAAGCCTTGTTCTCTAAAATCAGTCTGGAACTCAGCCTGGGGCAAGTAAACTTTATGTAGTGGCGAAGAAGCCGGGGTGCGTTACAGCAGGGGTTCTCAGCCCTGTCCGCAGGGCACACCTAGCCAGTCAGGTTTTCATGTGCTCCACGCTGAATATGCAAGAGATTTGCATGCACTGCCACCGTGGTATATAAAGTAATCTCATGTCTATTCAGTGTGGATATGCTGAAGCCCAGGCCTGTTTGTGCCTCTTGAGGACTGGGGCTGGCCACCCCCGAGAGAGATTACGTGTAAATACCTGAGGAGCTGGACTGGGCGCAGTGTTACTCTGACGCTGTGTGGGTGCAGCAGGGAGTTCTGTGCCCACAAACCTGCATTCAAAACTCTGCCCGTAGATTAGCGCTCCTCCATCCCCTGCTACGGAAGGCAGCGGCAGAGGGGCCCGCATGGTTTCTTAAGCCTGGAGACTGAACTTCTGCTCAGAGCTTGGAGTAAAGTTAACGCAGGTTAATGTTAGGCCCTGTTGTGCACAGAGGCAATGCGCTGCACAAAGCTTATTAGATTTATACCATTTTTTTTATGTGCTGTGTGTGTACCAAAACTGGTTTCTGTGTACTAAGCATGTCTTGTGGGAACAGTTTCGGGTTGAAGTAGGTGTGGATTTTTTATTTTATTTTTTTTTAACTAAGGCATTTAGCATCCCCCTTAGCTTACTGCAGCAGTAGCTCTATATAACCTTTTAGCACAGCCATAGGGACTTTTATTTGTGTCCTTGTTTTGTTAAATTTTCCTGGGAAGTTATCGGCGTTTGACGAGCACAAAAAACAGGAGAAAATCTGTGGAAAAACTTGACCTGTAATTTTCTGGGTAAAGAGTGGAGTTTGTTGGTGGACAGAAGCCAGTATAATAAAACAACGTTCAGCAGACTTTCCCACTCATCCATGAGGCACCAGCATCCCTATCTCTACTCCCAACCCCTAGCCTGTCCCTTTCTCTCCCTGCACTCCTCCTGAGACTCTCTCTCCTCCCCCACCCCTTACTAGTGGTGGCTCCAGACTTCCTTCTCCTTTTCCCCTTCTCCTTTTCTGTGAGGCTGGAGAGCCTGCTGGGAAGTGCTTCTGGTAAGCATGGCCCCGCTTGAAACGCTGCAGTGGTGGCATCGAGGAGCAGGAACTGTGGCTACGTGAGGGGAGGGGGAGGCAGCCACTCGCTCTGCGGTGCCACGGCAGCAACCCTGGACAGCGACTGCTTTCACTGGTGGGGGGAGGACAGCACGTGAAATGCTGTAGGTTTCTTGGCCCTCGCTGGCTGCCAGTAGTTGCCGGAGGTGCTGTGATGCTGCGGTGCTGGAGCTGCTCTTTAATTGAGTCTAAAACTAGGGTGAAAACGTTTATACTGAAAAGGAAGGACTCTGTGCGTGCATTAGAAGGCGCTGAGTTTCAGGGCAGGGTTTTTACGTGAGCCCTTCTGGCAGGAGGCGGTGTTGGAATCTGAAATCGCCGGAGGCACCTTGAAGCCCCGGGAGGCTGGGGCGGTAAATGCCAGAAAACCCCTGCCTCTGACCGCAGATTAAGGACGATAGACTCTGTCCAGCTTTCTTCCTGGGCCAAGATGCGACATTTTATTATTTGCACTCTGGTCTCATCGCCTGAAAGAGGACAAAGTCAGCACCACCCACTGCTTCCCTGCCTCCTCCCTAATGTGAGCTGGAACAGGGGCCCCTACAACCGGAGATGGGCTGAAGGCCCCAGCAAGGACAGGGCTGCCCCGAATCTCGGACACTGAACTGTAATGCAAAGCAGCTTCGCTGCGGTTGCTGACTTTTGGTCTCCTGGCCTGAACGAGGACCGAATGCCAATAATGCAATGCTGCATCCTTTTTTCTTCACCCTGGTTCACTGATCTCCCGCTTATTCAGTGTGGCTATCCTGAATGCCCGACTGCTGACCTGTGCCTCCAGGACATGGCTCTAGGCATTGAGATGACGGTGGGGGGAGAAGCTACGCGGCCCAGTCAACTTCTCCTGGACTCGATGGTGGGGGGAGGGAACGCTAGGCCTGGAGTGCCCCAAGCAGCTCTGATTTTCAGGATCTCCATGGCGAATATTCATGAGATACATGTGCATGCTCTAGCTTCACACTATGCAGATCTCTCTCTTGCATATTCATTGTGGGCATCCTGAAGCCTAGACCTGTTTGTGGTGCTTAAGCATCGGCGTTGCCTGTCCCTACTGCTTTCACTTTGTGCCTCTTATTTCTTGTTCTCCTTTCTAGTGTGTGGGCTTTATCTTCCTGCTCTTCTCCCTCCCTCCCTCCCTCCTGTTATTTTAAGGGTGTATTTTTCCTTTAAAGATGTCCTCTTTCCCTAGCATGTTGCTGTCTCTGTCTGTCCATGCGTGTGGCAGCTGCATGGGGCTCTCGTGCTCAGCAGAGCACTTAACCCTTTCAGTGCAAGTCATAGTGGTGGCCCTGGCTCACTAGGAGGTATCCCTCGGGCACCTGCAACACTGAGCTCTGCTCGGGACTGAAACGTAAAGCCAGCAGTGAAAAGGAGGCTCTGCGTGCTGTGGCCGACCCCTCTCCAGCTTGGGTGGGATGTGCATCTCTGGACAGAGGGTGGTTAACTATCTTCACCTTCTACTTTTTTTTCTAGGTCTCCTTCAGCGTAGTCTCATCCGTCCTCTTGGTTAATAGGTGGGTGTCTGGTATAGCGCTTTTCACTCTGGTCTTCTTTGAGACTTTTAGCTCAACTGGCCCCAACCTCTATTGGGCCATGGCCCATTCCTAACTCTACCTCTCAGCCTTTTTTTTTTTTTTTGTCCCTTTACTAACTCACCGAAGCACTGCAGGAAAATCCTGCAGACAGGGTCCGTGCACCAGGGCTCTGGCAGCTGCTGCTGGCTGCAGTAACTTCACTTTGCCAAGTCCAAAAGCAAAGCAGGGCAGGCAGCATTGTCTGAACCATGGAGGATGCTCGCCCTTTACCAATGTTGCTAGCAGTGATTTTGTTAGGAGCTTGGCCCTTGCTCGTCTTTTGATTGTAAATCTTACTTGCCCGCTCCAGTGACTGCACGGTGGAGCCAGGGCTGGATTTAGGAGTAGGCCCGTGCCTTGGTCACCAAATTCTGAAGGGGCCCGAAAACTGGGCCTGGCTCAGGGGCAAAATCTCCCTCTGCCTGTGAGCACCATCCTCTTAAATCCTGCCCCGGGTGCAGCTTACCGCTAATCTATTTAGCAAACTTGCCGACATGAATAATACAAAGGCCTTCAATGTTCTAACACGTTTTACTGTTTTTCCCCTACAATAAGGGCCCTATTCAGCTTCCTGCAGGAGGTGCGGGTGTAGCCGTGCCACGGTTTTCTCTTTCTTTCCTTCTTGCCGCTCCAAACCCAGAGTCGGAGTCGTTCCCTAAGGGCAGCAGTAAAATAGGAATTTTTTTTTTAACCTCTGAGTCAGGAGCCTCTGCCCTCATGGCTGCTGGAGGATGCACAGGCCTGAGCTGATCCCGCGCCGCGCTAATTACAGGTAGGGCTCACGGCGGCCCCGGAAGGGCAGGCTTGGTGGACGTAATCCCCGCTCTCTCCTGCTTCTGCTCCTGGCCTGCAGCGGCAGGAAGCAACTTTCCTCTTTCTACAGCCCTCCCGCTCCTTCCTCTGCTTCTCCGTTCCTGTTGGCTTGGAGGAGTCTCTCTCTGGGTTTGTGCGAAGCCGTGCTGGACACTGGACAGCAAGGGTGTGAGACGTGGGAGGAGGGGAGCTTCACAGGTCAGGTTGGTGGGATTTTTGTGACATCCCCCTCCCCTCCCCTCCCCCCCACCAGTTATTTGGCCCAGCGCTGCGCACAGGGTGAGCTTTTCCCTTATGCAGGAAGAGATAGTAATGTAGAAATGCATGAGACCCCAATCCTCTGCCAGTATCCCTCCGTTTCAGTACAACGACGGTAACGGGAATAGAGCACTGAGTAAGGACGTTAACGGGCCCTCCATAGGGTCGTACGGCTGCCCCCTCAGAAGCTCTGAGCTGTAGGGATATACATGGAGCACGCACAAAGCTGTAGCCATACAGAGCAGGCCCTCGTACCAAGGGATACACTGAGCATCCTACACGGGATGAACCCTAGGGAGTGTGGGACCTGGACTGATTCAATTAGTGCACCCCCCCCCCCCCTCAAAAAAACCAAAACCAAACTGAAGAATGGTGGTCCTGGGAGCAGAGGGAGGACACTGTCCGTTGTATCCTGGATCAATAGTGAAATCTCTGCCGTGAAGGCTGCAGTGCTGCAGCTCCTAGCCTGCCAGTGCTCCCAGGGCCTGCATCAGTTGTCCTGATTATTGCTGCCTCTCCAAGGATTATATGAATGCCCCAACATAGGAATGGAACTGGAGATTTAGTCAAACCCCCATGGGGGTTTGACTAAATCTCCAGTCAAACCTTCTTTTTTTTTTTTATGGTAGGGGACGGGGAGGAGATTGGCACCTGCTCTGCACACACTTTTTATGCTTTCAAAGTTGACCGTAGTAACACATATATCGGGTCAGGCCGCAAGCCATCCGAGTAAACCTACTTGGATAACTTGTTGTTCAGCGAGAGACTTGTTCCACCAAATATTTGGCCAAAGTTACGCAGATAACTTTGCCCGGGTCGCTGTGCTGCTTGCCGGCTTTGCGGAGTGTGTATGTCCCTGCTGGGTTTCCTACTGGCATGCAGACCCAGCCGCATTAGTGCTCCCCAGCAGAGTCTGTCAAAGCTTGCCTGTCCTTTTCATGAACGCTCGCTGTGGGCTCAGTTTATGAGAAATGGTGATAAAGACATCTGAGGGTTGTGCCAAAAAGTCTTGGGGCGGGGCTAGACCTCCGACTCAGGTTGGGTCTAGGGGAGGTTTCATAGGTGGCACTCGCACTGAAAATGAGGTGCGTCCTCCCCAGGATACAGTGAGAGCCACCGCCTTCAGTCCAGCACGCGTATTCCTCCCCTCCCCACGGGTAAGACCCCAACATCCTGGGGCTGTGAGACTGTAGGCGCTGCCCTCGGGACCCCCTTGTGACCCCTGCTTTCTAGGCCTATCTGCCGGAACAAGGCCTACATCAAAGAATGTCAAAAAAAGCAACGTATAACAGTAACCTTTTTAATGGCTGCTTGCTATTTGCTTTGTGTAGAACTGAAATACTGCATCGTAGTCCCAGGAGGCTACCGCTCTTTTTAATCCCTGAGTGACGGGCGCTGGAGCTCCTTCTGTCACCGTGACTCCATCCTAATCGTCAAGTCTCCCATCACTGCATTCCCGGGCCCTGTTCTGGAGCAGCAAACTGTCTCTCTGCCAGTGCTGGCGGGCCCCAGCTGCAGTGCGACCTGGCTCGCTTCCCCTCCCCCTCGTGCAGTAGGTCAGGCCGGACACGCTGCTGGAGCCATAACCAACTTTCCCTCCCCCCGGGGAAGTGCTTTGATAAGGCCCTCGCCATCCTTATCATTGTTCTGGGCCCTGCCCAGTCCTGACTCACAGTGGCTGCTCCTTTCATTGTTCAGAGCTGGCCGGTGAATGGGCTGAGAGGCTCCCGGAGGGCCTGTATGCAGTGCTCCCAGGCCATTGTGCTAGGCTGGGCCGGAGGCTCTCGCTCCCAAGACCTTATTGGGTTGTGTGGTTTTTTTTTGGGGGGGGGGGGGGGGCGGGTTCTCAAATCTTTGTTCCGGTTATGATCCTGTTCTGGTGGTAAGAAATACCCCATTGTTTACAGTATGATATTCTCTTCAGAGTGGTGTGGCCACGTCACGCTGATGCAGTCTTTCGCTGGTGACAACATGGAATGCAATTATTCCTACAGCAGCCGTGTTCCCAAAATTTCACATACGAGTGTGAGCCACCACTTGCTTACGGAAAGTATTTATTTATTTGTGATGGGAGGGCAAATATCAGTTCCAGCTGTATTGACAGGGCAGAGGCTTTGGGTCCTGGTTATGACGGGGGACGGGCAGAGACAGTGAGTCACCAGGGTCAGTTGGTCCTAGGTGTTCGTTCAGACCCCCATTCCCCAGCTTTTAATCAGCTGGTTCTATTCATAGGACAGGCCAATAAATGTTAAAGCACCAGAATGTTCTGGGATGGTAGTTTAAAAAAAAAAAACCAAGACTGGAGTGACCTGGCCCCATCATGCAGAGAAAACGTCAGCTTCTCAGGCGCTTGTAACAATTCAGCACTTGTGGGTCCCGCTGAATCAGCTGGGCCTGGCAGACTGCGAGGAATCACATCCTGCATGGCCCAGGATGGCCCCTTCTCCAGGAACTGCTGAAGGGCTGAGCTGGAATGCAGAGGGCCCCGCCTCATGAGGTCATCAGCAGGCAGGGGGACACTTCTGCACCCTGGGAGTGGTAGAAGTGGACTGTGGGGATACTGCCTCCCTCTCTTATAAAAGCAGGCAGGGACAGGTCGTTCATAATGTGAGTTTAAAGCTACATTACCTCCTCAACATGCAAGCTGCAGTTTATGCCTAGCAATCTTTATCTTATGCTTAGTTAATTAAGAGACGGTGCTCCATGCAGGATCTGATTTCTTACATACATATATATTATATATATATTTGACCCCAGCATTTTCCTCCCTGCTCCTTTGGGTCTGCAGCACAGTCACCACTGGAATACAATCCTATGAGCCTTCCTGAGAAACTATTCAGGATTGTTTCCTGTCTATGCCCCTGCAGCTCAATCAGCACAGTCATTGTAGTAATGATCCTTTGGCCAGGGGGAGGGGCAGCTCAAGAACCCTCTGGAACCCTGCAATCCTGGATCCTAAATCTGGCCATTAAGTGTCACGGTTGTGCAATGACTGGGGATCTCCCCCCACTCGAGGTTCTGCACGCTGTCTTTGCAGCCATCCCCTGCCATCTTGGCGAGCAGAGACCTGACCCAGGACCTCCTCATGGCAAGACTTAGGATGTTTTAACTTCTTTTTTTTTTTTTTTAATGTATAGATGTGGAGTCCTGTGCAGCAGTGTTAGTGCTTAGATGCAGAGTCACGGGGGGTCAGGCATGGGGGTGCTGGGTGGTATTGGGTAGATATCAAAGGATGGTGGATAAATATGAAGAGAACGGCAACTACCTAGAGCAAACAGGAAAACTATCCTTGAATGCTGATGCATCACCTTGCAGACTGGATGGGCTATTTTGGACTTTTTCTGCTTATTTTTTACTATGAGATTACGTTTCTTGCCTTTTCTAATTCACA